>NC_061093.1:3061179-3146179 GCF_015104395.2 Macrobrachium nipponense
ATTAATGGCCCTCACACATCTACAAACAATTCCGAAGGATAATAAGAATCCCTGCCATAGACGACCAACCATAGATGACACTGGACTTAGTACATGAAGTCCTTGTGATGAAGTTGCTGCGCAAAACAGTCACTGCAATTCTCGACCCATCCCCCTGAGGAATTTCTCAAAATGGCAGACGCGGTTCACCTGGCCCAGACATCATCAGACCCCACTCAGCCACCTTTAGCAGCAGTGACCACACAACCATAAACCCAAAATGACAAAGAGACAGACATGGAACTAGATATCTCCATGGCTCCCATGCACCACTCCCAAAACTACAAGAGGGAAAACAAACAACTGCCAAATCAGAAAATACAGCCTGATACATGACATAAACTAAGGATAAAAAAAGAACGACCAAAGAGCCTTTGGTTCTTCTACTGGAGATTCAGGAGCAAGGCTCAAAAATGTGAACATGGGTGTAAGCTCTCAAAAAACATACAGTTGCTGTTGCCCAACCAATTAACCATCAGTGACGGCTAGACTGGTTGGCTCATAGGGGGAATTAGTCTGCCTTTTACTGAATTTCTTTCAGGAAAGGGCAAAAAGCCTCTAAATGTTTCTAAATCACCAAGGAGATGTCCGATACATGACACAATTCCTTGTCAGTACAGGTACATGCAAGTTGTTCATCCCAGCCAACATGAACAAACAAGTAAAACCAACCCCCAACAATATCCATGTATCGACCGCCAACATTGCCCCGCTAAAAATCTATGGAACCAGAAGTATGGAAGTATCCTTCAATGGTAAGCCATTCAGTTGGGCATTCATCACAGCAGACATCAGCCTTGCACTACTTGGAGCAGACATCCTGAAGGCTCACAACATGATGGTAGACTTATCCAGACGACAGTTCATTCGGAGAGACATCCCTATAGCCCCAATCACTCCAAAGACAATAACAAACGCCATGCCTCCTTCAGGAATTTTCCGAAGTATTCAAGGATGACCTCCAGCATGACCTCACGTGCCTCACAAAACACCACATCAAACATCATATTGTAGCCAAATTCCAACTGGCCCCTCCCCCCCTTGTTCATGCATGCAACGGATTGCTGACTCCAAGCAAACTAGCACGCACAAAACAAATATTGCACGATATGGAATAGGCAAGAGTCTGCCAGAAATCCTCCAGCCCATGGGAATCTCCCCTCCACATGGTGCCTAATCTAGACAGGTATCTCATGCCTAATATTGTGGAAATAACTAATCATTTTGAAGAAGTAAGAATATTCACAAATGTTTATCTTCTGAAGGGGCACTAACAAGTCCCAGAAGCAAAAGAAGATATAGAAAAGACAGCAAACATAACTTCCTTCAGGACACATTAAGATTGTAAAACAAGTCCTTGAGAAAATCAAAGAAAATGGACTAGTAGTCCAACAGGATAAATGTGCATGGGCAACAAATACTGCAGAATTTCTTGGTCATCAAATAAACTTTGAAGGAGTTAAACCTCTCTTAATGAACTGCTGCAAAACCAATGTTTCCTCTGTCCTATAGGTTCCTTACACTGACCATAGATACAAGTAGCACAGCAATGGGCATGGTACCCGAGCAGGATACAGATGATGGTCATCGCCCATTGGCATTCACCAGTAAAAAGCTATCTCCAGCAGAACAGCAATACTCCACGTTCGACAGTGAGCTGCTGACAACCCACTGCACCATCCAACATTTCAGGCATATACCCGAGGGATGGGAATTCATGGTGTAAATGGACCATCAGCCCTTGGTCCACACTCTCACAAAATAGACAGATTGCTGGTCACAGTGCCAACAGCGACAACTATCGGCAATTTCTGAGTATTCATGCACTATCATGTACCAGATGGGCTCTTCCAACAACATTGCAGATGCCCTTTCCAGAAGCACTGTTAACACTATCCACATCGGGATACCATATCTTCACCATCATCAACCGAAATATCAGGTGACCTGAGGGAATACTGTTAAACAGTAGTCTGCAGAAAGTTGCATGTAAGCTTTAATTAACGGGGTCAGCCGACACAGAATCCATCACTACATCACTACCGATAGGTGGCCTAATTTCACATTGGCCCTATGGAGCTCCCTCGTCACCACCCCTGGGATAAAAATAGCCATACAATGGCTAACAACCCAGAAGCCAACAGTATGGTCAGGATATTCCCTTAAAGCAGTGCCCACTGCCAGATGTCAGGATGGAATGTGCAAAAAGCAGATGCCATAGATTTTATTAGGACTGAAAAGAGCCCCACACAGCGTCAAACCTTCACAGGCTTGGGAACTCGATAGCCAATCATTATCAATACCTGCAGACATATTTCAACAGCCATATGAACCCACCACCCCCTCCAGTGTCCATGGAGCAGTAGAAAAAATCATGCCAGAAACGAAAACATGCTACGTTATGTCTTGGGATGGAAGATCTACCTGGATCTCGGTAAACAGACTAAAACCAGCATACATTCCGGAAGATGATGCCTCTCCTTGAGTCCTTTTTTTTGGGGTGGAGGGTGGGGAGTACTATAAGGCCCTCTGGCAGACCTTCCGGGCACTCACCATCCAAAACAGGATCCCCATAGAACGTCAGGTTTGCCGAGAAAACAAATCGATGACTGACGGCTGAATCAGCGATTTTTATGTATTTTCAGGAAATACAGTATTTTATTTGTAAAATGAAAATCAATCACGTATATAAAACATGTTAAGCTTTCGAGTCATATGTATGAGAAAACTGTTCTTATGTTGGACAAAGAATTTCTAGGCATTTTTCAGGTGTGAGAAAACCCAACTCTTCTAAATATCGTACACTATTTTTCCTCTCATGGAAACCAATGTCCTGTCAGAATTCTGTGATAATAAATCAGCCAATCTACACATGTCTCTGTTTACACTTGCATCTTAAGATATATATATTCATTAGCATCTTTGCAAGCATAAATACAAGTAAACCGACGAAACCATAATAGTATCAATATAATGCATAAACATTATATCTGTTATCAGCTTTATATAGAAAAGGAATACATGAAATAAAATTCATTCGTAGATGGAAAAGGACACACGATGCTAAGATGAAAATCTACTGATTTCCCGGCTCCTTTACGTTGGACTATCATAAAACGTCTCTTGGTGTCTGTCCCCCTCACCGTTAAGAGTGAATTACAGCCGAAGTTGGTGTCGGTCAAGTTCCTTAATTCAATTTGCCTCGACCTGAATCACCTAGGAAAACTTGTCTTGAGTTTAGAAATGTAGTCCTTTAGAGAAGTTTATCTCTCTCTCTCTCTCTCTGCTCTCTCTCTCTTCTTCTCTCTCTCTCTCTTTTTATATATATATATATATATGATATATATAGATATATATATATATATATATAAATATAGGTATGATATATTATATATATATATATATAGATATATATATATATATATATAGTATGTATATGTATGTATGTATGTATGTATGTAGTATGTAGTATTAAAATGGTAATTGTATTAGGTATGATAATAAAAGGAAACCCATAAAAACAACAAATATAGAGAGAAAAGTACTTTCATATACCTGAAGAGAGAGACAGCAGTCTCTGAAATATAGTACTTTTCTCTCTATATTTTGGTTTTTTGTTTTTATGGGCTCCTTTTATTAGATGGAATTCTGTTGTTACAGAGCATTTTTACCAGTCATATATATATATATATATATATATATATATATTATATATATATATATATATATATATATATAATTGTAAGTGTTACATATAATTATATGGAACGTGTGTTTATTCCATATACAAAAACTAAAAACTATGATGAATTAAAACCCGTGACTCAAGGGGTCAACCGGTGTGCTTGCAGGAACAGATAAGATAATGTAGGCTAAGCCTTGACGTGTTGTATCAATCAGCGTCCTGGTTTGTAAGTCATCTGTGGTCATCAAATCTATTGTTGTGTGAACTGTTGACAACGCTTTCTGCTTGAGAAACCATATTGACCTATAACCACAGACCGTCCTACGTGACTTGTAATCTATGTCATCTGTGTGTATGTTCGTATGTCGAGTTATTGTCTGCTCACCTATGATCTGTAAACCAAATTGTATGTCAGACTTCAGTTAGCATTCTCCATTGGAGGACCTGACAAACCTTATCCACACATCACGATGTAAGATAGAAGAATACATATATTTTTGTACTCTGTGTTACTGAATGAACTTAGAATTATCATCAAGTCCATGATACTCCAACGAGGATGGGAGTCATACCAACTGACCTTAGCGCATCATATCGCAGGTCCTTATAACCTACAGGGCGTCTTATCAGACGCAGGCCCAGCACCTACATACATATATATATATATATATATATATATATATATATATATACTATATATATATATATATCAAACAGGCAAACAAACAAACAAATACACACACCCACACACACAAACACTTACTAGACTATTAGAGATTGAGTCTAAAAGGAGCTTACGTAACCAAGAACTTTGGTGTGTGTTAAAACACTTACCTGATACTTTTCTTAACACTGATGACTAATCCACTGCCTATTAACCTTTTGGTCAATAGGCAGTGGAAGAGCCAACGCTCTTACAGAAGCTAATGTATCTTTTATAAGTACCTGCAAAGTCAATTTTGGTCAACGGAGGGAAATGAAGTATAGAATGATTACAGAATGCTATAATATTTTACTAGAAATACTATTATTGCTATACGTATGTTTATAAACACTCTCCAAGCGTTAAATAGGATTCCAAGCATTACAAAAATTCTGGAAAAGAGAGATATAGAAATTACATTGTATTACATCAATTTTTCTGGTTACGTCTTTTATATTTTGGGCTCTGCTTTTATCTGTGGGAACCTCTCTCTCTCTCTCTCTCTCTCTCTCTCTCTCTCTCTCTCTCTCTCTCTCTCTACGCAAATTTAAGGCTATTACCACATCAAATAGAAATTACTACAAGATTTCCGTTAAACTGAACTCAATGCATCGAAAGCGTGTGATCCATGAAGGGAGAGTTGATTTCTTTAGTGAACCAGTGACTGTCAATCTGAGTCCATGGAATAGAAAGCACCTTTATCATCAGCACGAGGTTAAAAATAATTGTGGATGGAAATTGAAGAATAATTTAGCATTTAATGATAGTATTGACCTATAAGTTTATTCGTTATTCTTTATTACATGATAATATACATCACAACTAAATAATAATAGTTTATTAACCTAAATTATTCCCATATTTGCAAGTGAGTCAGGTTTGATCTGAAAATAATCACATTACAAAAAATAAATTAAATAGCAATGAGTCAGTTAAATAACACAGATGCTTTAATAACAAACGAGTCAGTTAAATAACAAATGCAGCACAAACCAAGCTAGGTCACTTTTAAAAACCATCAACGTAAAGTGCCGAACAGTTATGATTTCAATTTAAGTTAATGACACTTAGCAACATCAAGAAGACAAATCAAACAGCATGAACAATACGTATACAACCAGCATCAAACGAAATAATGGTATAAGTAACTTCATAAATTACAAACATGAAATAAGCAGCATAAATTCCAAATTACTAGTAAAAGATAGCAATATAGCATTATCTGGAGAATTACATTTAACATTAACCTCGTGCAGTACAAAAAAACCAAAGACAATCTGCACAGAGATGTCGAAACCACAAAAGGTCTAAAAGGACGAGCATCATTGAACTCAGTCATACGATCATTGAAAACTCCCCTATGACAACCAACAGGAACATCTCCAAAAACACACAGATGATAGATAGAGTCAAGGCCACAGCCAGTCTGCTGTCAAACAGGAACAACACTGTTCCTCCTATGGACAAGGTTCAACGATCAAAACCATTCTCGAACTGCGGGGGGCCACAGGTAGCGAAATACCTACAGTTCCAAAATTCTCCAAGCTGCTATGCTGTCGAGATCCATACTTGCTGCTGTCCCAAACCTGACTAAAGTTAACAAGAAATGTAAGAGGCAGAAATCACCTACATACAAAGAAAAACAACCACTATTGGGTAAGGAGGGCACGTGTCAACATGGAAACAATTTTGGAGAGGCATTGTTCCTGAAACAGAAAAAGAACAAGCCAGACTAATGCCTTAACTATCTATCCTTCTATATATATATATATATCTATATAATATATATAATATATATATATATATATATATATATATTATACACACAGATACACACATACACACACACACATATATATATATATAAATATATTATTATATATATATATATATATATATATATAATATATATATAGTATTATATGTATATATATATATATATATATATATATATATATATATATATATATATATATACATACATATATATAGTATATATATATATATATAAATATATATATATGGACGAGTATCTAAGAGCCCTATACACTAAAGTATAGATGGTATTCAATTTAAAACTGGGGTTTGGCAAGCACCATAGAAATTATTTGCAAGACCTGTATAAGCTTCTTATTTTTAGTCTTTTAATGTTTTTAATTACCATTTAAGAATCCTGTGTATTTTTAGTATTTTCAATGTTATATTTTGTCATTTTTCAGACTGATGATGCACAGTCATGTTGCGAAACGTTTCTCAATGAATAAATCTTTTAAAACATCCATGTGTCCCCTTCGGCATTCCTTACTGAATGTTTGAGGATCATGCTGCAGATAGTATTATATAAATATTAATAATAATTATTTTAAAATTATTTATTATTAATATACATTATCTGCAGGTATGAAAATCTCACAAAAATCCAGTAAGAAAATGCGGAAGACCAACATGGATGTAGTATATATATATATATATATATATATATATCATATATATACTATCTGCAGTATGATCCTCAAACATCAGTTAAGGAATGCCGAAGACACATGGATGTTTTAAAAGATTTATTTCATTGAGAAACGTTTCGCACATGACTATGTGCATCATCAGTCTGAAAAATGACAAAATAATAACATTGAAAATACTAAAAATACACAGGATTCTTAAAATGGCACATAGTCATGTGCGAAACGTTTCTCAATGAATAAATCTTTTAAAACATCTATGTGTCTTCGGCATTCCTTAACTGATTTTGTTTGAGGATCATACTGCAGATAGTATATATATATATATATTTATATATATATACTATCTGCAGTATGATCCTCAAACATCAGTTAAGGAATGCCGAAGACACATGGATGTTTTAAAAGATTTATTCATTGAGAAACGTTTCACACATGACTATGTGCATCATCAGTCTGAAAAATGACAAAATAATAACATTGAAAATACTAAAAATACACAGGATTCTTAAAATGGCAATTAAAAACATTAAAAGACTAAAAATAAGAAGCTTATACAGGTCTTGCAAATAATTTCTACGGTGCTTGCCAAACCAGTTTTAAATTGAATACCATCTATACTTTAGTGTATAGGGCTCTTAGATACTCGTCCATTTGGGCCATATTTCATAAGGAGATTGAATTTTTAACTACTTTTTTCAACACAAAATTCATTTCTCAAGGATTTAGTTTTAGAATCATCAACAAACTTTTAACTATTATTTTCATCCTGCCACACCGGTTTTAAATGTTCCGAAAAAATTATGTATGCTTCAATCCCTTATATTTTTAACTCCAAATTTTCGCATAAACTGAAACAAATTATTGAAACTGAAATACCGTGCATTAATTTAAAATTGATATCAAATAATCCCAGTAAAATTGGCTCCTTGTTTGGCTTCAAGGACCGTCTGCAGCCCTTCATGAGATCCAATGTGGTCTATAAGTTTACATGCCCAGGATGTCCTGGTACTTATATTGGATCACTGAAAAGGTTTTTGCAGATGCGTTATTACAGTCACTTAGGGTTGAGTTTTAGAACGGGGCAAAGATTGAGCAGACCAGAACATTCAAATATAAGAAATCATGCTATCAATTGTAAAATTGAGTTCAAGAAGCAGCGCTTTTCCATATTAGGGTATTCTAAGGATGCAGATTATCTGACGACCTTAGAGTCATTATATATTAAAAGACTCGTTCCATCGTTAAACGGTGGCTGCTCCTCTGCTCAACTATATCTGGCATAGTCGTCTTTGGAGGTTGGTGTTCCTTCTTTGGTCATTCTATCTTCTTCCTTTGTACCTGAAGGTTGGTGTAACAGCAGTTGTTTTTACTTTGCTTCTTATTTTTAGTCTTTTAATGTTTTTAATTGTCATTTTAAGAATCCTGTGTATTTTTAGTATTTTTAATGTTATTATTTTGTCATTTTTCAGACTGATGATGCACATAGTCATGTGCGAAACGTTTCTCAATGAATAAATCTTTTAAAACATCCATGTGTCTTCAGCATTCCTGAATTGAGGTATATATATAATATAGATATCTATATATATTATATATATAGATATAATATATATAAATATATATATACATAATTAATATATATATATGTATATATTGTATGTATGTATGTATGTATGTATGTATGATCTACTTTTAATTTTCATTAGATACATTGGTAATTGTAATAGCCCCTATGCCCTCTTAACTTCTTGAATTCTTTGCACTTTTTGTACACGCCTGTCACTACAAAGCCTTGAGATCCAAGTGCAATAAATATTGCCTCTCGTACAGACACAAACCTGTCGTTTTCAGATATATTTTTTAAAGCAGGAATATAGACTCATCCTCAACATCGTTTTTATTTCGTTTTAGGCTGAAATACATATGTAGAATCTACTGGTCATTTTTACCAGATAACATATGTATTTGTAATAACCCTGATGCCCTCTTAACGTCTCAAATTCTTCGCTCTTGTTTGGATACGCTTGTCACTATAAAGCCTTGAGATTCAATTCTTTATTTTTCATTTTTTACAGTGCGCAGTGTTGCTATTTAACAGTCTCTGTGAGTTAAAACATTTTAGTGAACTTCTTTTCTTTGAGTATTTCATTATGCATTTTTTTCTATTGTCCCACATGTTTTTTTAATGAGCCATTGACTAGAATTTAACGGAAACTGTGTTTCCTTTTGAAAGGAACTCTGAATAGGTCCTGTGAGGACATTATTTCGGTTGCTGGACTATGATTACTATGTGACATTTATTTCCTAGAATGATCATGTCTATGTTTGACTGAAGCTATTTCATTATCTATGTGGTGATGGACATGTTTATATAGTAATGTGGTTGATAAATTTTGGGACTTGTCTTGTTTGGTTCCCTCATGGGTTTTTAGAGACCCATTTTCTATATCAGGTCCTCTGTGTTATTTTTCATCCACCATTAATTTGATTAATCCAATCTTTAAACAGTTGTTGCTTTGTTAGTTTTTCTAAAATATTTTTGTAGTTCATGGTTTAAATCAGTTGCCTCCGCTAATTTATGAATATTTGTTATTAGAGTGAGTAGGTTAGAAATATTCTTTCAAGATGGCCAGCGCTACATTCAGTGTTTTTCAGGTAAAGTATGTCTAGTCATAGGCGCTACAGATTAGTGGCAGTTGTACTAAATAGGTGCTCGCCTATTGGTTATGCCTCCGAAGAGACTTAAGTTATAATAGGTGGTCATATTAGGTTTTATAGGGTGATTATTTAGAAGATGTATGGTTCATGTAGGATTGACAACACTGGCCCCCGAGGGGAAATACTTTTAAGGTAAGCAATTCGATCTTGGGTGGGGCTTGTAGCCAGTCTCACTAGGGTATGTGTGTGTTTACGCATCGTGTTGTGTCAGTGTTTATTGTGTATTTATATGTCAGGGGTTCTCAACCTGGGATACGTGAACCCTGTGAGGGGAATTTTTGGTGTATGTGACTGGTTTCTCAAAATATATTGTTTTTGAATAACTTCAGATCTGTTTGTAGAAAGTAGATATTTTCCTGATATCACAGACTTAGATGGCCAACTCATTCGAAATCCTTTGAAGATGGATCCTAGATCCCTTCCAGATGTGTTACAAGAAGAATTCGTTGACTTTGTCAATGACTTAGTTGTCAAAGATCCTTTTAATAGTTTGTCAATGACCAGATTCTGGTCAACAATGGAAGGTTCTTATCCTACTATAGCAAAGCAATGTGTACGGAACCTCCTGATGTTTCCTTCTACACACTGCTGTGAGCAGGGATTCTCAGCACTGTGTTTGATTAAAAACAAGATACGTTCACGTCTGAATGGACACAATGGACACAGCACGAAATGAATGAAGGAGATCTTATAATTGATTACAATAAACCACACTTTTTTTACAAGCAAAAATTGTGCAACATACAGATTTTCTGTTGTGTAGAAAAACCATCTGGTGAAAGTAAAGAACTGTAAGATCATAAACGGAGAAACTGTTAGCTCACAACACAGGTTAGTTGTGTCTGGTTTTTTTATACAGAGTATAAAAAAAACTATGGTGCAGCCCAAGATAAAGTGGTGGAGGTTAAAGCACCAAGAGATTAGACGGTTTTAAAGGAACGGTCCTGCACAGTATTAGATTAGCAGATGATGTGAACTTCTGGTGGGTAAAAAATAGTAAAATGATAATGAGAACAGCAGAAAAACTATTAGGGAAAACATAAGGTAGAGAACCACCTACTAATAGGGAGAGCTGGTGGTGGAGCCAAGATGAACAAGATAAGGTAAAAAAGGAAGCGAGAAGCAAGGATGATGCATGAAAGGGATGAATCTGTGGAATATGAAATGACTTGGAAACTTTAGATAAAGAAGTAAAAACGGAAGTTGTAAGGGCAAAGACAGAAGGAATAAATGAGTTGTATGAGAAATTAGAAACATCAGAGGGCCAGAAGATGATCTACAAAATAGCAAAAAGAAGAAATACATCAACTAAAGACCTGATGCACATCTAGCAGATCAAGGACCAAAATGGAAGACTTTTCCCGAGTGAAGAATGTATGAGACCAAGATGGAAGGAACATTTTGAGACGCTATTAAAGGAGAGAACCCTAGAGGAATAAGGGAAGAGGGAAACCCACGAGTAAGAGCAGTTCCAGGTATCACCAGAGAAGTGAAGATAGGACTTGACAAGATAAAAAGTGGAATGACTGTTGGACCTAATGATATACCAGTTGAGGTATGGAAATGTTTGGGAAGAGGAGGTGTTGATATACTCTGGGACCTCTTTTCAAAGACCTACCGCCAAGAAAAAATGCAGGACAGCTGGAGAAATTGTATTATGGTCCCATTATATAAGGGAAAGGGGATATACAAATTACTGCACAAATTACAGTGGGAGAAAATTGATCTCATACTATGAAGATTATGTGAATAAATTATAGAGTAAAGAATAAGAAATGAAACAATAAGTAATGAACAATTTGGGTTTATGCCAGGAAAGAGTACAGTATAGATGCAATTTTTGCACTAAGGTAAACAATGGGAAAACATGCAGAAAGACAGAGAGAGCTACATCTAGTATTTATTGATCCGGTGAAGACATATGATTGGGTACCTAGGCAAGAAGTGAGATGTATAAGAGAGAAGGGTGTTTCAGAAAAGTATTTTAAATTAGTCCAGGATATGTATGCAGAGGTTACCACTAAAGTAAGGAGCACTGTGGGAACAACAGAAAAGTTGAGAGTAAGGGTTGGTTTACGCCTAGGTTCAACTCTCAGTCCCTACATCTTTGACCTTGTGATGGATGATATTACATCAGATTTCAGAGAAGTCCAATGGAAGGTGATGTTTACTGATGATGTTTTGGTGGACCTGACTAGAGAAGGGGTGGAGATAATATTAGAGTTGTGGAGACAAGCACTTGAAGATCGAGGTTTAAGGATAAGCAGAGCTAAGACAGAATATCTGTGGATGGGAGGGGAAGGAAAACAGGGTACAGTTAAATTACGTTTAGACGACATCCGAGGGGTTTCTGCTTTCAGGTACCTGTGTGATGGATGATAGAGGCATGGATTCAGAAATGAACCACAGGATACAGTGTGCTTGGAAGAATTAGAGATCATTGGGTACATCATGCGGCAAGAGGATTAGTGCAAAAGTAAAAGGAAGGTTTCATAAACGTGTAGTTAGACCAGAGATGGTGTATGGGGCTGAGATGTGGTCAATAAAGGCTCAAAAAAGGAAGGTAAAAGTGGCAAAGATGAGGATGTTGACATGGATGTTTGGAGTCATGAGAAAATGGATAGGATCAGAAACGATTATATCAGAGGGACAGGCAAAGTGGTAGAAGTGTTAAAGAAGATTCAGCAAAGAAGGACTGCAGTGGTTTGGTCATGTCATGCCGGAGAGAGGAGGACGGACTCTCGTGTGTAGAAGGGTCATGGACATGGAGGTGGTTGGAAGGAGAGGTGGGGGGGGGTGGGGGGGGGGGGTGGGGGGGGGGGGCAGATTCAGATGGAAATATAACGTAGCAATCGACATGTGAGGAAAAAGGGTTAAAAGATCAGGCTACACAAGATAGAAGAAGATTGTGAAGGCTTACACGGAACAGCGACGCCATGTGGAGATGGGTAAAGGCAAAAGATAAAGAAGAAGAAGTTATGAATCTGTGATTGTAAGTTTATATTCAATGGTAAATTCAACCAGCAAATATTTGGTATGGTAATAGGCAACCCTTTATCCCCGCTCCTCACAAACTTGTATACGGAAGTTTTTGAAAAACTATATTTATCTAATATTTATGTTCCTTTAAAATGGTATAGATATGACGATATATTTTAGCTGTTTTGTAAATGATTCTCTCTAATTTGAGTAACCTGATACCATCCATAAGTTTATTTTACAATTAGAAAAAGATCATTGTCTCCTTTCCTTATATGTTTAAATACACAAAGAAATATTTCAATGCAAATTCAGTATTTATAGGAACCTCAACCAACAACTTATGTCCATTTTTATTCAGTACGAGCATTGCATATTGTCAGTTCCTGTTACTTGGATCAAGAAATTGGATATATGAGAAAAATAGGAACAGATTTATGTTGTCCTTCACATATATTAGAAATTTGCTATAATAAAGCCCACAAAAAGTTTTATAGTGAAAGTAATATGAGAAAGAAACCCCTAAGCTTGCCTTATTTTAATGGTTTTAAAACTATACAATCATTGTTAATATCTTTTAATGTCAACCTGATTTTTCCTACAATAACACATTAAAAGGATTGTTAATAAAAAAAGCCCCAAGGAAAGCAATAAAATAGTATATGAAATTCCATGCTTAGACAGTTCTTTTTATATCGGTCAATCCAGCAGGAATTTAGAAGTTTGAATTAAACAGCATAAGTATTCTGTCAGAACTGGGCAAACATCCAATGCTAAATTCATTCATTTAAGTGAAAACTCTCACAGGATACATTATGGGATACATTAACTGAAGGTTTAGTAATTGCCAGATCGAAAGATTTCACAAAATCTTTTAGAATCTGCCATTATGCACCTTACTTCCACCTGAAATATTAAACTTATACCTGACAAGTATAATTTGGACTCCTGCGTTAGCAAAATGTTCAAGAATGAACTTAAAGATAACATTTTTGACTTCATTACTAATTAGTTGGCTTATACATATTTGTTGAGTATTCGTATGTTAAATATTTTGGGAAAACATTCACTATACAAAAAGTTTTATTTTTTACCAAAAGGAGACTATGTTGAGTTGTTGTGCTTTTATAAAGATATGTGTAAGACATAGGGTTTTGATTAATAATATATTGTTCGTGCATTCTCTGTAACTTATGGAATGTGGAGGACAGGGTAGAGTAACGACCCGAGGGTAGCTGATCAATGAGTTTCTAGGGGATGGCGTGAGATAAAAGTGCTTAGTTCAGGAAGTCAATGTACGACAGTTTATGAACTCTTCTCAAAGTGCATTTGTGAAACTAGATGCAGCTAGAACCGCGAGGCGCTAGCGAACTGTGTGTTCGTATGTGCGTGTGCGCCCTCTTTCTGTTAAAAGCGTTAAAAGGCGTTCATACCCAAGCCTATGGGAGGGATTTTGACAGAGGGCTTCGAGTCATAGGCAAAGATGCTGTGGCCATTCGCCGGGGAGTTTTTTGTGACATAGTGTTTTAGTGTCCGGTTGGGAATGGGTAAGTGTTACCTTACTTTAGCCAAAAGGGATGGCTGTTTGATATCTTGTAAGATGTTCCATTTTATTAACTTTGTCTTTAAACTTGTGTGTGTACTTACCGGGATGTGTTCTGTATCTTTGACAGACGGTTCTGGATTGCGGTGGGACAGAGGTCCCAGGAGAGGTGTGGTGTGGACTTTTGGGTTGACTTGACAATGTTAGTCTGTAAGACTGGATTACTTAGTTAATTGATTTAATTTCTTGTAAATAAACGTTATGTTGTTGATGACAACTCTCTCATTTTTCATTACCTGTTAGAATGGAGAGAGAGGTGGAGAGAGAGAGATAGAGATGGGTGATTGCCGGGAGAGAGAGAGAGAGCCTGTGTATGAAATGGGTGTGGGGGTCTGCCTTCCGTTTCGTGTCCACGCTTACCTTATGAATGACTGGAGGGATAATCCCCCCATGTTTATATATGTAATCAGCATATTCTTTCCACTTTGATTTTCGGCGGTCAGAGTCTTTCCCTGTATAATCTTTTATTTGACTCTTCCCTACTGCCAAGCGGTTGGGCCTAATCTTTTGTAAAACCACTTAAATATTTACCATTGATTTTGCAGGTCACTAATTCTTCAATTGTGTTGGATCCAAGGTGCGTCTGTTCCTTCATAATCCTCATCTGTCAATTATTATATCTTTCCTGTAAACTTATTTAAAATTTTCTACAAGTCTGCTAAGTAAAGGACAGTAAGTCGAAAGGCCTAGCACCAACTACACTACTTCACTTTCCTTTGTAGCATTTGCCTTTATTTTTATAATAATCACATTCCACATTTTATTGATTAAGTTTTACACACACACACACACCTAATATATATATATATATATATATATATATATATATATATATAGTTAATAAAATATTCTGCAAGCGAGCTCCATGTACAGATGCAATAAGGTACGTCATGAAGTCGAAAAATAATGCCAGCGTTCTTTTCCTATTCCAGAATTTCAGTCCTCCACTAGGATATTGCCTCTCGAGCCTGGGTAACCCCAAAACATCCTACCATAGTGTCATTCATGGCAGTATCCATAGTAGACAGTCTCGCTATCCCCCCCCCCCCCCCCCCCCCCCCCCCCCCCCCCCCCCCCCCCCCCCCCCCCCCCCCCCCCCCCAACCTCAACCCCCCCCCCCCCCCCCCCCCCCACCCCCCCCCCCCCCCCTAACAGGGAGGCGAATGCTGGCCCAGTAATTATGTGACCAGCATAATTACCATCTGTACTAGGGATAAGAAGTATTTTAAAGAAAGTAATTTATAGCTAGTTATCATAGCATAAAGGCGAAAGACCAAAGAGTTCTTAATTTAGTGGCGCAGAATTAATGCCCGCGAAATTCCGCGTCGTGAGAACAGGTATCAGAAGACTGGTGAGTTGCGCTAGTTAGGAATTTAGGAATAGCTTTAGCTGGGATTAATTGCATGTGTTAGCTGTGAACAGTTAGCTAAGTGTGTTGTTTAAAAACAGTTAAGTGAAGTGAAGTTAAAAAATTCATTAGCTAGAATACCACGTGTTGACAGCTCCTAGCATAGTTCGTCGGTGCATGCACATCCCATTGCCATGACTACCATAACCAAGAGCACCAGATCCAGTTCAAATTTTAATGTTTTATGTAAAGTAAGTCATAGTTGATATTTTAAGTTAAATCATTTGAGCCTGTGCATCGACACCAACCATTTGGCCAGGAAAGGTTAGTGTTCCTTTCTTTGAGTATTAAAGTAATAAGCAAATATTTTCTATGAGGTGTGTGACATCAAGCTGCCATTTCAGATCACTTTCACTCTCATAGCTTCGCCAACGAGCGAAGTTTCCCCATCTACTTCGCATCATTTGCTCACTGCACAATTCAATTTTTTCACACCTTATCATAAAACCTAACGTGAAATTTTTTTATAGTAAATTAAAAACCCTTTCCACCATTTAACTTATCATGACGGGAGCTAGGTACTAAATTACACGAATTCTAAGTCAATTTTATTTGTAACTTACGATAATTCCCCAAAATAAATTCGTAAGAGTAAATTAGAGTAAAGGAAATAAAGCAACTTATGATTCCAAACAAATATACTCTCAGAGAGAGAGAGAGAGAGAGAGAGAGAGAGAGAGAGAGAGAGAGAGAGAGATCACTAATATTCTTACATCCTAACCAACGGAAGTTAATAAGGGCATCATAATAATAACAAACAAGTATTGGAGAATAAAGCTCATTAATTCATGAAGCCAAGGGAAATCATTTTTTTCATTAACATCCAAAACTTTGATCCTTTAGATCACCAGTTCATTCTTCCTTTTACTCATTCCACATAGTGAGGGATTTTGTGTATGCTATCTTTCTCTTTTCATATTAAGTGCTTCAGCCACTGGAGTGAGCTCTCGTGTGTTTTGAAGAAGAAATGTACAACTATTTAATAACACAAGTGGGTTTTCACAATCCAAGACTTGTGTATACCGCAAGCACCAAATCTCACATTGTGTACAACCCTGAAACCTTCATTTTATCATGTCTGTTCTTAGAACTAGTCACCCAAGAGTTCAAGCCAAAAGGTTTCCCCTTCCATAGTGCTGCTAATCTGAGGCGCTGCCAATGACTAGGCTAAAGAGAAGTTTACTTTTCACTTTTTATTCTACTGATTGCTTACACTGCCTCGGGCAGCATGCCATTTCCTTCAATATATTTGGTTATACTGTACTTTAGTGTTGTTCCCTGGAACACCATCACCCTATTACCACCAAGACATAGATACAGATTGCTAATGACAGTGTGTCTGACCATAGGGATAATTGCTACTTCAGGATCACTCCATTCATTAGCATGTCTGCCCATAAGGACATTTGGTCCTTCAGGAATGCTCCATCAGTGTGACCTTTGCAGGGCACACCCAACCACAGTGCCACCAAGTGACAGGACATTTCCCCAATTCCACTGATCCTTTACCTTAGACATCCTAACCAACCAGAACAATGTCAGCAGAGCAATACATAGACTCCTATAACTTGGGAAGGAATGCAGGCCTCATAGGTAGAGAGCTCACCATGTGCTTACAAGAAAGGCTAGGCATTGCCCAAAAAAGAGAAAGAGAAGAGTGAGAAGAGGCGAGGAAGGTGAGAGAAGCAGAGCAGAAAGTGAGTGAAGAAGAGCGGAAGCATGAGCTAACTCTCAAGGAAAAGGAACTTGAGCTGGGGAAGGCTCAAAAAAGAAAGTTCCAAAGCCCTGGCCAATCAGCAAGCCTAAAACCCCACACCTGTGCAGAATGCTCCAATATCTAGTATTAATGCTCTGATTCTCAAATGGATGGAAGGTGAGCCCAAGGCATGGTTGGAGGAAGTAAAAGTGCTCTTCGAAAAATACAGTCTTCTTCTGCTCGCTGGATAAGGGTAGAAGAATGGACATGGTAGAAGTTCGGCAGGTGATTACCAAGGCAAACCTGATCACCTCAGAGAGATAGAGACGATGTTTTAGAGGCTTTGCCAAGGAAATTGGTTTGGCCAGGACTGACTTGTCCTGTCATAAGACACAATCAGGATAATGCTGTCTCGATGCCATGTTGTACACACGCTTCCAAAACCTATTCAACCAGATCATTCTAGAGGATATCTTCTAGGGTGTTCCTGGACCACTCGTTGTGCACCTCAACCACAAGCACCTAAAACAGTCACAGAAGCTTGTTGTATAGCCGACAACTGAGAGACTCATCTCACAGCACATCTCAACGACACATAGTGTTACGTGATCATCTCTTGGGATCAGCTCCCCTGAAGAATGAACACCATAGCAAACCTCCAATGCACAACTTCTGCTAGAGAGTTGGTCACCACGAGTCTGAGTGCTGTGTTAAGAAGGAAGTCAACCAGCAGCACCCTCAGAAGGACACAAAAACTTCCCTCAACCCAGCAAAGTAGCACCAGCAGAGATTGTGGAATTCCATGGCACTATACTACTGGATACCCTGGTTGTCCAAAACATATTCCCTCTATCAAGCAGGTACACCTGATAAGTGCTGCGACTTCCTTGGCCGTTCCGCCACATATGTCTCAAACGGGGTGGGTGTGGACTGAGTTTATCTAAGTAGCAGCCCTAGAGGACTATAGCCTACCAATGACCTTACCGGTTATGGTTGACAATGGCTTTGATCTTTGTCTGATTGACTGGGCCCAAGTGCCAACCAGTACCACTGTAGGCAAGACAACCAGGTGGATGATGACTTGGATCCATAGAAGATCACTCTAAGACCATTCCTACAGTTCAGGTGACAACCCCATGGGGCACACAACCTAACCGTATTGGAGAGGCGAGTAAAATCAGGCACAGAGTAGAGTTCCTGTTGGCTTCCTCTGGAGATGTACTTTCCCAACGCCTCTGATGTCTAGTTACGTCCACCAGGGAGGCCTTGACTCCAGAATCACCTGACCAAGACATCACCACTGTGGCAGGCGTGCCCTCGTCAACACTACCTTCTGCTCACTCAAGTGGTCGACAGAAGGGTCACTCTCTTTGGAATTCCAGGCCCAGTCCTCTCTCCTCGCTGGAGTGCAACCACCTAGGGTCTGACCTTTCAGTAGGTGCAAATCTAGGCAAAAGTGACCATAAAATTATCTCATTTCAAATTAATGTTCAACATAAAGAAGAGAAAAAGATAATGAGATTAGACTACCGTCGACAAGACCTAAATAAGCTAAAGGAGTACATTAAAAATCTAGAGTACGACGAGAAAACAGTCATAGATGAGCACTGGGAAGCCTTTCATGAGGAATACACAGAAAAATTCTCTAGATGTATACCATTAAGGCAAATACTAACAAATGGCAACCCTCAGCCAAAGTGGTTTAACAGGGATATTAAAAATAAGATAAGAGAAAGAGAAAGATTGCCCAAATCAATGATCCCACGCCCAACACCAGAAGAAGCAAGCAAGCATAAAGAATTCTGTAGAATGGTGGACAAATTAGTAAGAAATGCAGAGATAAATGAGGATAAGAGAGTTGCATCAATTTGTAAAGAAAACCCAAAAGAATTCTTTGCGCATGTTAATATTAGGAAACCAATTAGAAAATAGCATAGTTCCCCCAAGGGACAATAGAGGTTGCCTGGTGAACTCAGATTTGGAAAAGGCTGAGTTACTGAATAAGTTTTTTACTAGAGTTTTCACAATTCGAAACACTACCTCAATACCGGAACCTGCTATTGAATATGAAGGGGCAGAACCTTTGGACAAAATAACATTTACAGAAGAGGACATTAAAAACAAAATAGACAAACTCAGCAAGTTCAAATCTCCTGGCCCGGATGGGATTCATCCAAGAGAAATTAAAGAGCTAAAAGAGGAGATAGTTCCTCACCTATATAAACTCTACAGAAAAAGTGCAGAACAAAGAAAGGCACCAAAAGGATGGAAACTATGAAATGTGCCCCCAGTCAACAAAAAGGGTCCAAGAGAAGAGCTGGGAAATTATAGACCAATCTGTCTAACATTGGTTGTTTGTAAGATTTTTGAGTCCACAATTCCAGATCAAGTTGTGGATCACATTGAGAGAAACAACTTTTTGTTAAATAGCCAATACAGTTTCAGACAAAACAGATCGTGCCTATTAAATCTCTTGGAGCTTTATCATAATATGCTTGGTATTTATGACAGTAGTAGAGCAATAGATATACTCTACTTAGATTTCCAAAAGGCCTTTGACAAAGTTCCACATAAGAAACTAATGACAAAAGTTAGAGTTTTAGGAATTGAAGGAGAAATAGTGGATTGGATCAAATATTGGCTTACTTATAGAAAACAGAGTCGTAATAAATGGTGAAGAATCAGAATGGGCAGATGTAACAAGCAGAGTTCCTCAGGGTTCTTCCTTGGCCCTCTCTAGTTTTTGATTTACATTAATGACATTGATGTAGGCTTATTTAGCAGAATAGCTAAATTTGCAGAAGACACCAAACTAGGTGTAAATGAAGCAGACCCAAATACAGTGGAAAGAAATGATGTAATGAAAATAGGATAGTGGTAAAAAAAGATGGCAAATACCTTTGTACTTGGATAAGTGTAAAGTGTTACAAATAGGAACAAATAACCCTCATGCCAGCTACATGCTGCTTAGGAATGACATAAATAGTGTAGAACAAGAGGAGGACCTCGGAGCCATTATTACCAAGGACTTAAAATCCACAAAACAGAGCATGAAAGTTGAAAAGAAGGCAAAAAAACTAGTGGGATACATAAAGAGGCAGTTCAAATACAGAAACAAGGGAACAGCGCTGCAGCTCTACACATCAATAGTTAGACCTCATCTTGAATATACAGTACAGATTTGGTCACCAACATTAAGGAAGGACATAAATAGATTAGAAGGGGCACAGGCAAGAGCCACAAAGTTAATAATTCCATCCATCAGGCAAATAGATTACCAAAGATGACTCGAGAGCTTGAACATGCATGGCTTAGAAACACAACAATTGCGAGGACAACTAATAGAAACATTTAAAATACTGAAAGGCATAACAAAAGTGGACAGTAACCTATTTACGTTAAACGAAAACCAGACAAGTAATAATGGATGGAAGCTAGAACTGAAGGGATACAACACATCCTATTGTGGGAACTTCTTTACATATAAGATATGTGACATGTGGAATAAACTGCCACCAGAAGTTGAAAACAGCAACAGTTTTGAAGAGTTTAAAAGAAACTTAGATAAAATCATTAGAGCACTGTGAATGAATAGTAAAACCTGCTTCTAGAGATAAGTGAGCACACAATGTCTCCGTGGATGGACTAACAAGTCTTTGAGACATTCTAATTCTTGTAACTCCTTGTAACCAAAAGTTTCCCCTCTCAGTGTGAAGGAAACCAACAGAACCAAGTACCGCTGCAAAACCTGTGACCTAACAGGGCACTCCACAAATTGGCCTGGGTGTCCTGGCAAGTAAAAGTGCAGCAGGACCACCACAAACAGAAATATTCCAAGAGGCTCTGCCCTCCACCTGAAACAGGAATCTCTATGTCACACTTCCTCAGGTATACCGAGGGGTTCTGCACCCCCAGGTCTCTTGTCAAGCATGCCTGACCCCAAATCTCTGCCAGTGCCACTTGAGAGCACTGAGCAGTGCCACACTCAGCCTATCTTAAACGTTGAGCCTCCACTAACCTCAGACTCTGTACCTGGCCCCGATCCCAATCATGCCACAGATCATCCTACAGGAGATCCTCCACCCTTCACAGAATTGATCATGGCCAATTGTAGGCCTTATTCCCCCGACGATTCTTCTTCTTAATCTCCTTCATCTACCAAAGACGAACCTCTGGTAGACATTAAAGCTACAACTTCTCTGGATGACAGGGACTGTTCGGTCAGGATGCAGAAGCATCCCCATAGCTCCTAGAGCTATCTCTGATTCTGCTCCTATTGGCACTTCTGTCTTTGCCCTGGAGTCATTGCCCTCGTCACCTAGGAATGGAGTAGCCAGACCTTGGAACAACTGAAAGGGAAGAAGTCCCAATTAACCCATAAGAGCAACAAGCTCTCCTTTGGCACTTGTGTCCATTGGCACATGCCATTTTCCATCTTAGAGGAGGTAGCTGGTGTGATCTCTGCCTAAGTAGAATAACACTTAACACCCTAGGCAATCTTGTAGTAGTAACCATGTAATTAACCTCAAGATAAAACAGTCCAATACTCAAGCTGGTATACTCGTGATCTTTTAGCATAATTACTCAATTTTGGAATCTATTCCTGTAATACCATATTCATTAATGTGTCCTGTAAGTATATTAACCCTTTAGGTTGCTCATTAATTTTCCAAACATGGCATACTTTGTAACATGCAGGACTGCATAATCTGTAAATAACTGCATTTAGTGAGGTCAGTGTCATTTAAATTAGTGCCAGGGCAGTAGGATAGTAGACCATGCCAACAAGACAATTTCCAATGCACTTTTGCCGAGGAATAAAGTTCCTCTGTCATCAGAGATAACCAGTAGAAGTTTGTAGATACCTTTGTATAGTGTAAGGCTGCTGTAATTAGTAAGTTAATAAAACTATTAACTCCTTCTAGTAGTTAGGAAAGTCATTTTAGTTAGCTGTATTGCAAAAGCAAAGACTCATTCAGGGAATGGAACTGACTAGTCGAGACAAATAACTTACATAGCACAGGCCTTCATGCCTGAAAGGGAGTGAATACCATCTCAAACCAGGGAGCTCTTGCATATTTAGATATTCGTCTCTCCAGCCCGTTAGCTAGGAATGCAAATTTTTCATGGCAACTGGAGAAGATCCCCCATTACTTGGGTGGGGGAGGGGGGTTGGGGGGTTGGGGAACAAGAATTCATTAGGGGAAAAGGACAGGTTATGATAGTAAATGGGCTGTTATGTTGATGCTTAGTAAGTCTTAACAATAAGACCTATTTCTCTATGACCTTTGTGCTAGTTGTTATTTGCTTCTTTCAGATGCACTACCGTCCTGTGCCTGCTGTCAGAATCCAGCTGACCTAATCATGACCAGAGTTGCTGTCACTCCATTACTGACATAGAAGTAAAAGGTCTCTTCACTCTTAACTGCACTAAGTATGGTGCTCTCTGTTCTCCCCTGCTGGCCACATGACAGATTTTCTAAAGAGAGTGGCCTAAAATTATCTTCTGCAAGAGAGCTCAATACGCAGATGCAATAAGGTACGTCCTGAAGTTGCAAGTAACGCCAGTGTTTCTTTCCTATATCGGAATTTCTCTCGTTTTTCAGTATTTTCAACTTTGCATTCTCATAGCCAAAGTCACATCCTAACACGCACATTTTCCCTCATTACCTGGTCCAAACTAACATTATGGTTGTTCTGAGATAATGATTAGAGCATTCCCACCATAGTGTTACTATGTGGTAACTAAATCTAATCAATAATTCCGTCCATCTTGAATTATTAATTTCATGTGAGAGAGTCTTTGTGTAGTCGAATATTGACCTGGAATTCATCTCCAGAATCCCATCGTCTGGCTCTTCATGTTCTGTCTCTGCCCTTGTGAAGAAATTGCTTTAGAAGAATTCAGTTCAATGTTACCACATGCAAGATACTTCTGCAACCAAAAGTCAATAAGGGCCATGTGTCAGGGCCTCTCAAACATTAGGTGTACCAATGTAAATAATTTCATCAGACGGTCTTAAGTGTTATATAAGATTCGTATTTGTAAGGGTGTAGCCTACTCAAATGTCTTTTGTTTGCTGACTTTAGTTATACATTTTACGGTACATTGCATGTGCCATGATTGCTGAACTGCCAATCTGTCCAGATTACTTCTAGTGGTAAATCTGTAAATGGATTAATTTAATGTAACTAATTGGTTTGAAAGGTAACCTTCCTATTTTCTTTGAATATATTTAATATCAAGGTAAGTCATACTATTAATTCATTCATTCAAATTTTAAATTAACTCTCTAAACTGAATTAAACAATATATATATATATATATATATATATATATATATATATATATATTATATATATAAAATCTATATATACAGCATACAGCAGGGTCAAAAAACATAAAAAAAAGACCATAATGTATTTATAAGAGACGTTTCACGCATTTTCAATGTGCATCCTCAATCTTCAAATATAAGATGCATTTTGTTAAAATAAAAAAAAAAACTATTTTCAAATATAGATGAGAGAAAAGAAAAAAAATTATAGTAAAAATTTGAATTAATAACAGCTTAAAATGTATACAGTAAAAAAGAAAACCAGTTCTGACCAAACTATCCAAAGGTAGAGAACTGAATTCCTTTTTACTGTATACTTTTAAGTTGTATTGATTTTAATTATTGTAATTATTTTTTTCTTTTTCGCTCAACTTATTTTTAAATTTTTTAAATAGTTTTTTTTTGTAAATTTTAACGAATTGTCTGTTACATTTGCAGTTTGAGGATGCACGTAGGAAATATGCGAAATGACTTTTATAAATAGATTATGACCTTTTTCATATTTTTGCTGGACCCCACTGTATGCTGTTACATATTTTCGCCCAGAATCCTTATATATATATAATATATATATATATATACTATATATATATATATATATATATATATATACTATATAATATATATATATGTGTGTGTGTGTGTGTTGTGTGTGTGTGTGTGTGTGTGTGTGTATTATATGCTGTTACTTCCTAATGCATATTTCCACTCTATAGCCATGAAATGTTGGAAAAGTGTTTGCAATATTTTCAGATTCCTTATTTAGCTTAGAGTTATAGGATGTTCTAAAAATGTATGTTCAGATTTTGTATAACATAATGTAAAAACTAAGAATCTAACTAAGACAAAGAGAGAGAATTTTTTGTATTGTACATTAGCGTGAGGCATGCTCGATTTAGTTTTCATAAAACGTGCATCAACCTTGAAGATAAGGACAGCTCGAAAAGTCTCCCTTTTGTTTTCAGAACATGTCAATCTTACTTGCTCGAGTCTGTTTCGAACGTGTACATCTTTCTCGAGAAGTCACGTGGAAATTTCACCGTGTTCCTATGGTATTGCATCATCTTTTCGTAAGATCGTTCTAGAACCTTCTGTTTAAGCATACGTCATCTTTGGGAAGTGACGTCATTTAGTTTTGCTTTTGTTATAAATAATTATTCCTTTCATATTAAAATACTTTTATTGTCTTAAATCATGTAATAATATTTATTATTTGTAATTGTAAATCCTATTTCTCTTTAAATATTGTTTTGAAAGAGAATTTTTATGAAAGTAACTGCCTCTCGGCCCCAAAACGTTTTGTGTGATGAAATCCACTGTTAAGCTACCATACGAAAGGAAATATCATTCCGACTCAAGAACTCATTGTGTTTGGGTCTCTCTCTCTCTCTCTCTCTCTCTCTCTCTCTCTCTCTCTCTCTCTCTCTCTCTCTCTCTCTTCATTTTACAATTAACGTAAATATTTTATACTCAGTGAAAGGAAATATTCCGCCTCAAGACCTCTTTGTGTTTGGGTATCTCTCTCTCTCGTCATATTTGATTTTACAATTAACGTAAACATTTTATACTTAGTGATTGGTCACTTGTAACTTTTAGATTTCGTATTTCTTAGAGTTATTTAGTATCATTTAGTACTTAATGTGGAATCTGAACAAACATTGTACAAATGTGTCACTGCGCCTTTTCCTTTTCGAAATATTGTGTGGAAATAGCTGCATCAGAAAATTGGTAAACAAGGTAATGTGTTATTACAAGGTTTATTAGTTGCAACTAATAGTTACAGTGGTTTATTGAAACAATTACAGTTTTTACACATTGCGATTTTTTGTCTTGTATTTGTTTCATTTGAAGTGATTTTTTGTGCATTTATCCATTTGTCTTATTAAAGTGATTTTTTGTGCATTTATCCATTTTTCTTAATGAAGTGATTTTCTGTGCATTTATCCATTTTTTTTTATTGAAGTGTGTATTTTTTCTATATATTCTGTGTGATTAATGCTTTTTGCAATTTTGGTATTTTCCACATTTTTCTGTGTTTTCATTTGCATTCATAATTTGGTTAACTAAATTGTTTTCAATAATTAATCGTTGCACATTTAATTGGATTTAACACTTGTGAATTCATTTGCATTTACTTAGAATTCTTTTCAAGTTTTAGTGTTCTTTAACACTTGTGAATTAATTTCTAAATTTTAGTTATTACCGAACACTAGATTTTTGATTTTTGATTGAATTAATTAATTTTCTTGATTTTTGTGATAAAGTGATTTGGATTTAATTTTACTTAATTAATTCAAGAATTAATGAAACTTTGTGTTGTTTTCAAGTAACAGCTAATTTCCCTGAGATTGTGAATTTCACTTACAAATTTTGAGTTTAATAATAATTTTTTGTATTTAAAATTTTTATGAGTGTTTTCTATTTTACCAGTATATTTATGTTTAGGTAGAAACATAGAGTGGTAATTGAGCTGTTTTCCTTCAATTTAATTGAAGTGAGTTAGAACAATAATTAGACTTTTAAAGTTGTTGATGGAGTGATGCCCTTTAATTAATTTAATTACATATAAGATTACCAGCTGGGGCAAACCACGGTAACACTTTGTCGAGCAGTGGAACATCTCAGGAATTTGAAATTCCCAAATGTAGAGTGTGTAGAGACTTTTAAAAAGTATTAACTTTTAAAAACTTTCCTTTACAGACTTAATTTTGTTTTTCTGCTATGGTTCACCATTTTATTTCATGTGATTTCTATTACCATATCCGTTTTATTAATATTCAGGTATTTCTTACTCCCACTGAAAAATGTATCTCTGAACTTCCGTTGATTGATACAAATGCTCCATTTGAAATGGTGTGTGGAAGTGGTCATGTAGTTGGAATTAACCCACAGACAGTTAGGACTATGTGCTATGGACTAATGGTTATTAAAATTAAATCAATATTCATGATGTATGGAAAGGAATTTTAATTTGCATTTTCTATTTCATTTGAAATAAGGGTTCATAAGCTGCTTTCTTTACTCTTTTCTAGTTAATTAGTGTGACGTCAAATTTGCAAAACACATTATATTTTTGTAGCTGAGGGTTCAAGTCAACCTATATATCTAGTATATAAAACAATGATTTTATGTATGTTTGTGTGGAATATGTGTGTATATGCTGAATACACCTAAAAATGCATTGAACAAATTCAATCAAACTTGGTATACATATAAGTTACCATCTGGGAAATGTTACGGCCTCTGAGAGAGGTCCGCTTCAGGTTCAATATGAAATGAATAAAAATAAAATTCAACACTAACAGTTGAAACTGGGGATACAAATATAGAAAGAAATACTAACACAACAAAGGTTTATTTACAAGCTTACTAACAAGGATATATGCAGAATGGTGTCTCCTATTTACATAAAAAGGCAAAATCTTACACTACATGAACTGGGGGAACAGTGAGGTAATTCAAATACTTGCTGGTTAGTTTTGCGACTCGAAGCGATGGCTTCACAAAAGGAGAACGGCAATTGCAGACGTCCTCTTGGCTCCGTATTGCAGAAAATAATGTCTACTCTTGATACTTGAAAGGTAGGAACTCCCCAAAACCTCTAGCAGGACATCTCTTCTCTGAAATCTCCCCCAACGTCAAAATAACTCGGTCGTCCACTCCTGAAGATGGCTTGACCAAAATCCAACCAACTCTCGAACAACTTTTCTTCTGATCCTTCGTCGGTCCCTTTTTCTTTTATCTCTCTTGGATGATCTCTGCTGCTGCTGATTTCTCACTGATAATCTGATCTGTGGCTCTTATTGGGGATATCTCCCTGTGACTAACTGATGATCTCTCTCTCTCTTACTTCGTCCGTCATATTTATACGGCATCCTTGGGGCGGGGCCTACGGTGAGCGTCACTGACTCCCGAGATTACCGGAACTTCTCCGAAGAATCTAGACGAGGTATTGCATCAGAAATCGTGGCGTTTCTCACGTCATGTCAGCACCTGACAAGTTCCACAACACTCCTGCCGATTCTAGAACCATAATGAGAACAGGCACCTCCAACACAATGCGATAATGCCTCCTTGCTGCCGAACTTCTCGAAAATGCTTTTTCCTTTATCTTTATCTATGAAGCAATTACCTTGACAGGAAAGAACACTGTGGGGTAAGATATCACTAGCACCTAAAGGGGATGTGCTAAAGCAGTGGGAAAGGGGTGCAACATAAAAATTAACTGAAAACTGTATTTATTAGTGTCTAATCCATAGTTTTTGAGATCGCTGACATGAATAGTGACACTCCCGATGCCCTTCAATTTCAAGTTTGTCCTGGTAGGGAGGGGGGGTGTGAAAAAAGGTGGGAAGGAGGTGATATCAAAATAACCTAAAAACGATAGATATTAGTGTCTCTTTATTGTTAATTTTTGGTATTGCTTAAGCTGGCAAGCAATCTGCCAATGGTGGACATGTCAAAAATGGTGGACACAAGGGACAATTATAATTCTGCATAGAAATACATCAATCTTGTTTCTGTCTGTCTGTCTGTCTCTTATTTGCTATTTCTTGCTCTTTCTTTTTATTTTCTCGCAATGTTTCGACTCAGGCTCTGCTGCTCATCTTCCAGGCGAAGTTTGGAGTTGGAGTGATGCTGTTAGGAGTCTTGCGGTGTTTTATACCAGTGGTGCCAGCAGGGTGCGATGGGACGTTGATTTTTTATCAGCTGCGCGCCCAGGACTGTCTGCTATTGGCTGCTTATTTACTACCTCAAGAAAGTTGCTGGAGTTAATGATTTATGTGATGCAGCCTTGATGATCATCTCAGCACTCGTTTGACATCATGGGGAGCTGCATTTTCATTGGCTCTCCGTTCTATGATGCCATGTATGATGTCATAGAGCGAAGAGCCTGTAGTTTTTTTTAGAGTTTCTTGTAAGTTTGGTCATCCTTAAATTTTGCCTGGTCATAGGTGTATGCATTAGCATATATTAGCCCAGACTGTGGGAGTTAAACGTCATCAGGAGTATCACTATTCATCTCAGAGGCCTCAAAAACTATGAATTAGATACTGATATCTGTTATTTTCAGTTATTTTTGCATATCACCCTCCTTTTCTATCTGGGCTGAACTTGGACTAAAATGGTATTAGGAGTGTTACAATTCTTCTCAGCAACCTCAAAAACTATGGATGATTTTTTTGTAAAGCTCAATCCCTAGGCATCACAAAAAAGAAGGGTGTCCATTTTTGACAAAAAAAAATTACTCAGTCAGTGACATATGCTCATACACTGAAAATAATATAATAATAATAATAATAATAATAATAATAATAATAATAATAATAATAATGATAGTAATAATAATAATAATTCCTCATTGACTGTTCGTTTTGCGAACTTCAAATTAGAAGAAATTGAAAACCGTTTCCTTTACCCCAAAGTAAACGAAAATAATAAAGGGTTTTATTCGTTTAGAATACACTTTTTCCTCCTATACTTTCTCTTTTCTTCTTCGATAGTTGAATAATGTCATTCTGGTATTCTTTTTGTATAACTCTAAACTCCGTTGAAAATGAAATACATGTTGTCTGGATGTTTTATCCTCTCCATGTTTATTTATTTGCCTTTCGTCACCAGTTGTCGAATGTCCAAAAATTTGTTATAAAGTATTACAAAAGCTAAACATGCAAGCATAGGACTTGCATATATTGTGTCCAAGGTTTTATGGTTTTGTTCGAATTTGTAATGAGTTATTAATAATAACCTTAAGATGAAAGCTTTTATTTCTAAAAAAGGAAAACTTGCTGGAATTGTGTTATTTCCTTTTATTCTAAATAAGTTTTCTCCTTTGATGCTGAGTACCGAGCATTTTTTGAAAACCAGCAACGCATTTTAAAAATTCTACAGTAACTTTATGTATAATAAGAAAATAAAACGATGTTCTCAGGATGTGTTATTATCCTTTACACTTTCACATGTTTATCTTCCTGCCCTTCCCACCATAATATCTCGTCTTGCCTATGCTTCCATAATTCTGGCCTTGCCCTCCCACCGTGATTACAGGTGAGGCGACTTAGCCTAATACTCTTACGCTAATACCTTAACACCTTCTGCAACTACCAACGGTCTCCCCTTCCTCCGTTTGCTTAGTTGCAGCAGGGCTGGTGATTTAGTGAATGATGAAGGCGGTGGTGTAGAGATGAGGGAAGCTGATTATAAAAATCGATAAAATAGTTTCTTGTTCCAAATTGCTACTCGCATTTTCAACATTTAATTTATAAAATCGAAAAGATGAATTCCTTCTTTTTGTTGTACATATTTTTTTTCATCATTGCATTTACTATATATATATATAGGCCAGTTTCCCATATATTGTCTTATCACTTAATTCATGAAATCGAATGATTTAATATCTCTCGTTTCGTACCATTAACTTTTCAAAGAATATCATCTTTCGTAAAACAAATTGAGGCTCGTAATACGATTTTGGAAATTAGATTCTGATTTTTACACAGCCGAGAATACATATATCATCTTCCTTATTTACATAGGGGAGATTCGTGATGGTTCTGGGACTTTTATTTATTTTTATTTTTATCTTTATCTAGAAGAGTTTAAGCAGTGATATCCTTGGTGTGTCAGTGTGTAGCCTCTTCATCCTAGATTTACGAGTGAATGTAGCAAGTCGTCTACTTTACTATACTTGAAGCAATTTATCTTCAAATACAAGTTTCCAAAATTTCCGAATTATACCGACCTACGTTGATGATTCGGGCAATTATTATATCTAATATTTACCTTCAAGTCAGATGATTAAATGAAACATAAATACCATACGAAATCTATTAAAATGATCAAAATCGGATTAAATGATTATTCTCTCCCTTGGTGAATAGCGGAGAGAAAATATAGCTAAAATCCACGATGTTCGCCGGGATTAAAAGTTAAAGTTGGCATAAAGAATATTGTATCCTTCAAAACGAAAGATAAATTTGAAATATCCTTGCCATCAAATGTTTAAATAACCAAAATATACTTGATTTTTTCTCTCCATGAGTAAAAACCGAACACAAAATGTAACTCAAATACATGGCATTTGTTGTGTCTAAATATTAGACGTCGGCCTAACAAATATTGCATCCTGCAAAACAAAACAAAATTTAGAAATAACCTTGATTTCTTTAAATACTATGCTGAGCTAGGTTTAGAAGCACTCTAAAACCCTCCTGGTCAACCCTGTCTCTATCTTTCTTCACATAAGCATGAAATGTGCTCTGAGGGCTTTCAAACTTAAGAGCAATTGTTCTAACTGAACCATCCTTTTCTTTAAACTCTTGAAGTGCATTTTCTATAGCAGCAGCATCCCTTTTCCTATTGGTTTTCTTCTTATACTTTCCACCCATAATGGGCCTTGAAGGCTATAATAAATCTGAAACTAAAGATAGACTATTGATTTTTGTAATTAAGGTTCTATGATGGGTTTATGAACTGTCTTATAAGGTAATGAGGGGCTAATGAATACTTATACACAGAATATAACTTGAATATTGTTAGAGAAAACTCTTTTTATTTCATATTTAATAAAAGTTTGCTAAGAGTGATGACACCCCTACCTCAGACTGTCCCAATCATCCCCCACATATCATAACTATACGATGACACCCTCAGCTCCAAGTCCTTCGAGCCTACAGGGGCGAGTAAGAGCTACAACATCCTCGCCATACAGTGCAAATTCACACCCAAAAGTGATAATCAACTTACCTATCATATTGAAAAAAAAAATACTTAGGAAATGAGAACAACCACAAAAATTAACCTGGTAAACAAACTCTGGAGATCATCATCGCTCTCCCCTAACCATCAACAGTTTTATGCTTTTTAACAAATCGTCACCATCTCTCAGTCTTTGCACTTTGTCATTTGAGATAATTAACTCATTTATTTATCTACTCGTTACTAATCCAATCGATCTTGTTAGCACCTCCAGTTCTCACGATCATGTAAGGAAAAAATCTAGTTTATTTCTTTCTATGTCTAAATCACAATATCTCTACTTTCGACTCTTCTCCACTTTGACGGAGGAGAACCTTGTCTGTCTGCTTCATCCCCTTTCTTCTGATATCGATCACGAGTTGCCAACGCTCTTTAATCTTCAAACGTCTGCCGTCCACCATTTTCCCTTGTATTGGACTCTAATCAATAGAAAGTCACATCTGCCTAAAGCAATAGATAATCACTTTTGCTATCATATGTTTGCTTTTTTTTTATTCTTGGTAATTGGTATTCGTCATTTCTGGTTCATAGTATGTTTGCACGCGAATACTTGAGTGTGATAAATCTAATAAATGGTATAAATAATAAAAACAATTTTCCACCTTCTACAATTTTATATCTTACTTTTGATCCAGATTTTTTTTAATGCACAAAACGTCCAAGGAATTTTACTTATTTATCATTAAACGAGGCAAGATGTTTTTTTACTCATGAATAACTTGTACGCGTGGGAATTTTTAACTAGTCTCACATTAATTTACTTATATTAACATACATTTTTGAAAATAATCATGGCTTCAATGTCGGCATGAGGCAAACTGCAGAATTGATATCTTATAGATAGACAAATTGTATAATGAGAAAAAACATAAGCAGTGGACGTGTTGTTTAAGTTACTAAATGTTACACAGTATTCTGGTTTCATCAGAAAAAAATACCTCAGAATTCAGCAAAACAAGTCATATAGTAATAAGTGCTCAATAGTGATGGATCAGGTGAGTTCAAAATGAGGTCTTCAAAAATGGAAAATGAACGTAGTGGTTTCTACCAAGGATGAACAAAGCGAAGTCTTTATAAAAAAAATCATTTTCGAACCAATATTTATTTGGACAGTGAAACAGCATTTTTTCTAATAGTTTCGATTTTGGAGTGGGGGTGCGGTCAAAACGGTAGGAAGCGCAGGTCCTTGGGTGAGAGAATACATAAACAAAGGAGATACTTCAGGGTGCACCTAACCTCCCTTAATCTAACCTAACACATAGCACCATATCCCCAACATTTCACAGATTACCGTAAATTTCCTAACTTGATGAGCAGGAATGATAATTGAGACAAGAAGTATGATGTTGAAATGATACTTTATTAATAAACTATAATGCAATTCTAACCAGCGGGCAGGAAACTTGCACAGTACCTAAAGGACCAATAATGTACAATCATTAGATATTAAATACAGACGAAAATCAGGTGTGCTGGCCATCGGTGCTTCTCTGCCAATTTGATGTGCTGCTATGGGTGAAGTCATAAGAACCATTGTCTGGGACCAGGTGTATCACGAATTTGGAGATGTGTTGTCAAAAGTTGGCGATGTTCTGTCACTTGCATAAAGAGAACGGAGCCTGGGAGTGATGGCACAATGGCCCCCACCCCTGAAAATTGACCAGGGCATTTCAGAGGGCAGGTGAAAACTTGATTGGAGGAGTAATGTCGCTGGGCAAATATGCTGGTTTCAGGCGATCGATTGCAACCTCATCTGTTGTGCTGAGGATGTCGACGAAAAAGGCTTTCTGCTTGTAGTTGATGACCCAGTTAGGGCCTGTGTAAGACTGGGTCAAAGGCAGTCAAATGGTATCAGTTCTGATAAACACATATGCTGCATTGTACAGACCTTTTGTGATAAAGGTCTTGTCGTATGACTTATAGGATGGGCAGCAAGGGGCGAATTTTCCGATGGTGGTCTGGAGTCTGATGATGTCAGGTGAAGGGTTACAATTGGGGAATAATTTGCCAGGTATCATAAGCAGACCACCATACACCACCTCAGCTGCTGATACCCTCTTTAGGTGTGGTTCAAAGGTCAAGGAGGACCCATGGAAGCTGCTAGTACCTGGTCGAAGAGTTGCAGAGACATGAAGGCTGCTCTCAAGGTGCAATAGAACCTCTCAATTGTGTCATTGGATTCAAGATGGTAGTCAGTTATGTTATGCAACTGGGTGCTGAGGAGGTGGTTTAGGGATGTCCAAATCTGCTATGTGAAGGTAGTGCCTCTGTTGGAGGTGATGTGATTGGGTATGGCGAATCTGGAAACCCATGATGAGAGGAAAGCACTGGGACATGCTTGATGCATCCAGCATAGGGGCAGCTTCAGGCCATCTTGTCAAACGGTCGATCATTATGAGTAGGCAATGATGCCCTTCAGAGCGCAGGAGTGGTCCTAGTATGCCGATATGGACTTGGGCAAAATGGTGTTGTGGTTGATGAAAGGAGCTTACACCAGAATTTGTGTGACACTGGATATTTGATAGTTGGCAGGAAGAACATTCATGGGTCCAAGACTTTGTGTCTTTAGATATGTTGTGCCAGATGAAGCGCTTCTTGAGGAGGGTGGCTGTAGATCATCCTTAAAGATGTACCAAACAGTGGACATTGTCGAAGATGTGACGTTTAAGTGACTGTGGGATCCATAGGCATGGGCAGCCGGTGCTAATATCACAGCTGATGGAGGTGGGGATATTGTTGTTGAAGGAACGTCTTGCCATTGCAGGGACGTTAAAGAGGTCTTGCAGGCATTGAGCTCTGGGTCTCTCCATTGTTTGTTTGCCAGCTGCTTGTAATTGAGGGCAAGATGTACTGCATAGATGGAATTCTGGAGAGGGCATCAGTGACGAGACAGTGTTTCCCAGAAATGTGGAGAAGGGTGCAGTTGAATTCAGTGATGGCTGAAAAGTGGCAGTGCTGGCCAGACATCGGACTGGCAGTTGATAGAATGCTCTAGTTGCAGGTAGTCAGTTTGAAAGGTGAAAGGCATTGCCTCTAAAAAATGTAGGACGTGTTTGATGGCCAGGTATGCTGCCAGAACCTCCCAGTCAAAAGTTGAGTAGTTTGTCTCTTTCTTGCAGAGTTTCCTGTTAAAAAAGGCAAGGGGTCGAGGATTTCCATGGATAATCTGTTCTAAGACAACTCCTATGGCTACATTACTGGCATCTGTGAAAAGCAGTAGATAATGACTTAGTGCAGCTAATGAGAGGGCAGTGATCTTGGTGGGGGCATTTCTGATGAAGGTGACTTCTTGCAAAGATCCTCAGGTTAGGGCTTTAGGTTTACCCTTGAGGACTTTGTGGAATGGGGGCAAGGTTGAGCTAATGCCTGGCAAAAAGCGATGATAATAATGAACTATTCCAATGAACTGTAGACCATTGATGGTGGTGGGGTAGGGAACTTCCTGATGGCGACAAACTTCTCAGGCAAAGGCTTGTCACCCTCAGGTGTTATAAGGTGCCCCAAGAATTCTATCTTCTTGGTGGCAAAGGAGTATATCTCATATTGGATGACAAGGCTGATTTCTTGCAGGCATTGGAGGATGATGTGCTGGTGAAAGAGGTGCTCTTCCTTTGATGCTGAGAAGATTGAAGTATTATCGATGTAACAGATGCAGAAAGGAAGGTCTTCTAGAATAGCGTCCATCAATTGTGGAGAAGTAGCTCTTGCATTGCGAATGCCAAAGCAGGAGTAATTGAAGGTGAAGGTGCCGAAGGGCGTTGTGATGGCAGTCTTCTGTATGTCTTTAGGTTTCATGGGAACCTGGAAGTAACCTTTAAGAAGGTTCAGCTTTGAGAAGATTTTTACACTGTGCAGGAAGGTGGTCATGTCTTTGATGTTAGGGAGGGGGTAGTGGTTAACCTTGGTGATTACGTTCAGCATTATGTAGCCCCCACATGGTTGAAGGGTGTCATCATTTTTTGTTACTATGTGGAGGGGATATGCCCAAGGACTGGATTGACTTTTGACACAAACACATCTCTATCTCTGTGACGGTTTTCTTCGCGGCACCAAGTTTTTTGGGTCGTAGACGTTAGAAACGGGAGTGTTCAGGAGGGGCCAAGGTCTTATTGGGGTGGAAAATGCCTTGCTTAGCAAGGATTTGATGAGATTGTTGTAGTTCAAGTTTGAAGACATCTGGGAATGAGGTGAGCAGGTAGGCAAACTCATCTTTAGAATTGGTGACGTTAATGGCAAGTTCTGTGTGGGCTGCAGCAATGGGCATCAGGGACAGATCAGTGGTATCAATGAGGCACCTACTGGAAACTTCCACCAGCAGTTAGAGGTGTGCCAAGAAATCCGCCCGGACGAGAGGTATTGAGAAGTCCACAACCAAAAACTGCCAGTGGTACTGAAAGTCGGATATCAGATGGCTGTAGTTTTTTGGTTGGGTAACTAAATACAGGCAGAATGGAATGGCAAGCCCTTGTGTCGATCAAAAAGTAAGAACCTGCGGTGGAATCAAGGGTAAAAAAGTAAAAGGGACAGATTGAACATGTAGGATTGGATATGTCATGATTAGGTTTTGATTTAGGAACATTAGAGCCCAGGAATATGAGGCCATTTCAACTCGCTGTCAAATAAATCATAGATACTCCCAGCCACATAGCCTTCGACCCCTTATTGTCCTCATAAATCAGCTTGGTGTTAAAATAAGCCAAGCTTAACTTCGTTTCCACTAACGTCCCCTTCGTAGCCTCAAATTTTTCTTTCAAGAGACTTTGAATACAATAATGCGTCATCCAGGCTCTCCAAGCAAATTCCTAGAAGATTCTTGGATTACCAGCGGCATTCCATTTGAGAACTTTTACAATGCCATTATCGAATCCTTCGGACAATTCCTAGCAATATCCATCCATTAATTAAGTCTATCGTGTAATTCCGTATCCAATTCCATATGATCACCTTTAACAATCTCCAGCTGGTATTAGCACCTCAAGACCCCCCAAACAATTTGGCCACCTGCAAAGGGATAAGTCTTAATCTTTACACCTCTCCTCCTGTTATTGTGTCAGTTTCCCTAGAGGTGCGGTGCCTTCATTAACACATCCAGTTCAGTGGCTGACCCCTCTTGACACTGTCGCAGGCCATTGACCTGACTCTAATGCTTACGCACCTAGTAACTTTTCCAACTGGTATTCTTGATCTTTTTGTTCAACCTGATAACTTTCTTTCCAACTGTATTTCATTCATTCCCTTACAATATCTTAGTAAAGAAGAAAGCACTTGGATTTCTACCTACCATTTTCTTGTGGTATTCGCTTATTTAATGAAGTCACGCTCATCTACTGTGATTTTTAAGCATATATATATATATATATTTATATATATATATATATATATATATATTATATGTATGTATGATATATATAATATATATATATATATATATATATATATATATATATGTATATATGTATAAATAAATACATATATACATATATATATATATATATATATATATATATATATATATATATATATATATGTATATATGTATATATACATATATATATATATATATATATATATCTATATATATATATATATATATCTAGTATATGATATATACATATATATATATATATATATCTATATATGTATATATATATATATATATATATGATATATATATATATATATATATAAGTATATATACACAGGATAAGAAACAATCCTTTCGTTTTTTTTCAATGTCCAATGCTCATTTCAACAAAACCATCAAAAGTATTCTGAAAAACCATAAGGAATTATTACAAAAGTTCATTACTGTAAATCCAACTCTTCCATATTTATATGGAGTTATCAAAACTCATAAGGAAAATAATCCTGTTAGACCTATTTTAAGTTCGGTAGGCTCTTGTACTTATAAACTATCAAAGTGGCTTGTTAACGAATTGTCTCCAATGCTTGGTAACATATCAGTTGTGTCCGTGAAAAATAATTTGGATTTTATAGACAGGTAAGAAGGTTTCAATTTAATTATGATTTTAAGTTAATCAGTTTTGACGTCAGCTCATTGTTTACAAAGGTACCTGTGGATGAACTACTTGAATTTATGAAGGAAGAAATGGAAAAATATACTTTCTCTTTGGACAGGCCTTCTATGATTAAACTGATAGAATTGTGTGTTAGAGGTTATAAATTTATGTTTGGAGAAAGATATTATGAACAAAAGTTTGGCATGGCAATGGCATCCATTATCTCCATTACTTAGGTAACCTTTACATGGAGTTTTTTGAGAGTAAGTATTACCAAGGATACTTCTAAAGGTATCCTATGGTCAGGTACGTTGATGATATATTTTTGGTGGCTTCGGGCCTGGTTGGCAAAACAATGAAGAGAGCTTCCTAACAGCATTAAATACCTTAGTACCTTCTATACAATTTACCTTGGAAACTGAAGTAGATAACAAGTTGGCGTTTTTAGATGTTTTAATTGTGAGGAATGATAGAAATTTTAAATTTTCTGTGTACAGGAAGTCTACAAATGTAGATTCCTACATACATTTTTATTCTAACCATCATCCGAGAACGAAGATGATGGTATTTTCGTCTATGTTTTTAAGGGCACTGCGGGTCAGTTGCCTTGACTTCCTCGAAGCTGAGCTTCAGAAGGTCTGAGACATTGCAACAAACCTTAGATACCCTTGTGATATTATTGACAGAGCTTTTATTAAAGCAAGAAAAACATTTTATGAAGTTAGTCGTAAGAGTGTTTTAATATGAAAAACTCCTGTTTACCATACTGTAACCAGTTTATGGCCATCCCTGGGCTGTTGAGACCATTTAATGTTAATGTCATTTGTAAGAACTATGTACTTAAGAATTTGTTAATCAGGAATTCCCCTCTACAGAAGAGTGGCTGCATATATGAGATCCCTTGCAATCAGTGCAAGAAAATGTACGTGGGACAAAGTGGAAAGGATCTCGAAACAAGATTAAAACAGCATAAATATAATGTTAGAACAGGGAATAATGCAAGCAGTTTGTTTCAACATATGAATGAATGCAACCACACTATGAATTGGAAAGAAGCAAAAGAGATCATGTTCTGTAAAGACATCATAAAACGAAATATTGTTGAATCATGTAATAATAAAGAAAAATAAAATCGCGTAGATTTGATCAACAGCAGCCCCGGGATGTACAAAACTGGATGAACTACTTGTAAATAACATTTTTAGACAATTAGTTTTTAAATAGTAGTACGATAGTTTTAGTTTTTATGTTTATGTATTGCCTGCCAAGAGGTGGTCTTTGTAAACCGAATAATGAATTTTGGTATCCACTTGACCCTGAAGAGGTGTATTGTGAAAAATACACGAAAGCGCTCGGTCAACTCCTTTCATTCCTTCCTCCAGCTTTACGACTACATGAGATATCGCATGTTTTAGCGATAGTTCGTCAATATATATATATATATATATATATATATATATATATATATATATATGTATATATATATATAACTACTATAAACTACAAAAGGAATTTACTTCATTGTGGATTGTATCCCCATTTACTTAGAGGTACGACATAGTACCTGGCTTCTTCATATATATATATATATATATATATATATATAATATATTATATATATATATATATATATATATAAGCAAATACCATAGGAAAATGATAGGCAGACATCCAAGTACTTTCGTCTTTACTAGACATTGTCAAGGAAGGTGAATTAAATACAGTTGGAAAGAAAGTTATCAGGTAAACAAAAGATCAAGAATACTAGATGGTTAATTGTCAAAAGGGCAAAAAAAAAAGGGATAATAATCCAGGATTATCGGATATCACACGGTCACAAACTTGAACATAGATTTAACCCTAACAGAATCTACACCGACGTATCTATATATATATATATATAATTCAATATATATAATACTATCATTATTACTTCTTCTTCTTCTTCCCAGCCTTGGTTCCCATTTTTTCTTTTTAATATGGGGTCGCCGTTTCTTCGGATGAGCCATTTCCATCTATTTCTATCTTGTGCTTCTGCCTCATCAATTCCCTTCTCATTTAAGTCTCCTCTCACACAGTCCTTCCATCTCTTTCTTGGTCTCCCTCTTTTTCTTCTTCCTTGCACCTCCACCCCCATAGTATGTCTCCCAGCGTGGTCCTCATCTCTCTCAACAGGTGCCATACCATCTCAGCCTCCCCTCCTGCACTTTCTTTGATACTTCCACCACCTTAGTTGACCCCCTTATGTAGTCATTTCTGATCCTATCCACTCTTGTTACCCCAGACATCCACCTAAGCATTCTATTTCTGCCACATCCATCTTCTTACTGCTCTGCTTTTCTCATGCTTGCTGTTTCCGTACCATACAGCATTGTTGTTCTTACCACCATCCTTGTGACATTTTCCTTATAACCTAAGCGGCACTCTTTTGTCACAAAGAACTCCCGCCGCCGCTCTCCAGTTGTTTCCAGCCGTGCCTGTACCCGATGTTTTACTTCTTCTTCCATACTTCCTCCAGCGTTAACAAAAGATCCCAAATACTTAAACTTATCAACTCTCCTTATTTGCTCTCCACCAAGCTGAATACTTTCTCTATCATCCCCCTCAGTGGTTGGTACACATATATTTTGTCTTGGATCTACTTATTCTCATTCCTCTGTCCTCCAGTACTTGTCTCCATCTTTCCAATTTCACTTCCAGATCTTCCCTGCTCTCTGCACACAGAACAATATCATCCGCATACAATATGCTTCCATGGTACTGTCTCCCTTACTTCCTCTATTATAACATCCATCACTATGTTAAAGATAAATGGGCTCAGAGCCGACCCCTGGTGTAATCCTACTCTCACCTCAAAACCTTCTGTCTCCCCAACACTGCTCCTCACTCTGGTAAATACATTCCGGTACATCTCTTGTATCAATCGCACATACTTCTCTGGCACCATCTTCTCTCTCAGGCTCCTCCATACCTCTTGTCTCGGGACTCGGTCATAAGCCTTTTCAAGGTCAATGAATACCATATGTAGGTCCCTTTGTCTTTCCCCGAATTTCTCCATTATTTGCCTCAGACAAAATATACCATCTGTTGTTCCCCTTCCCTTCATAAATCCCATCTGCTCTTTACCTATTTGTACTTCTTCTCTCAGTCTAGCATCTATCATCCTTTCCAGTATCTTCAAAGTGTGGGACATCAATTTAATGCCCCTATAATTACCACACTCTTGGACATCGCCTATCCCTTTAAAAATTGGGATCAATATACTCCCACGCCACTCATTTGGTATCTTTTCCTGTTCAAGGTTCTTTATCATAAGATCGTACAGTATATAATGGGCGTAATGTCTGTCTGTCTGTCTGTCATTCAATCACGGCCAAACGGCTGGTCAGATGGTCATTAAACTTGGCAGGGTTATGGTGGGGACCCCTAAGATGGTTTGTAATGGGGTTTCATCCAACCTACCCCCTTCCTTTGTAGGGGGTGGGGTTGAGAAGGGATTCCCTGAAACGGAGCGGTTTCTGGCCGTGAAACGAGGCTGGTTATTCCCGTAGACTTAGTTACTTTACTATATTTCATACATAATTTCTGTACAACTTCCTCGGAGAAAGTCGTGAATATTTCAGCTCGGACGCAATAGAAGATGAAAATTATCATCAATATCCGCAAGATTTTTTGAATAACTTAAATCCATTGGGACTGCCAGTGCCCAAAATAACGTTGAAGAAGTACTGCCTGGTAATGTTGCTTCAGAATTTCGATCCTGCCAATGGACATAATAAAAAGGAAACTGACAAGTTCCTACTTTCTACTCTTTTTAGGAAGACACAGGATCATAAGAGCATTTATCAGTAGCCATAACGCACTGACATACAAGTTGCGTCTTTGTAGTAACATAATGAAAAGAGAGATACTTTATTATTCGTATAACCGTGCAAAGTAATTGACAAAGAAACGAACGAATCAAGATCCCTATTCCGTTAAATGAAAGTCACCGACAAGAGAGAGAGAGAGAGAGAGAGAGAGAGAGAGAGAGCCATTTAACGACATTAATGCTCTACAATTTTATAATTTTATCTTGCTATCGAAAAATGAGAGAGAGAAAGAGAGAGGAGATAATTTGTGATTCGAGAGCTAAGTAATCCGATAATCCCATCACCGTCTTCGTTACTTGACTTACATTGAGAGAGAGAGAGAGAGAGAATCATTACAAAATGGTAAACAATAATGAATACGAACTTCTTTACGTTCATTGATCGTCCCTTCACTTACTTTAAGAGAGAGAGAGAGAGAGAGAGAGAGAGAATATCATTAAAAGAGGGGAAACAACAATGAATAAGAATTTCTCTGCGTTCAGTGATCGTCCCTTGAATTACATTACGAGAGAGAGAGAGAGAGAGAGAGAGAGAGAGAGAGAGAGAGAGAGACTATTCGTGTAATCGCCCTTATTTTAATATTGCTGAACAAATAGTACATATAAATTTTTCACTTCTGCACCTGTATTTTATCACCCATCGTAGATGGGTAAGTTTGCTAGTATATTTAAATTTCTTATTTTGACAACCTATGTCGACAGACGGGTGTGATGAGCAAAAATATTCTTTAAAATGATAGATTCAGCATTAGCTCCCACGGAGACAAAGCAGGGTCTTGAAATGTACACTCATCACTCACGGTGCCGCGACGTGGAAAATCACTGCCTCAGCCACGATCAAGGGCAAGACAGGTCACGTGTTTTGTCCGTGCATGGGAGTAAGTAAGGTATACTTTGGGAACTAGATTTGGGCAGTTTATGGGTGTAACTATGAGCTGTATATGACATCAGGTATCTGTTCTGGTGCAATGAACTTGTGACGAATCAGTGACGTCTTACCAAGGGAAATGTCTTGTGAGAAAGTTCTTGCTTGTGTGCGCGTGGGCTGTTCCCCTACATGATGGGAGAATTTGGTTAACGGGCGCTTAGAAGCAGCCCCAATTTAGAATAATTATGTCTTGATTTTTTTTAGTGTTTGCTTATAGCAAGGAAGGGTAAGCGTGCTTTTAAGCCCGAATGTGGCTTTTTCTTTTGTATTTTAAACCTTTGTCCCAAAGATGTCCATTTTCATATGACCTTTTTATTTTGTCATTTTGGTTTATTTCCCATTTATTTATGCGGGATTTCTTTTTTTTTCTTTTTTCTCCAGACGGTTATGGTAGTTTCAATGGGAAGTTATCTGATAGTTCCATGGTAATGGTGTTGGGAGACTGTGACTTGGTTACTTATCTTATGACTGATGTCTGGTTATTGTAGAGAAAGAGGTGGACGGGTTTTGTCCAATCCCCAGGGTTAATTGGGTTTCCTGTTTGAATTGTAACAGTGGTGCATTGTTTAGAGTTTTCAATGGGTTGTGTTCAGTAGCTAAAGGTTTCAGATTTTAACTTATTTAGTTAAACATTTTGCTCTTTAAGAATTTGACTTATTAGTCATTTGTTCCTTACCAATAAATATATATTTTTTAATTTTGTGATTCTAATTTAACGACCTTGGTCATTGTGATATGTGAGTTGAGAGAGAGAGGAGAACGATGGACCGAGAGAGAGAGAGAGAGAGAGAGAGAGAGAGAGAGAGAGAGAGAGAGAGGGGGGTGTCTTGCAGTGCCTTACTGCTCTACGTTTCAACCTAAACAAAATTAAATGTACTGGTGAAAAAGAAAACACTTATAGAATTTTAAATACAAAAATTTATTATCAAACTCAAAATTTATAAGTGAAATTCACAATCTTAGGGAAATTTACTGTTACTTGAAAACAACACAAAGTTTAATTAATTCTTGAATTAATTACTAAGTAAGATTAAATCAAAATTAAATTTATCACAAAAACTCAAGAAAATTAATTAATTCAATCGAAATTCAAAAGTGTTAGGTAATAACTAAAATTTGGAAATCAATTCACAAGTGCTAAACAACAATAAAACTTGAAAAGAATTCTAAGTAAATACAAATTACTTCACAAGTGTTAAATTCAATTAAATGTGCAATGATTTATCAATGAAAACAACTAAGTTAATCAAATTGTGAATGTAAATGAAAATACAGAAGAATGTGGAAAATACCAAAATTGCAAAAAGAAGGCATTAATCACACAGAATATAAAAAAACACACTTCAATAAGAAAAATGGATAAATGCACAAAAAATCACTTCAGTAAGAAAAATGGACAAATGCACAAAAAATCACTTCAAAAGAAACAAACACAAAACATAAAAATTTACATATTTCTTTTACAAACCCGTAAAATAAAATCGATTAATGGCCAAATAATCTATGTAAGCATTAATTGCAATATAGTATAGAACTATTCGTCTACCTTTATCTGTTAAAGTTGGAAAGCCCCCCCCCCCCCCCCCCCCCCCCCCCCTCTCTCTCACTCTCTCTCTCTCTCTCTCTCTCTCTCTTCTCTCTCTCTCTCTCTCTCTCTCACACACACACACACACATACACACAATAACTGAATAAAATCCAAAAGTTGGGTCTAGCGATTTGCACTAAGCGATTCGAATTGGGAGAGATGTAATCATCAGCGTTTGCCGAGAAGAAACTTTCTGGGTGGATTGCTTAACCGCGTTAGTTCTTGAATAACAGTTTATGTTATAGTGTTTGTTTGCTTCTCTATCTCATCGCAGGATTATCCAAAAACTCTGTCATTTTTTTTTTATTTAAACGGGTCAAAATCGTAAAAAAACCACAACTAGTTACATTTAGGGAGAGATAAAATTTACCCTTATCTAAAAAATAAAAGGAGGTACCCAGCCTTTCAACTTTTATTCCAAAGTCATCTTCAGGATACCAAACAAGTTTAAGAAAACAACTTACACAAGAAAGCAATATCGGGTCACAATTAATAACAAAACATACCAAGAAGCTAAGTATGTAAAAAACATTCTGCAAAACAAAAACATAGTGGAAATATGCAATTATTAAAAATCACAGTGCAAAATTATGTTTATAAAATATCCCACAGCTTGCTTTACTTATGAATCATCAAGAATAATGGTTATCAACCATTCGTCCATCTTAAAAAGACCGTTGCTTTAAGTTAATGTTACCAAAAGAACTAATGAGGCATCCTTCAACTAACAAACTGTCATGCATTGAATTCCAGGCTAGAGGGTGTTCAAAGTCTCTTACGTAACAAAATAGGGCGTTTGAGCTCTTTGCATCCTGTGTATTATATTTATGATGCGTAACTCTCATACTTCATTCCTTACCAGATTGTCCAATATAAGGTAAATTACAAATTGAGCAATCAGTTTTGGACACCACTCCTATTGCTAATACTGGTTTATTACAGATCAGTGAGTTCTTGATATATGAAGAATTACTAAAAACAGTATGACAATACTAAAATCATCTCAATATAAAAGATACTTGACATTTCATGGCTATATATATTCCCTTAAGTGTAGCAAATCTCATAAGTCTCATAAGGCTATGTATCAAAGATAGTAAATTTTGTTTCAATGGGGAATTTTTTGTACAAAAGTTTGGCATGGCTATGGGTAATCCCTTATCTCCTGTCCTTAGCAATATTTACATGGAAATTTTTGAGACAAAACTCTTACCAAGAATTTTGCCCCAAAAAGTTATTTGGTTTAGATATGTGGATGATATCTTCTGTATTTGGCCAGTTCACGAAAACCTCCAGGAATTCCTTAATAATCTCAATAATTTAGTCCCTTCTATAAAATTTACTGTAGAGGAAGAAAGAAATTGTAATTTGAATTTTCTTGATGTAACTGTCCATAGAAATGATAGAAATTTCACCTTTTCAGTCTTTCGAAAATCAACTAATATTGCCTCTTTTGTTCATTACTACTCCAATCACCATCAAAATGTTAAATTCTCTGTTTTTTCTGGGATGTTCCTAAGGGCTTTACGTGTCTGTAGCCCGCAGTTTATTGACGCTGAAATTAAAACTATTTATGATATTACATTGAAACTAAAATACCCAAGGACTTTTGTAGATGTGGCATGGAAAAGAGCTAGAAAAACATTTTATTAACAAATAATGACAAACTTGAATTTAGTAAGCATAACATTCTAAAATTATTATGATGAAAGGTTTTTAGATATTCCTAGAATTTTAAAGCTTTTTTAACATAAATGTTGTTTTCAGTAATATTAATGTCAAGAGTTTATTAATCAAAAATTCTCCTAAAGATCTTCCAGGCTGCATATATGAAATTCCTTGCAAAAAGTGTGATAAAGTCTATTACGGACAGACCGCAAATCTCTTTCACAGCATCTCACGCAACATCAATATTCTGTGAGAACTGGGCAAATATCGAATGCATTATTACGTACATATGAGAGATTTAGACCATCCTATTAACTGGAGTCAAGCAAGAGCCTTAGTCCCATGTAATGACAGAGTTAAAAGGAATATCATTGAATCTTGTTTTATCAAGTCAAATAATAGAAATGTTCTAAATTTAAGTCTTGGTTTATTTAAACTTGATGCTTTCATAATGAAAAAATTTGTAGATAAATATAAGCGATAAAATTAATATATTCAGTTTTTACATGTTTTGGACTATAAAGATACTTTGTAATTTCGGTTAGGGTCAGAATCTGTTTAAGTTTGTGTACCGTTGTGATATCCGATAATCCGGATTATCCCTTTTAATTTTACCCTTTGATAATTAACCATCTGGTATTCCTGATCTTGTTTGTATCTGAGACCTTCCTCCCCAATTGTACTTTAGTAGCTCCTTGACGATGTCTGAGTAAAGACGAAAGCGCTTGGATTTCTGAATATCATTTTCCCGTGGTATTCGCTTATTATGAAGTCACGTGCATCTACTGTGATTTTTTAAGCATATATATATATATATATATATATATATATATATATATATATATATATATATATATATATATATGTAGTTACAATTACTCTCATAAAAATTTCTGTTGCTGCTACATTCCCAATAAAGCAAATAAAAAACGATCCGAAGAAACTTCGGCGCAATTGAGTTTGCTGTATAGCATATAATCAGTCACCGAAAACAGTTCTATCTTTCGTTGGTCTCGGTATAATGCTGTATGAGCCGCGGCCGATGGAACTCTCAGCCTGTAGTAGCGGCCGGTGTTTTTGCAGTGCCAGGGGCAGGAATAAGGCTAAATTTAACCTTGAGTAAAATTAAAAGTACTGAGGCTGGAGGGTTGTAATTTGATATGTTTGATGATTGGAGGGTGGATAATCAACACACCAATTTGTAACCCTCTTGCCTCAGTTACTTTTAAGATCTGAGGACGAACAGAAAAGGTGCAGACAGACAAGGAAAAAGGAATAATTTATAGACATTCTTTCATCCTTCCGTGATCAGCCAAACTCGGTAACGCGAACCAACACTATTCTGTTGACAAGTCTAGCAGCTTATGTTTAAGTAATAGTTGGCAGAGAAAAGTTATGTACGGAAATATGAGATAAGGACTCGAGACCCTATAATACCCGGAAGGTAAAAGCATAAATCAGTGATAACAAGAGACTTGACGTCAGTTATGATCGTTGAAGTTCTCTCTGCAGGTAACGAGATTTTTCTTATTTATTTGTTCGTTTTTCTTTTTTACGAAGAACTAATATTACGGAACGTGACGAGGATTGAAACCACGATCTCCCCTAAAACAAAGAAAAGACATCACATTGTGTTTGGAGCTGCTTTCCATTATTTTATTGGCCGCATGTACAATATCCCCTATTTCGCAACATACTAATCAATCCACCTTTCCTAGCTTACGTGTTGCATCTTGAATTGCCGAGAAACTTTTATTCCAGAGTCACGTGAATCCAGGGACAGAGAGATGCTCAAAATATTCATCTCTCATTTCGGGGCTCGTTCAGATGTCCTTATCATACAGCCCTCGTGATGCAGAGTCCATCTCAATCGATCTTTTTCTGTCATCTCCGCCCTCGCTCCCTTTAGCCTTCGCAAAGTTTTCCCTTAGTTAAGTTGCTGACTTGCTTAATTCTCCTCATTGCTTATTCAGATCGTAGGATTATTCCTTTGCAATTGAGGATCGATTAGAGATTCGACACAAAGAGTAATCACCTGAAATTTGTCCAAGCGAGACGGCGATGATGATGACCAGCATACAGATTGCTCTCCCCACCACCACTTTCTCTCTCTCTCTCTCTCTCTCTCTCTCTCTCTCTCTCTCTCTCTCTCTCTCTCTCGTCTCAGGTTTCCCTGAGTCTATTCTAACTCAACGAGGAGTGATCCTCTGCTTGCAATCGTCCTTTACTCTTTAACTTGAGTGAGCTGAAAACTATATTAAATTGACTCAGTTTTATTTTCTTCACCAGTTCTAGTATCGGAGGGATTATTCGCACTTAAATCTCAGTGTGAAGAAAAGCCAATTAAGTTTTTATTTGTTCAAAAATGAAGACAAGGCCAGATCTGGCAAATGACACTAAGACAGTCAGGACACAAACAAATAGTATCAAAGGCATCTCTACACCAGTCTCTTCACATGGCCATAATATTTAATGCATTTAATAGTTTGTGAAAGTTTGATGGTGACTTTTAGCAGTATACAAAAGGCTCGCTCAAAATTCAGAATAGAATGGAAAAGATGGTTTGGAGTTTAGCTGCCAATGTTAAGTACTGCAAATAGCCAGTTAGTTATTCGTATGAAAGTGCTCCGGAGGTCAGTAGAAACAAAAGCTCAAGTGATGCTGGTGTCATCCCGACTTCTGTGGAGGAATGTCTCAGCTGTGGTTTTCATTTGTGTTGTAGCTATTCATTATTCCGAATTTAATTAAGGCTTTTTTAGGGTGTTGCAAGTCCAAATTAGTCGCATGCCTCCTCATTCCAGAATCTAGTGTTAGCGTGGATTGTGCACATTTTGGGCATTATTCGGTACCTGAACAATTTGCAGTTTATGCTTACTATATCATTATTGCGACGCAATACATTTTTTTTTCATAATTGCTGGAATTTTTATTTTATTTTATTATGAAAGAGATAAGCATAGGCAAATCGCAGGGAATTCACGTTCCCTGCTTCAATTTTGTGCAAAAAATTTACTTTTGGTTGCTATACAAGACATGGATCGCAAGAAATCAAAATCATATTCGTTTAATATTTGCGTTCTCCGCCCACTTCAAAAGAGAGAGAGAGAGAGAGAGAGAGAGAGAGAGAGAGAGAGAGAGAAGAAGAAGAAGAAGAAGAAGAAGAATAGACTGTGGGTGATCTCATAAGATTAGAATTGTTTTGATTCACGTTCTTCTTTTGATGCACCTACTTAAGTTTCCAGTTTGCTCTTTTATTCTCCGTATTCATTTGTCCTATTAAAAAATAGTATAGAGACATTCTGAGATATTTACTGTTTATTTCATATCATCTGCCAATCCACTCGGGGAATAAGATACTTCTTTTTCTTTTCTTTTTTTCGTGAGAGACTTGAGCTTTTCAATCCTCTCGATTTCAATGGTCAGCATTCTATTGTTTTGTTTAGAAACATTTTCTAGCAATCAAAAAGTTAATCAAATCTATTTATGACGTTCAAATTCTATGGCAGGCTGAGAATTAACACAAGAACATCTGTGGTTCGTGTGATGACGTACCACATAAAAAAAAGTCATGTTTGTGTGAAACTGACTCAAGATCTATAAAGACTGAAGCAATATCATTTGAAATTAACAAGATGAACTTACGGCTAATGCGTCCAAATATTAGATCTGGTGTATGGCAACATATTACCTATGAAGATTTGCAGAGGGAAGTTGCATTTATTCGTGTTCTTTTCTATGATGAATTAATGGTGTTACAGAGAGATAGCCTCATCGTCGTTATCTCCGTTCGCTTCTTATTTACATTTTTATCTAAAGTTGTATATTGTTGTGCTAGATTTATCAGACTTTTCATATGTCATCATTGACATTCATTTATTCTAAATTAATTTTTTTATTGGAAATAAGGATAAATTCATTCTCTTTCTACTCGAAATTTCTTACGAGAATGTAGACTGTCTATTGGTTTGGAAATGAGATTTAAATTTCAAATTCTAAATGTTGTTTATATTTAGTGGGACCTGATTTTTTTTTTCGAAAAGATACTTTTATCCCTTGATATTTCATTATTAACTTAAATGAAGAGACAAGCAAGCCAATCACAGTGTTATTTTTCAAAAACAAGTTTGGGAGTTTTTAAAAAGATATCATGTTTGATAGTTCTTCGGACTAAAGCTTGCATTCTATGCTTTTTTCCTCAAAAGGGTCTAGTCCTTTTGGAGTTTGTATATATAAACGAAACTCTTCATAATTAGACAGTCCTACTCCAGTTAGCTGCGTTAGAAAATCTACTTAGAGGTCAATACTGGAGCTCTAAATCTTGTGTGATAATTTTTCATTAAGTAGCAAAATTGACGGCAACCTTGATTAGTGATAATTCAATGATATGGTGAAATAGGAATCAACAGTGAATGAATGGCCTAACATTAAATCGTTCTGTGCAGGTTTTACTATATCACCTTTGAGCTCCAAAGTATGTAAATAAAAAAAATAAAACATCAGAAAAAATTAAAAAAAGTAAAATATTAGATATCATAAAAAAATACAATTTAAATCATAGATCTGTAAATATACAGAATAAAGGACGTTAGCTAGAACTGAGCCAAGAAGATTTATTTACTGTGTTTTGAAAGATCGATAAGAAATTGCTTTATCCCATAGTGTTCGAGGGCTATACGCATACACTCCCAGCAACTATGTAGATTGAAAACCTAAGAGTAAAAATATTGGAAACGCTTAAATCATGGATTTTCTGACTTTCATTAGTCACAACTAGTAAAGTTGATAGGCAAAATCAATTTTGCTTCACCTACCGTATGGATATTTTCAATATTAATGTAAAAATTCCCTTAAGGACATGGTATTTTGACTTCACATTTCAGTTAAGGTATTCCGAAAGCAATGAAAGAAATTAATTTTCCTAGAAAATTTCAATGGCATGTATATAAATACACACACACACATACACTCCCACACACACACACACATACACATATATATATATATATATATATATATAGATATATATATATATATATATATATATATATGTATATATATATATTATATATATATATATATATATATATATATGTATAATATATATATATATATATATATATATATATATGTATATATATAGATATATATATATATATATATATATATATATATATATATATATATATAAATGGTGTTGCCACGGAGGAAAATTGGAAGGCGAGAAAGCCGAGAACTTTCGGTCTAGCACGACCCTTTACTTAGGCACAACTGATCATACGGAGAAATAACATAGTACGAGTAGGCTTAATATCCAAACTGACATTACAAGATTAGCATAAGGTCCAATTCCCTCTACAGAAACGAAAAAATGCCTGAGGGGAAGATTAGAGATTTTTAGGCAGCCACACCCTGGAGGAACACACACGTGGTCAACAGATGATTCATCCAAAAAAACAATACATTTTGAAAAACAAGGAGTCATATACGACTTAGTAACCCGAAAAAAATAAATTAAGGATTTAGGCACTGCCTTGTCAGGGCAAATTTTAATTGAAAAACAATACATTTTGTATTAGTTAACATGAAATTTACAAAAACGTTCCAAAAAAAAAGTGAAAAGACGAAAATAGGATATAAAAATAGCGAGCATGAGAGAGAGAGAGAGAGAGAGAGAGAGAGAGAGGTAACTATATACATGTGGGACTAATTAATTAGTAATTCCTTTATTTTAAGGTCCTTCATAAACATTCTACTAATATATGGATCCAAATGGTACCTTCCCAGACTAAGATTTAGGTTGTTTTTATTAGTGATTTGTATAATTGCTGATTCCAGTAAATTTCTTGAAACATAATCATTAGACCTAGCGATTACAGAGGCGCGATACCTCTGTAATTGCTAGGTCTAATGATTCTGTAATTGCTAAGTCTAATGATTAAGTTTGAAGAAATTTACTGGAATCAGCAATTATACAAATCACTAATAAAAACAACCTAAATCTTAGTCTGGGATTGTACCATTTGGATCCATATATTTGTAAAATGTTTATGAAGGACCTTAAAATAAATGAAACACTAACTAATTAATTAGTCCCCACATGTATATAGTTACCTCCTCTCTCCTTCTCTTCTTCTCTCTCTCTCTCTCTCTCTCTCTCTCTCTCTCTCTCTCTCTCTCAGGCTCGCTATATTTATATCCTATTTTCGTCTTTTCACTCTTTTTTTTGGAACATTTTTGTAAATTTCATGTTAACTAATACAAAATGTATTGTATTTCGATTAAAATTTGACCTGACAAGGCACAGTGCCTAAATCCTTAATCTATTTTTTCGGGTTACTAAGTCGTATATGCCTCCTTGTTTTTCAAAATGTATTGTTTTTCTAGATGAATCATCTGTTGACCATGTGTGTGTTCCTCCAGGGTGTGGCTGCCTAAAAATCTCTAATCTTCCCCTCAGGCATTTTTTCGTTTCTGTAGAGGGAATTGGACCGTTTGCTAATTTTGTAATGTCAGTTTGGATATTATGCCTACTTGTTCTATGTTTTTGCTCTGTATGACCTGTTGTGCCTAAGTAAAGGGTCGTGCTAGACCGAAAGTTCTTGGCTTTCTCGCCTTTCAATTTTCCTCCGTGGCAACACCTTTATTTATACATAGCATCACGTTTTATATACTTCATGATCACGTTATTCATATATATAATATATATATATATATATATATATATATATATATATATAACTATATATATATATGTTAATAATTACATATTAATTAGAAATGTATTGCATCATTCTATGTGTAGCAACATGTCATTGTGCTAATGTGATGACTACTGTAGTCCAGTAGGATCTTGCAGTATTTCTAAATATCAGATAGTGAATAGCTGACATTGCCTTGACGTTGCTTTGTATCACATCTTCATCTGAATACACTTGGATCATCAGTTTAAAAAGGTAACGCCAACCGATGCCGCATTGGCAAATACATGTTGACGTTCTCATGATAGCCTGTGCCTACGTCACAGACCTAGATCCGTATACTCGTGTTTTTGTGTAACATTGCGAAATATGTCACTCGACTAATGTTCTCGCAACAGAATTGTATATCAGACTTCTATCACACCTCTTCGCTGGAAGACCTATTCAAATCTTCCTGTCGTTATCATTGTGATGTAAACTTGTTAAATATAACTTGTTATTTCACTATGTGTTTTACCGACTCCAAACCTACCTACAAGAAACAACGATAGATAGAGACTTAGAAGAAATACCATCACAGACATGATACTTGTCTAAGATGTGATGTATACAAACCGATACTTGCGAATATTATTGCAGGTCAGAAAATAACCTTGTTAGTCAAACAATTGCAAGACAACACCCTAATATATATATATATATATATATATATTATAATATATATATATATATTTATTTATCAATTAACGAGTGTCGTCGTCAAGAATAGTGAAGCGGAATGGCAACGAAGTCCTTATGGTTTCCCTGGAACAGACCATCCCATTCATTGGTTCTACACCTTAAGAATATCTATCACTTTCACAAGGGCAGGGCACCTTTAGGCAATAAAAAGAGACCACTTTTGGATCCAGTGAAAACGAGGTTGGAGTCAACTAATGATTAGGATCATGAAGACTTCTACCTAAAGCAATAGTAAAAAAAAATTTGGAGAGCTACCCTCCTTGTATAATATGTCGTGCTTCTTATGGATAAGTGCTTGTTAAAATCGACAGACGGACATATAATCAGGTGCTATAAAACTCACATTATGCAAATAAAGAATAAGCTTCATATGAATAAAAGCAGATATAAATATTTTTGAAAGAATACATTTTTAGAAATGTGGCAAACCATGGGTGTTTGCTTTACGCGTACTGAAAACATTACTTTGTACATGATTTACATGATAATAAAATTAATTTCCCTTAAGTACTTTAGTGCTAGAACCTTGGAGTTTGTGGAAGAGGGCCAAGTTGTTTGTTTTTACTTCATACTGCGATGTCAATACATGGCATATTTAATGAACTCACCCAAAATTAGCCAGTTTTGTCAACAAGGCCATCACTTCTTTTTCTCTCTCTCTCTTTCTGAGCTACTACATTATAGTTTTCATGGCCGTGAAACTGAATGAGAATAAGAAACCTTGGGTTAATGATCAAAAATATTTTCTCTACATGAGCCTTTCAATCAACAGATGCTCCGTGGCTTTACTAACAGTTCTGGGATAAATTAGGTCCTCGACATATGCTTTACCGCTAACAACACAACATGAAAAGCCACTGTTGATGAACAGTTCAGCTTCAGATTGTATGACTGTGTGCCCAGACCCCAATCCTTTGTGACCAGGAAAACAGGGAAATGGTTTCATGTAGCCCTTCAGATTAAATGTTTCACTGTTTCAGCAGCTCCTTCATAGCAACCACCATATTCTTATGCCCGTTGTAAACTTGACTCCACAAATGTTAACAGGAATTGCCAGTAATGATTTCACAAGATGTATTCATATTCCATCTGGATGTATCAAATCTAAAGAAATGGTGCGCTCATGGCTTGTTCAGAAATATATTGGTGATGGACGTGCCACAAGAAAACCTGGTAATTCAGATTCTTCTTGACTGATGGTGGTAACAATTGATAGATCTATCAATCATTTCTGTTGTGTTGAGAAGCATAAATAAACATCCTGTTGACACAGTTCTTCTGTTAGTTTAAAGTAATGTATGAAATAATTATTGCTGAGATGGGTTTGTCTGTTTTTGGTTTAATACTTGTCACTTTACAGGGATGGAAAAACCCCAAGTTTTAATGAACAAAATGTGAGAAAAACGAAGTCTGAAAAGATGATAAACCAGTCAAGAGTGTTTATTTATGATAATTTCTCATCATATTTTAGATTTCAAGCAATGAAACAATTGAATTTGTGTCCAATCATGCTAAAACTAGAACACCACTGCAGTCTATCTAAAGTATGCAGCTCAGATGAGACACGTCAGTTGTCATGCAAAAACTAGAATCACATAAATTAACAACACGTCTGCTTTGTGCACTCAGTCTTCATCTTACCATTTAACACTGACGCAGGTAAACACAGACAAATCATAAACATGAGTGAACTTGGTAATATCCTTAGTGCACGGGCACTGAACTGCAGCACTTGCTTTACAGTTTTACATCTCTGGATAAAATGTTTTCTCAATAATATGTGTAGAATTTTGTTTATTGGAGAGGAGGGTGACTTTAAAGGCAGGTAAATGGCAAACTCGAGGGTCCAACATACTCAGTATATCAATGTGCCAGGGAGAAAAGTGTAAGTGTTATCTGCAGTATTTGGCTAAGAAGACGATGAGTAATGGCAAGCAATCAACCTCCAGGTCTTGTATGTTTCCTCCTACAAGAGAGCAACTAGTCAACTGTTCTGGCACTCGGAGCATCATGATGGTCAAAAATAAGTTTCAAATTGAAGATGAGGTCCTGCAACAACTCTGAACTTTTGAACCTACCCATCCATCATTGGCAGACCTATCAGAGAAATGTGAAGCAAGAAAGAGGAGAATGATGATGATGAATACCAGCAGGATCTGAATTATAAAGACTTTAGTGAGGATGAATAGATCCTGATGCTTTGTATCCAGTAGCATATAAGGCTTCATTTTACTATCATTAATGTGTACTGTGTAATTTCTGTCATATATTATTATTAGCAGCATATCAAGAACCTGTAACCTGTAGGGTTTCTACAAATAAAGTTGCATTCAACAGTGATGTCTTCAACAGTGTTGTCTTCAACAGTCTGCTGTTGCTAAAATGTATAATATTTGAGGTTTCTTTATTACTACATACGTGGAAAAATATTTGGCAATGAAGCAATTATAATAACTAAGCTGGCTTAGTTACAAAAATGTCAATATCATGGCTGTATTTAGTGATGGTGGTGGATGTGGTTCCCTATTTCTTATTACTCTTCTAAACGTGTTTGATATTTAGCCAAAAAATATTTTGCAAACAGGAAAACTGAAGCCAGAAGTTGCTCTCTTAATTGGCTGAAAAGTCTGCCAAATGCTTTGTTTTTTAATAATAATAAGAGGTTCCTCAGAAATATCAACAGAAAGGACATAGATTTTTGGCTGCTCAATATGAAAAATTTCTCAAGTGTTGCATACTTCATCTAACAGATGTTAAAACGATATGATAAATGTTTGAAATGTGGCCTTAGTCCTTTTTATTTGAAAGAGTCATCAGCAATGGTGCTTTTAATAACGAAAGGATACGAAGAAATTAGAAATCTACCACAAAAAAATAATAAAAAATATAACATCGGAGTCCGTTCAAAATTTCATTGAACGTCATGCAAGTACCCAGTCCATATAAAAGGTCTTGTTATTCTACGAGAAAGGTAGCACCTATCAAAGCCTTTAACCAGAAAACATCGAGGAGGAAAAAAGATTAATTTGAAAAAATAAAAGATGAGAAAACAAATTTAAATTCAAATAGCGTAGCCTTTTCACTTGAAGCTATAGTTTCACGAGGTTAGGAGACAATGGAGTTTTAGGATTAAGAACAGATTATGCAGATTTTAACAACCTTAATAATAATAATAATAATAATAATAATAATAATAATAATAATAATAATAATAATATGCTTTATTTCAGCTCAAGTCCATATACATGGAATATACAAAATACAGACAGTAACATACACAATATAGCTACATGAGACAACATGATAAAAAAGTGAATAATCGGCACTTATCCCCAAAATAGCTGAGGTAGCATAAAAGATAGTAATCATAATACTGGTAATAACAGTAATAATATTGGTGATAAAAAACATCCATTGAGAGTTATAACAGTTAGTGCATAGATTACATAACTTGAAGGAAAACAGGCGAGGCTGATGATAGGTAGTAGTTCAGTAATTCTTTCAGTATGTAGATGCAGGTGTCGGTTGAGTGGTTTGCTTTAAAGCCGAACTGGTTGTCAGTGGTGTGTAGAAAGGGGAGAAGTCTCACTTGAAGAACCGACTCAAGTATCTTCGATGCGATCGTTGTGATTGCAATTGGCTGGTAGTTGCCAGGGTCAGCTGCATCCTTTAGCTTGTTTTTAATTAATGATATCAAGTTAACTAAGAGTAGGGAGTCTGGAAGAAACTGGTGAATTATGCATGCATTGAATAGGGCAGATAGCAAAATGTAAATTATCGGAAGGCAGAATTTGAAAGCCTCTGCAGGAAGACCATCACAGCCGGGCGATTTATTATTAGGTAGGCTGTTTATGGCATCGCTGAATTGTTACCTGGCGTAATACAGACTGCAAAAAGAAATTGAATGTTGTCAGTAAGGAGGTTATCTACATCCCTTCGGGAATCTTGATCATTTATGCAATTCAGGATATTGTTGAAATGTTCGCCCCACATACTTGCGATAGCCTCGTCTCCGCCTGCTTCCCCTACTCTGTGTGATAGCTTTTTAGTTTTGGGATTTAAGGACTGGATATCTTTCCAAAGATGAGGATAATCACCAGATTCTGAGTTTCTAGACATTGCATCGGCTCTTAGTTGTTTTTCATTTAATCTGCAGTGCTTAAGAGCAAGTTTGAACTGCGCTCTCGCCTGTCTCATTAGTAATGCAGTGTGTCCTTCCCTCAGGCTACCATTTTGCCTCCACAGTAAAAACATTTCTCGTGAGTTTGTATACAGATCTTTAACTAAGTCATTCCATCCAGGTATATTATGAGAATTACCTTAACCAAATCTATAGGCAGCCCTGCCCGAAGCAAGCATAGCGGAGATTATGTTCGGAGATTATTTCTTTTTAACTGTTCAAAGTGTTTTACAAATATCATATACAGGACTGATTTCCCCTCAAATGATAGATGTGGAAAAATCCCCGGGTGACCCAGGCATGTAGGTGGTAACAGTAGATGCTTAAATATCTGATGCTTCCATCTCCTGCACTGAATGTCGAAGGTGAATAAAAATGGTTAAAATAAAATTCAGCAAAAAGGAATCTTTAACTTCAGAAAGGAAGTACTGTAAGTTCATCAGACCCAAATTTTGATCACAGCTACCAAAGGGTAAGATAAGGCAGCATGACGAATACCAAAGGTGAGGGTGAGTGGTTGTTAGGGAAACGCAATCGTTTGTTTATCTTTGGATAATTGCCGCCTTACTTGGGAATGCTGTTCTCTCAGAGTTTTCGTCTGTTGCATACACCGTGACAGAGTTAGTCAGGTTTTGGAAAGCAGATCGGCAGGTTCTTGACAATGTTCCATCAAGACCACAGCAGCAGCAGTTTTTGGAGGATTACCTGGTTGCTGGTGATGGATTTATTGCAGGAGTTGTCAAGTGCTGAGGAGGACTCTGTCCAATTCCCAAGGACGAGGTGATGGCTAAGTCATAGTCCCCTGTTGAGAAGAGGTATTCTTCTTCCACGGCAGCTATGATTATTATTGTATTATTTTATTATTATTGTATTATATTATTGGAGCGAGTGGCTTTCCCAAGTGTGGTTAATGAGCAAGTATGGCTCTGTGTGGTGCTGCAGCTGGATATTATTTTGGGATTTATTTATCGAAAATTATTAATGAGAATTTAAAGCAAAAATAAGGAACTATTTAATTTGATTATTGGTCATAGAATTGGCCATTGGCCTTACATTTCTGTTTAACAAAACTTACTCACTTTGTAAATATGTATAAAAATTTAAGGTAATAAATTAATATTAAGGTAATTCTTATGGTTTTGTTCTACTCCTTCCTCCTTTGTTTATCTCAACTGCTGTCAGTCATTCCGGTCCCATCCTTTTTGCAATTAAGATCCTGCAGGACCGAGTGCTGTCTGTTACACAAAATAAACCATTCCATAGGAAATAAGTGGTAAGTATTGTAGACTTCTTATTCAGGTCTTAAATCAAATCTATTGCAGGCTGGTGAACAGAATAAGGTGATATGTAGTGAATGAGTTTGCAGAACAAATGCTAAACCCCAGGACCAATAATCATTTCCTAAGAACAGTCTTTATAAACTGAATATATCTGAATCTTATTGATGACCAGGAATAGATCGTACCTCATTTATCATCATCATTTTCTTGGTATCATACAAAGCTTAGATCTTATTGCATTTCACACTAGAGTTGAAAAATCAGCACTGTACAGTGTTGTTTGGGCTGGGGCGCCTTCAAGTTAACAATGACCATCTATGTTTTGAATGCGTAAGACGATCTTAAGAACTTATGACAACATGTAAGTTTGTGAGCGAGGTACCAATGAGGTACTGAGTCTGGTGCTAACTGATTTATTTACAAAACTTTAACACAGGTCAATAGTTTGTGCGAGCCTGTAAGTGGTCCTCACTTCTTGATAGATTGAGGAAGGGATTAAGTATATGCATCTGTATTTCTTCACAGACATAAATCTATATATGGATGGATACAAGATTAACAATTATACATACATTACTGGAAAGCTGGAATAAGACTAATTACAAAATTAGGATAATATATGAAAGGTGACCATAGCGGTGATTGAGATGTTTGCATAAAATATGTGCAAGAGAATTTGTGTTTTCTCTCGACCTCTGGGCTTTTCCTCCCGCGTTACTCATTCCAGGAGAAAGCAGATTTTGATCGTAGGCTTACCACGTGGGTTCCACATTTCCTAGCCGTTGTTCCAGCCCCTCCAGAGGGATAATCATGTGCGCTCTGGAGGTTCTTGTTTCTTCTGTTTAGGCTTCCCTATGTAATTCTCTCTGGGAAAGCTTCTGGATTGCTATCTGATTCCATGTCTGAATCTTGCTTGGTCCAACGCGGTGTCACTGCTGTTGCTACTGGGCGCGAGGAGTCTGCTGCTTTGTGGGTCGCATGGATTTCATTTATCATTTTCATGAGCTCTTCTAAGAGCATGTTGAAGGTTTTGGGCAAGGATGCTACTGTCTGGCAGGGTAGTTTTGTGAGGAATTTCTTGTCTTTCTGGGCGTCAGGCATGCTGAAGGATGACTTCAGCTGATTCATTAGTATGCTGTTGGTGAGGGGGATTCCGATTCCTCGTGCCATCCTGCTATCTGCTAGAAGACGTCGTTGGGCAGGAATTCGAGATGACTGAGAAGTTTGCATGTAATTCGTGCAAGAGAATTTGTGTTTTCTTTCGACCTCGTGGCTTTTCCTCCCGCATTACCCATCACGGGAAAAAGCAGATTTTAATCGTAGGCCTACAACGTGGGCGCTAAGAAGGCGTAAGTTTGCAGAATTAAATCCCCTTCCCCGAAAGAAACGTAGCACTGTAAATGAACAAAGAAGCTAGAGCACATTTTAAGACCATTAGCTATTAGAAGGAAGGGAGAGATTTATATGATCCTATTGAATACTCTCGTATTAATAGAGCAGGTAAGTATCAACTCACTAGCGTGTCCTCCTATGGCGAATAAATTTTTTTGTTTTTGCTTTTCATTTCTTCGAAATAATGTATGTTTGTCTCTAAAAGAATGAACTCTAATGTAAAGGTAACTTATAACTTACTTTACCATCTTTATCACAGACAGACAGACAGACAGACAGACAGACAGACAGACAGACAGACAGACAGACAGACAGACAGACAGACAGACAGACAGACAGACAGACAGACAGACAGACAGACAGACAGACAGACAGACAGACAGACAGACAGACAGACAGACAGACAGACAGGGGGACGTGGGGACGGTGGGGGTGTGGTGCGGAATATGATATCCTCGTGATATTCTCAAACTTTGTACGGTTTTACTTCCTCTTTATGCAAAACCCCAAAGTTGAAAAATACCTGATTAGAAATCCACTCTTGTCAAGAATATTGTGAAAGTCCTACACCAAGACCTTTGTTGAGCAATTGCGAGGGTCCGCCCCAGTTCAGTATACACAAAGGAAGCTTTTCAGTAAGGAAAGCTCAAGAAACGAGAATGATATGAAAAAAGACAACAGATTAAATGGAAACAGGGAGAATGCCCCCTCCCCCCCATAAAAAAAAAGAAAATATAGAAGGGTTTGGGGGGCTGACGCCAACAATACGTGAAACGGCAGGATGAAAGGAAACCAAGTGACAATATGAATGCGCAACAATAGCCGAGTGGGAAAAGTAATCCCGACGAGAGGCGTATGTACTCCGCCTGATAAAAATAAAGCATAGAATGGAGAGAGAGAGAGAGAGAGAGAGAGAGAGAGAGAGAGAGAGAGAGATATTAAAGCGAATGAAGAAGAGGAAGGACATAGAAGAGGGGCTGGAGGGAGAGGGACTTTCGAAAGTGAAAAACATATCCTGGCAACACAAATGGAAAGTGGAAAGAATTCCCCCAAAAATCTCAGAGGCGTGTGTTAACAAAACAACCTACTACGATTACTAATTGGTAATGTTTCATTGCTAATGGCGGTGTTCGTGTGTTTGGACAACGAGCGCTAAAGACAAAAAAATATTTAAGAAAATCTAAAATACGTTCTTATTAAAATGCACTAAAAAGTGAAAAAAAACTTTTTTTTTTTTTTTTTTTTTAACAACAACCAGGGGGGAATTTGTGTTCTTAACAATTGAATCATGCCTAGAAATAAAATAACAAAAGACATTTGTTTTTATTTCTTGCAGTATTTCCTTCCATGTTTGGTGGTCATGCTTTTATTTTGTAGACATGATTAATTGTAAGAAAATTCTGGTTTGCCTCAAAAAAGGATTTTGTACTTTTTAGTGCATTTTAATTAAAAACAAATTATTTTTATTTAGTTCTTTTTAGTTTTGACAGAAATTGTAGCAAGGTTTGAAAAATTGGAAAGTTATTAACCTATTCAACCGAGTCAGGGAAGGTATGAAAAATATGAAGATTTTCACACCAATCCCGAGATACTGGAAGAGGTCACTGTAGTGTCACTAAAGCTCACTGCTGACCTACTGACCATGGTTACTCACTCTCAAGGATTGAGCAACCATGCAAAGTGCCTCGGACGAAGGGAACGGGTTGAAAATTGAATTAAAGGAATTTGACCCAAACAGATGGACAGACGCAGAAGTCATGTAAAAAAAAAGAAAAAAATAAACATTAAAACACGCTTTTATTAAAATTCACTAAAAAAATTAAAAATATATTGTTTGAGACACCCCAAGATTTTCTTACAATTAATAATTTCTACAGAAAGGAAGTGCTGCAAGAAAGTAAATATATATATTCTTTTTCATTTCTTTTCTAGCATTTCCCTCCATGTTTGGCAGCCACGCTTTTATTTCTGCAGACATGATTAATTGTAAGAAGACATTGGTATGCTTGAAAAAAAAATTTTTTTTTACTTCTTAGTGGATTTTAATAAAGGTGTGTTTTAAACATTCGTTTTTATATAGTTATTTTATTTCATTTTATTTTGACAGAAATTTTAACTGATTTATGATTTTAGTTAATGTAACCGATATCCTGTCAAGCCAAAGATGATTTGAAAAATCCACAGACTTATTGATTTATCCTACCGAGTCGAAAGAAGGTATAAAAATCCGTAGAGTTATTAACCTTTCTACTGAGTAAAGAGGTAATGAAAAATTTTAAGTTTCATATAAATCCTGAGATACTGGGAGAAGTACTCTAGGTTCATTAGAGTTCACTGCTGACCTACTGACTATTTAAGGTTGTATTTTCACTGGAATTGAGTAATCATGCAGAATTTCAAGTCCATCGGACGAAGGGAACAAATCGAGAATTTAGTTACAAGTTTTGACCCAAACAGACAGATAGACAAACAGGCAGACACAGAAGTAAAGTTTAATAAAAGCAGATATGTGGAATACAGATGATAATGGGAAGTGGAAGAACGAGGAAATGAACAAAAGCGAGGCCTAGGAATGGATGAATAATTCACATATTAAACAGAGTTAGAGTTACAGAAAGCAGTAGCAAAATAAATACATAAATAAATTGATAATAATGCATTTGCTTATTCTTTATTTTCAAGGAATTTGCAAAAGAAGACAAAGTCTCTAATATTGAGAGAAATTAATTGATATTACTGCATAACCAGAAAGAAAATAATAATAACATAAAAAAAGAGGGCAAATAAACGAATCCCAAGATGGACCTTTCACTTTTTGAATACAGTTAAGAGCCCTAAGGAATACCGACACTAGAAGGTTGTCAAAATCCGAGATGTTATTATGCCAATGGCCAAATTGCAAAACCTCTACGAAATTCATGAGAGAAAAAACTATAATATTCGGAAGTAAGTAATAAAGATGAATTAGATTATAAAGTTACTAAGCAAGTGATTACATTTCAATTCCGTGACAGTTCATTCACAAAATATTAACAAAATGTCTAGTCATTCTTTAGGAACTGCTACATCTGCTCATAATTCGCGATCAGTATTTCTGTATTTGTGTTTCCATATAATTACAAGCCCCTTCAAATAGAAATACAGCCACAGACAGACCATCAATAAACAGGTCAGCAAGAAAACTGGAAATGATATCCTTTATTTATTTGTAAGTCTATTATATGAAGGGTGTAACACGAGTTTATGCAGATATTTAGGGATATGAAATGAAAAAGTAATTCTATGAAGATATGCATTTCATCGCTTCATTTGACGGAGAGAGAAATTTTGAAATAACCATTTATCGTTAATGCTGCTCACCGAAGGTGAGGAAGGTTGTGAATGGGAGGTCGGTATAGCCGTTTCAAAGGCATATCCCACCCACTACTACTACTACTACTACTACTACTGGAGCCCGAGATGTGGCAGCGTGGCAGCAGGGAGGTTGTAGAAGCGACTGAGGCAAGTGGATTGAACGTATTTTAATTATGATTCTTTTTCTTGAAAGTAAACTAATTTTAACGATTAACTTACATCGGCATCATATGGCGTCACGTATCAAGTAGTGTAAATGTTGTTGGTAACATTTACTTATGATCATTAAATTCTAGAGCACTCTTTTCCACTGCTTCATTATACTGTTCAGTCAGGAGTCATAACTAGGCCTATGCTTTTGACTGGTATTTGATGAACTTTCGTGATGGAGAGGAAGAGATTTTTAATAAACGCAGTTACAATCATTGATTGGTTTCTAAATGAAGAAGCATACCTTTGAAGAAGTCAAGATTCAACTGGGCTTGCTTTTATTGCTTTATAGGACTCCAATGAATACCATTCGTTGAGAAGGAGAGGGTATTAATGATGCATACATATATTTTTCCTCTGTTCTGATGATTGGGAGGTATTTTGTTCACATTAGCCTAATTGTTTCATCCTCCTCCCATTCCTCCTGTATTCTTGACTTACTCGCCTGAAAGTAGTGCTGATAATAAACGTATATTGTAAGAAATGACCTCACAGAAAACGAAAGCCTTATAAAACCATATCTTTAAAGAATATTTTTCTGCTCAAAATAATTTTTTTCCCGATATTTCCGAAAATATTTGCTTAAACTCGTGTTACACCCTGTATATTGAAAACACAAACTGTGTGTGCGTATATATATATATATATATATATATATATATATATATATATATATATTATATATATATATATATATATATATATATATATTGCGAATAAAATTAAAACACCATTATGAATATGATTTGTTATCTTTGAATTGTCTTTTTTTTTTTGTTAAGTGATAGTTGATAAACAGATGTGATGAGTATGACATTCTTTAAAATTATAGATGTCATCATTTCGACTCTCCATGGAAACAGGTTCTTAAGGGCAGATTCAGCATTAGCTCCGAAAATGTTGACACAACCTCCTTGGGTGGCGCGATGTCGAAGGTCGCTGCCTAAGCAGAACAAACCATGTCCTGTGTCCATGAGCGGAAGCAGATAATGCTTTTAGAATCTGGCTTTGAGTAGATTTTATCGGTGTGACTATGATCTGTATATGACGTCATGAACTTGTGACAAATCTATGATGTCATTTGTTTGGGAGTGTCTTGTGAGTGAATTCGTGCTTGTGTACGTGCGAGCTGTTCCCCTACATAATGGGAGAGTGAACTAACTGAGATGGAGAACTATACGAAGTCGGTGAAGTGGCAAGATGGCCTTCTTCAAGTGGAATTTTAATTAGTGTGTGCATTTTGGCTAGAATGGGTAAGAATACTTTTTAGCCCAAGTGTGGCTTTGTCTTTGTAGTTTTAAACTTTTATTTCAGAAATGTCCTTTCCCATATGACTTTTTGATTGATCTCATTTTAGTTTATTTGCAATTTATTTATGTGCCATCCTTATATATTTCAGACATTTCTGGAGTATGGCTCTGGTGGTGGAAACTTATTTAGATATGGGAACTTAGCTGATAGTTTGTTAAGAACCAGTTAATCCTTTTGTTCTTAAATGTATTTTTACTGTAATACAACAGTATAATATGAAGATAAAAGGCCCATAAAACACTATTTTAACATTGCAACCATATATTTCGAGCACTTCCTCTCGTGCTCCTGATCACTGGTAAAATATGGACATAGGATGTCTTACAAGAGTATATATGCAAAAACAAAGATAGGTGTGGCAGTAAGTCTCTGTTGGTGACCCAGGAAGGATGGAAATTAAACTGTTCCCTGGTGATTTTTGACCTCATCAACTCCCGTTTGGCAACTCGTCCAGTGGTAGGATGTTCTTGGACACCTGCTTAAGGAGCGGCCTAAGGATTAGTTCGTCGATGTAATCGATTTCCAGTGTCCTTACAGGTTCATATTGTTGGTTTGATTGATGATAGCAGATTCCAGCATTTTCATTTTGTACGGACAGCTACTTTTGAAAATCAGCTCCGCCCACTCCTTTGTCCCTAATATGTAGGAAAATCCCCGAGTTTTCTGATGCATATCGCACTGATCTTTTGTGTTCTGCTAAACTTTGCGAGATGGATCTACCGGTTTCCCCAACGTAAATCTCATTACAATTGCTACACGGTATCTCGTAAACTCCTGCTTCTTCTCCTCTTTTATTTAGGTATACATTAATGAGCGAACTCCCGATGGATTTGGGATAATGGAAAATAAAAGTATTATTAGAACTGAGGTGTCTGTGGCGTTTTGGATGTTTTCATCGTATAGAATTTTTATTTTTATTGCTGAAGTCTATTTGTCTATTGTGAGTGAGACCTCTATAGTATATTGTATTCGCTTTATTTATAGCCTTCTCGATAATGTATGGTGGGTTGAATAAGGTGTTGGCAGATCGTGTTGAATTCTTTATCAATGTACCCATTTGAACATATTCTAAGCCCCATGATCTTTACGGATACATCGGGGTAACTTAGGAAATGAATATATGAAACAGCGAAAGTGGGTTTCCTGTATACTGTGAATGCATATCTATTCTGCTCTCTTGTGATTAGTACGTCTAGGAACGGAAATTTCCCGTCCTTTTCCCATTCTCTTTTAAATTTTATAGTCGGAACTAACGAATTTAGTTGACTGGATAATTCATTGAAATCTCCCGCCAGACGAGAGTTAATGAGGCCAAAAATCACCAAGGAATAGTTTAATCTCCATCCTTCCTGGGTCACCAACAGAGACTTACTGCCACACCTACATATGTTTTTGTATATATACTCTTGTAAGACATCCTATGTCCATATTTAACCAGTGATCAGGAGTACAGAAGGAAGTGCTCGAAATATATGGTTGCAACGTTAAAACAGTGTTTTATGGGCTTTTTATCTTCATACGCACACAGACAGGCACACACACACACACATATATATTATTATAAACTAAGCCTTAGCCTAGCCTGTAACAGCTTATAATAAGAACATTTAAGAAATATCAATCAATAAAGGAACGTGTAAAACTCAGATCACAAAATATAACAATTTAATAATAGAAATAACAAGCAATTACATTGACATTTACTTTAGTAGAAAACAATTCGCAAGTTAAACCAACACAATTATATGAACCAATGAACGAACACACAGACAAACAAACAAACACCTGAATTAAGTATACCAAAGAAACACAAAATAAAAGAAAACACACTGACTTACATTAACAATAGGAAGATGATTATCCTACACCGTGTATACAAATATGTTGTCGTTAAGGTAGCCTGAGAGCGACTTTGCCCTCCTCAAAATATTACAAGCCAAAGTAAACTAAATGAACGACAATGATACTTAAATGACGAACAGTAACGAAAAGATAAGATAGGCAAGGATACAAAAGGTCAAAACAGGAAAACAAGTGTTACAAACCTAGTGGTAAGAAGGAGTACCACTACAAGAATAAATATATACAAGTAACATAATTACAGATAACGGAGACATGGGTATACATAATATCACAATATATATATATATATATATATATATATATATATATATATATATATATATACATATATATATATATATATATATATATATATATATATATATATATATATTATATATATATATATATCCAAGCAGCGGTGGCCACAGCCGGATATACATCAATGAGGAGAAGGACATAAAGACTTGCTAAAAGGGTAAATTTATTCCCGACGTTTCGTAATGTCTTCATTACATTTTCGAGGGCTGTACAAAATAGATATCATAAAATAAATTACAATAAAGCTAAGAATTTGAAATTTAAAAGTTGCACAATCATTACAAACTTAAAACATTAAAAAGACTAAAAGGGCACCTTTAAAAACAAAAAACCTAAACTAAACAGGACAAAAATTATTAAAATAAGTAAAAAAAAAAACAAATAAAACACGAAAAAAAAATTAATAAGAAATATTCAAGTAAAGTAAAACTGGACCAACCTATTCAGCGGCAATGCCAAGACTGAAGATAAAAGGAAGAAACTAAGAGAGGTGCAGTGTGCCAGCAGAGGTTTGGCTGTTCAACAAGGGAACGAGTCGTTTGATCATTAAAGATTCTAAGATTGTCAAATCGTGGCAGTTAGAAGCTCGTCCTACAACTGTAAAGTCCTTGTTTTCAATGGAGGTTTTACATATTTTCGAATGATTAATAATATTAGAAAACTCTGGGTTTGCAATTTTGCTGCCTGTCCTATAACTTACTCCACGATGTGAATCTATGCGTACCTTCAGAAGCCTCCTGGTGGATCCAATATAAGTTCCTAAATTACATTTAGAACAATTATAGCTATACACACACCCAGAGGACATATAAGGGCACATACGATTTTTAAACTTGAAGAATGACCCAATGGTAACAGGATTAATGGGAATCAAATGAACCTTAATAGCTCCAAACTTATTTAGGATATGTTGGGAAAAGGTTTTCCTACAAGTATCATCTAATAAAAAAGGGAACTTAGCATAAAAATCAATTTAGGAACATTAAAATTTGTAATTCTTAGGGAGAAGTACTTGTCTAAAAGCAAGCGAAGTGTCTTAAAGACCAGTTCAGATGGGAAGCAGTTTTCTTTAAAATATTTGCATAAAAAGGCGATCTCATCTTGGAACAGAAACCAATCAGAAGTTAGCGTACGAGCCCTGTGGAGGAGAGTAAAAACAGAATTAATTTTAAAATTAAAAGAACAGAAACTATAAAAATTTTACCCTAAGCCCGTGAACGTTCTTTTCCTAAAAATCGTGGTGTTAAAAATATTATTTTGTCTTAAAACTTAACGTTGGAATGTTGTACATTTATAAACTCAAGAAAGGAATCAACATCATAATTACGTCTAAAAAGGGCAAAGGTATCATCAACATACCTTACATAGAAAAGGGGGCGGCAGGCTAAGGGACAGTCATCTAAGAAGTGCTCCTCAAGGGAGCACAAAAATGTTGGCAAAAGTGGGACCAAGAGGACTTCCCATCGCCATACCATCAACTTGCTTGTATAACTTAACGTTGAAAATAAAGGCTGTGTCCAGTACAGCCAAGCTTAAAAGAGTCTTAAAAAACGTACGGTTAAAGCCACTAAAAACTGAGTCGGGTTCGGGAAAACGCCTATTTAAAATGATACTGATAGTTTCCTCCACGGGTACATTAGTAAACAAAGATTCTACATCAAAGCTGGTCATGAACAGGTCTGAATCTTGCAACAAAATCTTTTCTTTAAATTGACTAGAATTTTTTAAGGTGTAATTATTTGTGGTTAATGGCTCAAGCAAGGGAACGAGAAACTTTGCTAATTTGTAATTGGGGGCATTGTATGATGCAAGAATTGGTCGTAAAGGAACACCTTATTTATGAATCTTCGGTAGCCCATAGAGGATGCCATAAGACGAGCCTGTGACAAACAAATCTTGGTAAGTTTCATTATTGATAATATTTTCACTTTTCAGAGTTCTCAGGAAACGGTTAATTTTATCTCCCATTTTAAAAATGTTTGCATAATTGGGAGATCCAACCATCTGAAACTTGGAGGAATCATTAAGAATGATTTCCATTTCCGTAATATAATCTACTTTGTTCAATAAAACAACTCCCTTACCTTTATCTGGTTTTGTGATTATGAGGTCTTCTTTCTGTGATAGTTCTTGTAGGATCTTAAAATCAGCCTTTTTAAAAAAAAAGGGGTCCATTGGGTCTTTAGTTTTCTGAAAGTGTTATGTGACAGCTGAAATAAACGATTTTGGAGAACACCAAGGTGGACATCAAAAGGCAGCAATTTAAGTCTATGAAAAATAGATTCTAATGCCAGAAAAAATTTATAATAGGTAGGTTTAAAGTTAGGCAGGCAGTAATCCAATCCAAGAGAAAGGAGAAATTCTTCCCTCTTAGATAATACATAGTTAGAACAGTTAAAAAAAAAAAAGGTACGTTTTGTGTCAAATTTAGGAATAGAAGGTACGCATAGATTCACATCGTGGAGTAAGTTATAGAACAGGCAGCAAAATTGCAAACCCAGAGTTTTCTAATATTAGAAATCATTCGAAAATATGTAAAACCTCCATTGAAAACAAGGACTTTACAGTTGTAGGACAAGCTTCCAACTTCCACGATTTGACAATCTTAGAATCTTTAATGATCAAACAACTCGTCCCCCTGTTGAACAGCCAAACCTCTGCCGGCACACTGCACCTCTCTTAGTTTCTTCCTTTTATCTCCAGTCTTGGCATTGCCGCTGAATAGGTTGGTCCAGTTTTACTTTACTTGAATATTTCTTATTAATTTTTTTTTTCGTGTTTTATTTGTTTTTTTACTTATTTTAGTAATTTTTGTCCTGTTGAGTTTAGGTTTTTTGTTTTTAAAGGTGCCCTTTTAGTCTTTTTAATGTTTTAAGTTTGTAATGATTGTGCAACTTTTAAATTTCAAATTCTTAGCTTTATTGTAATTTATTTTATGATATCTATTTTGTACAGCCCTCGAAAATGTAATGAAGACATTACGAAACGTCGGGAATAAATTTACCCTTTTAGCAAGTCTTTATGTCCTTCTCCTCATTGATGTATACACACACACACACACACACACACACACACACACATATATATATATATATATATATATATATATATATATATATATATATATATATATATATATATATAATATACATATATTCCTCAAATTCACAATAAGATGCACGTGACTCATTTAAATAAGCGAAAATACCACAGCAAAATGAAAGGCAGAAATCCAAGCGCTTTCGTCTTTCTGAGACATTGTCAAGGAACGAATATGTATATATATATATATATATATAATATATATATATATATGTATGTATATATATATATATATATATATATATATATATATTCTGTCAAAACTGGGATAACATCTAATGCAATATTCATTCATTTAAGTGAAAACTCTCTTAGGATGAATTCGACTGGCAGTGATTGCTAAATCGAAAGATTTCTTTCAATGAAATCTTTTAGAATCTGTCATTATACAGCTTTAAGAATGCCCTTAAAGATAAAATTACTGACTTAATTACAAATTAGTAACCTTATACATACTTTCTATGTATCTATATGTTTAATAGTTTTTTGTGAGAAAATGTTTACTTTGAAAAAAAAAATTTATTGTTTACCAAAATGAGATTTATTGAACAGTAATTTTATTTATTTATTTATTTATTTATTTATTTATTTTATTATTATGTCATAATTTTTTTTTTTTGGTAAGTCACCTCCCTGCATAATGTTTTAATTATCTTGTCCCTGCTTCCTAGCAACTGGGCTTCGTCATTCGTAAACCTGCCTCCTAAATTGTGCCCCTGTTTTGGGCAGGTCTACAAATTCTTCACGTGCGTTGGATTCCAGGTACATATTTTCCTTTATGGTCCCTATCTGTCATTTATACGAGCTTTCTTTGTAAACTCATTTTCAAATTTGCATCAGTCTGCTTAGTAAAGGATAAGAAGTTGAAAGGCCTTGCAGCGGTACTCCAGTGTTTCATTTACCTTCGTGGATTATATATAATTGAATCACGAAAATATGGGCCGTGATGAATATCTGAATAAAGCCCGATTCCATGAATATATATATATATATATATATATATATATATAATATATATATATATATATATATATATATATATATATGTATATATATATATATATCTATATATATATATATATATATTATATATATAATATATATAATATATAAATATATATATATATTCTCATCCAGATCAAGGGCAGGAATACAGAAGCAGAGGATACAGTAACCATTTATTCCAACGTTTCATGATTCGTAATCACATCATCAGGTAGATCTACAAGGATAAAATACAATTTATTTATATATGAATTAATTAAAAGAGCTAAATACCAGACTTTAGTTTAAAATGCCGGCGAAGGAAACTGATAAAAACAGAATACAAAAGATAAAATTGTCGAGAACAGACAATACACCCAAACACAGAGGCACTTGGAAATAAAATATAGTAAAATCCAAACAACATACTTAAATAAAGACACACTTGAAAAAAATTTTATAAAAATTAAAAACGGTTTTGTTGTAGCCATGAAATCTTGGTAAGTTAATTCTAAGAATACACAGTTTTTTGTGATGCTTTCTCTGTAGAAAATCAACGAAACCCTGAATACTTTTGTTAAAAAGCCTAGTAAAGACAATTCTATCTAAGAAAGAGAAAGACTCCAACACCTCATTACAAAAGTTGTTAACAGCCTTATGTTGTTCGTATGCTTACTGTTTACAAATAATTTCGTGGCGTAACAGGTACTTGGTGGTGTAAAAGTAAACTTTTCATGGCAAGCTTCGATGTGGAGTCGTTATTCACTAATATACCGGTCAGAGAAACCATAGATATAATTTTGGGTAAACTTTTTCCCACCTCCGATTCATTGTATCATAATTATTTTAGTTACTCCCATTTCAAGATGTTTTTAGAGCTGACCGTGCTGGACACGGCCTTTGTTTTTAATGGCGTGCTTTTCAGACAAATAGAGGGAATGGCCATGGGTTCTCCTCTTGGACCTACGTTCGCCAACATCTTCATGTGCTCCCTGGAGGAGCACATACTCGATGAGTGCCCATTAGCCTACCGTTCCCTATTCTATGCCCGATATGTTGATGACACTTTTATTTTATTCAATCAAGACCACGGTGTTGAACGCTTCTTAGAATTTTCTCGTTCCTATCATCACAACATCACTTTTACCATAGAAAAAAGACACGACTCCAAGCTAGCATTTTTAGATATACTTGTAACTAAAGATAACGACAAGTTTAATACCTCTATGTTCAGAGAGAAAACTTTTACTGGTCTGGGGTTTAATTTTTATAGCTTTTATTTTATCAGTTTTAAACTGAACTCTATTTACACCCTTATACATCGGTCTGGTCCCTCTTTCACCAAGAAATTGTCTTCTTACAGCAATACTTCACCAATAATTGTTTCCTTATCCATGTTTTTCACTGGATTTTCAAAAAACTTCTAAATAAAAAATTCTCCAATAGGCCAAAGTGTTTTGACGTGCCTAAACTCCCATTATATGCAACATTTCCTTCCTTATATAAAGACAACTTTCGGAGGGATTTCTTGAAAATCGCCCAAAAATATATTGGGGTTATCGATCTTAAACTTATACCTAAGAACCCTAAAAGTATTGGCTCTTTTCAGATTTAAAGATCGGCTACCGCCTTTGATGTCGTTTGGTATTGTCTATGTGTACAACTGTCCTAAATGTAATTTGGGAAAATATATTGGATCCACCAGGCCGCTGCTCAGGGTGAGGGCCGATTCACACAGAGGGATATGTTATAGAACCGGGTGCCAATTGACTTATCTAGAATCCCCTAATATACGCAGCCATACCATTAAATGCAAAACGGAAATCAGCTATGAAGATTTGAAGATTATTGGTTATACAGACAACCCACAAGAACTGCTTATTCTTGAAACCTTAGATATTAAACAACGAGTTCCTTCTCTGAACTGTCAAACAACCGCTATTCCCTTGTATTTGTCTTAACTCTCTGCCTTTCTCTGGAAAAATTTGTTGTATGTTTTATTCTTAGTGTGCCCGTATCCTCTGGAATGGTAGATTGGCCTCCAGATTTTTTTAAGAGTGTATATATTTAAGTATGCTGTTTGATTTTTACTATATTTTATTTCCAAATGTGTCTGTGTTTGGGTGTGTTATCTCTTCTTGACAATTTTATCTTTTTGTATTCTGTTTTTATCAGTTTCCTTTGCTCGTTTTTTAAACTAAAGTCTTATACATAACTCTTTTAATTAATTGATATTAATAAATTATATTATATATATGATTATAATCACTTTAGCACGCGATTCATTTCTCACACATATCCAAAATAAGAGACGGGGTGTAGGACCTACACCCCGTCTCTTATTTTTCACCTGTGGATATGTGATATATATATCGTATATATATATATATATATATATATATATTATATATATATATATATATATATATATATATATATATATATATAACCAGGGAGCAAGGGCGAACTCAGCACACATCACATTCGCATCCAGACCAAGGGCAGGAATACAGAAGCAGATGACAAGTAATCATTTATTCTAACGTTTCATGATTCGTAATCACATCATCAGGGAGTTCTACAACGATAAAATACAATTTATGAATATAAACTAATAAAAGAGGTATATAAAAGATTTTAGTTTAAAAAGCGAGTGAAGGGAACTGATAAAAACATAATGTTTGATTATGAAAGCATCGAGTTGAAACAAGCCAAGACTTAACTTTAGAATACTTTCATTTTTTCACTTGTTGAAAAAAGAGCCAATGATATTCTTTTTACCTGTGTCATTACATGGGATTAAGGATCTTGCTTGACTCTGTTAATAGGATGATCTAAATCTCTCATGTGTATGAATAATGCATTCGATATTTGCGCAGTTCTCACAAAATATTGCTGTTGTTTGATTCGTTGTGAGAGTGATTTTCCAGTTTGTCTGTCATATATTTCATTTCACTTTTTTTACGAGAAAAATCATAGATGAAGCCAGAAACATCTTTTGGAAAAATCTATATAATTAAACTCTCAACATTACAATTACTGAAAACAACATTTATGTTGAAAAGATTTACAATTTTAGGAATGTCTAAAAACTTTTCATCATACGGTAATTAGCGAATTTTATGTTTACAAAATTCAAATTTCTCTTTAGTTAAATAAAATGTTTTTCTAGCTCTTTCCCATGCCGCATCTACAAAAGTTCGTAGGTATTTAACTTCAAAGGATATATCATAAATAGTTTTAATCTCAGCTTCTATAAACTATAGACACGCAGAGCCCTTAGGAACATCCTAAAAAAACCAGAGAATTTAACATAACATTTTGATGGTGGTAGGAATAATAACAAAAGAGGTAATGTCAGTTGATTTTTGAAAGACTGAAAAGGTGAAATTTCTATCATTTCTATGGACAGTTACATAAAAAAATTCAAATTGCAATGTCTTTCTTCCTCTACAGTAAATTTTATAGAAGGGACTAAATTATAGATCCTAATAAAAAATTCATGAAGATTTTCGTGGACTTACCAAATGCAAAAACATTTCATCCACATACCTAAACCATGTAACATTTTTGGGAAAAATTCTTATTAGGAACTTTGTTTCAAGAAATTCCATATAAGTATTGCTAAGGACAGGAGATAAGGGGATACCTATGGCGAAGCCGAACCTTTGTTAAAAAAATTCACCATTAAAACAAAATTTACCATCTTTGATACATAACCGTATGACAAATGAGGGTTGCTACAGTTAAAGGAATACCATGACGTTCTCAATTTTCCTCCAAAAATTCAAGTAAATCATCTGCGGGCAGTTTTGTAAATAAAAAACTATTCTATTTGTACACGAAGTTGACGTTGTTTTTTACATTCGAGTTAGAAATCCTAGAAATAGCGTGTAAAATTTCTTATACCTTGGTTGGAAAAATTTCTAGCACGAATGTAAAAAACAACGTCCACTTTATAAACAAATTGAACAGTTTGATTTGAATTTTTATTTTAATATAGTTATTTTTTATATCATCTTTTTATTTATAATAGAACCTGTAGATGAATTACTTGAATTTTTGGAGGAAGAATTAGAAAGTTATGATATTCCTTTAACTGTAGCAAACCTCATTAGTCTTATACGATTTTGTATCAAAGATAGAAAATTTTGTTTTAATGGAGAATTTTTTGTACAAACGTTTGGTATCGCTATGGGCAATCCCTTATCTCCTGTCCTTAGCAATATTTATTTAAATAGAATTTTTTGAAACAAAATTCTTACTAGGAATTTTGCCCCAAAAAGTTGTATGTGGATAATATTTTCTGAATTTGGAAAGTTCACGAAAATCTCCAGGAATTTCTGATTAAGCTCAATAATTTAGTCCTTTCTATGAAATTTACTGTAGAGAAACAGAGAAAACGTAATTTGAATTTTCTTAATGTAGCAGTACATAGAAATTATATAAATTTCACCTTTTCAGTTTTTCGAAAATCATTTAACATTGCCTCGTTTGTTCATTATTATTCGAGTCACAATCAAAATGTTAAATTATCTGGTTTTTCTGGTATGTTACTAAGGGCTCTGTTTATATGTAGCCTGCAGTTTACTGTCGCTGAGATTAAGACTATATATGATATTGCCTTGACACTTGAATACCCAAGGACTTAATAAGTAGATGTAGTGTGGTAAAGAGCTAGGAAAACATTTAACTAATGACAAACGTGAATTTAGTATGTATAACATTCTCAGATTTCCGTATGATGAAAGGTTTTTAAAAATTCTTGGAATTATAACGCTTTTGAACAATAATGTTTTTTTCGGTAATTTTAATGTTAAGAGTTTAGTAATAAAAAATCACCTAAACATGTTTTTTTCTTCATATATGAAATTCTTTGTAAAAAGTGTGATGAAATATATTACAGACAAGCTGGTAAATAACTTTCACAACGGATCAAACATCAGCAGTATTCTGCGAGAACAGGCCAAATATCGAATGTATAATTCGTTTATGAGAGATTTAGTCCATCCTGTTAATTGGAGTGAAGCAAGATCTTTAATCCCGTTTAGCGACCCAGTTAAAACGATTATTATTGAATCTTGTTTCATCAAGTCAAATAATGGAAGTGTTCTGTACTCAGATTATCCTGGATTACCTCTGATTTTTAACCTTTTGAGAATTGCCGTCTGGTATTCTTGATCTTTTTGTTAACCTTGTAACCTTTCCGACTGTATTTCATTCTTGCCCCCAGGATGCCTGAAAAATAGAGAAAGTGCGTACACTGACTTTCTGCCTTTCATTTTCAGGTGTTCTTATATATATATATATATATATATATATATATATAATATATATATATATTATATATATTAATTATATATACATATATATATATATATATATATATATATAAAATATATATATATATATATATATATATATATATTATGATTCCCCTTTGATTTCCCATGTAAAAAGTAAGATGTACTAAAGAGCCAGCCTCTGATCCTCCTTTTCTCTCCCCTAACGCATCCCAAGCATCTTTTGTTTTTCTGTCTCTCGCTGTCGCCTTCCATATTTTGCAGTTTCACCAGGATGTTGGCTCCCAAACCCGCTACTTAAGCCAGGTCAGTTAATAAAACGAGTTAACGAGAGGGATCTTTCTCACTCCGACCCCAGCAGCTGCTGAGTTCAGAGCCCGAAGCCTTATGAGCTCCTTCCCCTTCCCCCCTTTTGACTCACAGGTCTGTGTGCCCCCATGTGGAACCTCCTTGCCCTTACTAATGCCTTGAAGGAGTCGACTCCCTCCGTCTATGCTCCTATGAAGCAATATCCTAGGATGATAAGGTAGAGTACGGAAATTGTGGTGGCAATATACTTATATTTCATTTTCTTCCCTTTTATTAGTGGTTGTGTGACCCTCCATAGTGATTCATCCCCACAGCTGTTTCCCTTAGAAAGATCCTTTGATTAAGAGCTGTGGTTCCTTAGAAAAGAGGTTGTATCCTTACGAATTTGTCCCCCAGATTTCCTGGAAAAGGAATTTTAACTAATTCGTAAGCAGCTTTTCTCTTTAAGGTATCCTGACCTTATAATTGAGAAAGCAATCCATAAAGCAAACGTAATTTTGTACTGACTCCCTCAAGACAAGACCAGAGAGACACCCAACAATGAAATAAAAATTGTACACCAGGTCAGGATTAAGACGGTGACCCAGACTCTCAGAAAATCTGACCCTTTTGCTTTTACCTACCCAAATACCTTAGCCAAATCCCTGATTAACATTCAACAAAAGACAAAACATAGACTCAGGAGTATATGCCTGGACTGTGACCAATCTTACACCGGATTTACAGGAAAATAACTTCCGCAGAGATTAACCCTTAAACGCCGACTGGACGTATTTTACGTCGACATTTTTTGTCTCTCGGGTGCCGACTGGACGTATTTTACGTCGACTTACAAAAGTTTTTTTAAAAATTCGCGGAAAAATACTTTTAGGCCTACCAGCCAAAAACTCTTGAATCACGCGCCTTGGGGGATGCTGGGAGTTCACGGATCAAGGTATTGTTTTATTTACAATCGTTACGCAGGCGCGCAAGCGCGAATTTCTTTCTTGCCGCACTAAAAAGTATCTGTGACACATCTCGGAAATTATTTTGTCACTTTGACATAATTTTTGTACCATTTTAAATTAGCCGTTACATGGAGTATTATATATGAAAATGTGCGAATTTTTATGAAGAATACAACAAAAAAATATTCATGATTGTAGCTTTTATCAGTTTTGAGATATTTTCATTAAATAAATAACGATAAGTGCCAAAATTTCAACCTTCGGTCAACTTGACTCTATCGAAATGGTGCGAAAACGCAATTGTAGCTAAAACGCTAATATTTTGTTTAGTAATATTCAATCATTAAATTAATTTTGCAACTAATTGGAAGTCTCTAGCACAATATTTCGATTTATGGTGAATTTATGAAAAAACATTTTCCTTACGTCCGCGCGGGTAACTCTTCCGAAAAAATCATACTGCGATTGTGGTAATGTTTGCACCATTTTTAAATTAGCCGTTACATAAAGTTTTATATATGAAAATGTGTGCAATTTCATGCAAATACAACTAAAAAAAAGAAACCCATTGGTGTTAGCTTTTTATCAATTTTGAAATATTTTCATATTAAAAATGAAATAAGTGGACCAAATTTTCAAAAACCTTCGGTCAACTACTTTGACTCTACCCGAAATGGTCAAAAAACGCAATTGTAAGCTGAACTGCTTATATTCTAGTAATATCAAGCATTTACCTTCAGTTTGCAACAAATTGGAAGTCTCTGGCACAATATTTGATTTATGGTGAATTTATGAAAAAAATAACATTTTCTTTACGTCCGCGCGGTAACTCTTCCGAAAAAAATCATAGTCGTGCGATTGTGGTAATATTTGCCACCAGTTTTGAATTAGCCGTTACAGTTTTATATATGAAAATGTGCGCAATTTCATGTAAAATACAACAAAAAATAATTGAAGGTTGTAGATTTTCTCATTTCTTAAATATTTGCATTTAAATCACGATAAATAGAAAAAAAACCACGTTCGGTCAACTTTGACTCTACCGAAATAGTCGAAAAAAACGCAATTGTAAGCTAAAACTATTACAGTCTAGTAATATTCAGTCATTATCTTCATCTTGAAACAAATTCGAAGTCTCTATCACAATATTTTAGATTATGGTGAATTTAAAAAAAATCTTTCCTTCCCTCCGGCGCGCGGATTCTCCGCCACAAATCTCCTAAATGCGTATGTTCCATTCTCGGAATATTTGCTCCATTTCATATTAGGCATTTCATAGAGTTTTATATATGAAAATGTGCGCAATTTCATGTAAAATAAAACGAAAAATATTTGAAGGTTGTAGCTTTTCTTATTTCCGAAATAATTGCATATAAAAAAATATATATATATAAAAAATTCTACATTCGGTCAACTTTACCTAGTCAGATATGGTCGAAAACTGCATTTGTAAGCTAATATTCTTACAGTATAGTAGAATATTCAATCATTTTTCTTCATTTTGAAAGAAATTGGAAGTCTCTAGGTGGACAATATTTAGATTTATGGTGAATTTTTTTGAAAAAAAATATCTTGTTTACGTACGTGCGTTACGAATTCATGCATTATTTTGTGATAATATTTTCTCTGTGTTTGCTTTTATTGTTTTACAATGTGTTTTTATATACCAAAATGATTGCAATTTTAGTGTACATTACAACGAAAAAAAGTAACTCGTTACCTTAAACCGTTTTGCGCACAGCGCGATTGAATTCAATTATATATGAAATTTCGTTTTTGCGCTATCATATATCGCATTATTATATATGATAATGATAATATTTTTCATTTCTGATGATTGCATACTAAACTTCAGCCAATGGCAAAAAAAGGAGCCAAAAATGAACTCTTAATCTTAAAAACTAAGCACGCTGTGATTTTTTGAAAAAAAAAATTTTTCCGCTTCCGCTCTCACTCTGAAACACTTCCGGCACACGGGAGACATTTTTTTTTTACGCTCCGGCGTTTTAAGGGTTAATGCAACAAAACGGTGAGTCAGGTATGGACAACAGAACTCAGCTATTTTCAACCATATAAAATAACCGATAACCAACAGGAATAAACTGGAATTTTTCATGTTCGACATGAATAATTTATAGCAGTAATGGTCGATACAAAAGTCAGATGATAGAATCGGCCTTGATTAACAAAGACAAGTAATGAACATCTCAAAGGGTGCCTGGGATTCAGATGTCGTAGATAAAATGGGAGTGACCTAAATTGGCATAACTGTGGATGAATCTCTTAGTATAAATACTGCCTTTTCAGTAACTCTTCTCATTCCTTACCTGAAGAGAGAGACAGCTCTCTCTGAAAATAGTATTTCTTTCTATATTTTGGTATCTATATTTTGGATTTTAGGGGTGTTCCTTTTATCATTATTATAATATATATATATATATATATATATATTATTATATATATATCATATATATGTATAGCATATATAACATATATATATATATAATATAATATATATATATATATAGATATATATATATACAAATTCATTGAGGGGTGATTAACTGTTCACTTTATTACCAAAACGATTACGCAATGACAGTGAATCACCCTTCAATGAACTTGTTTTGAATTTCCCAAAAATCAAAAACATATAGAAACTACAAGAATGTTTGAATTCAATACTATCAAGAAATTGACTACTGAAAGATTTAATCTTATGAAAAGGATTCCTTCGGATTCAATACCATTGCTACTGAACAGAATTTATAATAGTCTTCGATTTTTAAGATAAACATGTTAGTTCACCACCTTTGCATACAAATTGAAAAGGATTTCGTTGAGATAATATTGATTGGAATCAACTAAGTATAAAGATGATTGGTTGTCAAAAATATTATCAAACCAAACAGAGCTTGACCCTGAATCTTAAATTTGCTTTAAGCTATGTTTTATCATATTCAATTATAAATGACACTTAGTACACGGATATCATCTCAGAGATAGCCAAAGTGGAAAGATAAAAGTTTTAATATTACTAAAGCTGACAAATTCAACTGTTTTGAAATAACGAATAATTATTTTATGAATCCCCTTTGCTTCCCCCATTTAAAAGTAAGATTTAATAAAGCGCAAGCCTCTGATCCTCCTTTTCTCTCCTCTTACTCATCCCAACCGTCTCTTGTTTCTTTCTCTCGCTGCCGCCTTCCATATGTTTGCAGTTTCACTAAGATGTTGACTCCCAAGACCCGGTAGTTAAGCCAGGCCAGTTAATAGAATGAGTCGGTGAGAGGGGTCCTGTCTCGCTTCGACCCCAGCAGCCCCCGAGTTCAGAGCTCCAAACCTTTACAAGCTCCTTGCCCTTCCCCCCTTCGACTCACTAGTGTCTATGTGCCCCCGTATGGCAGCCCTTGCCCTTACCAATGCCTTGAAGAAGTCGACATCCTTCGTCTACGCTCCTGCGAAGCAATATCTCAGGATGAAAAGGTAGAGTGCGGAAATTGTGGTGGCAGTCAACTTAAATATCCTTCTTTTCTTTGCATCAGTGCTTGTCCTATCCTCCATAGTGATTCATTAATCCCCACAGCTGTTCTCCCTTAGAAAGATTCTTTGATTTAATAGCTGTGGTTCCCTAGGAAGGGGCTATATTCAATTTCCTCCCCCCCCCCCCCCCCCCCCCCCCCTTCTCTGTACAGTAAAGTTTTTAGCAGTATTCATTCTTTCTTTGCCCTCTGATTAATCAGTTTAATTCGTTGCCCTCTGATTTATCCTTAACGCCCCCTCTGAGCTCACGTGTTTATACAATGTTTGTATTGCAGGTATTCTGCAATTTCCTGCTATGAAGGTGGATCTCCCCTGCCCTTATGCTCTGGGCCCAGTAAATGCACACTGCGAATCATCACTTTGTCCTGGAACACGTGCTCAAAGCTCCCAGCAATTATTCGAATATTTGACTTATGTGAGGGTCATTAGCGTCCTTATTGGTGTAAATACATTCCCCTGTGAATTAAACTTTTGGAGTTTCCTTATGATTTTTCCCTTAACTTGCATTTGGCCTTCAGCCAACATTCCCCTATTTTTGCATCTGATTAGGTCTGATCTGACTCACAGATAGTTGCAGTCAGAACTAGCATCCGTTGCAGGAGCCATCAGACTTAAATTAGTGTTAAATCAACGTAATTTATTGATTTAACTTTTTTTCTTAAATCAGCCTTGTATTCATTAGTTTAAGTGTTTTTCTCTTATATTCAGTTCAGCAGCTGTATTTTTCTACGTTAGCGTAACGTTCAGTTGTATTGCTCAGTGATTCCTCCTCTTGTTGTGAACTACCTGACTATCGTTTTCGAGTTGGTGGAACTGTAGTTCGGTGAGTGGAGGCCATGGCGCATGACGTCACAGTATTGGTGATTCATACCCAAAGCCTTTTGGGAGATTGACCTTAAGCCTTTTGAAGGATTACTTCGACGGACCTTCCCTTGGAAGTGGTTTTCCTTAGATGTGCCGAGCCATTTACGGCGTACGTACATTTTTGGAATTTGATCACGGCAGTGATATCGCAGGTGATAGTCACTTGTGTCTCCTGTACTCCTGTTTCCCGCCTGAGGATTTGGCGGAAGACGTGGTCGTCGCTCGGTCCCGCAACGTAGGAGGCGTTACGCAACCACTGTCCTGTTTTGTCCGTCTTCAGCTGCTTGCCCAGGAGAGCTAAGGGCTCGTGAGGAGGCACGTAGGGAGGCAATTGCCAGGTAAGAGGAGATTATCCTGTGTTGTCCCTCGGGATTGAACTCGACCCCTGTGTCAACCTGGACAATTTGTGAGCTCCCCCGTATAGCTGCTGGGAGGTTGAAGCGACCTCCATGAACTCCTGTGCACGTTGTGGCAACGTGAGGATTTACTCACTATTTGAGGATTAATTATATCTATTTATATATGTATTATACACGTTGTCTTGAGTAAGGGGTATGGGTATTCATTGCCCCTCTGAATATTTGTTTGAAATTAGTTTTAAGTTGAGTAACACTACGGTTAGGTAGGAGGTTTAAGGCTTTCCTTACCTTATTTCCTCTGGACCTCCTTCCTTCTAATAGTTTATAGGTTAGTGGTTTATATTATTGGGCCCGAGTTATTATTTATTTGAGCCTTTGGCATATTATATTCTTTACTTTGTTAGGGTCAGCTTTCAGTGTGATGGAGGAGTCGTGTGAGCCCGTTATTTGCTCCTTGTATTTTGTATATTACTGTTAAGTTTTCTCACAAGGCTGATTTAGTGTTAAGTGTATTTTATTATTAAATATTGTTAATTTTATTCTGGTGTTTGTGCCACATTCCTTTTTACCCTGTGTACTTTCTTACCGCCTACGATCCCTGTGATTACTAAGGCATAAAGAACCTGCATTACAGCCGATGGGGTCGTAACAATTAGAAAATAATAAAATACATACGTAGAAAAATGGGAAAATTTTGAGAAGGGAAAAGCAATTTTTTCTTTCTCTCTCTCTCTCTCTGCGTCTCTCTCTCTCTCTCTCTCCTCTCTCTCTCTCTCTCTCCTCTCTCTCTCTCTCTCTCTCCCCTAGTTCCATTGTCTTTACTTTGGGGGTTGACCTGCGTTTTCTTTCTTGAGGGTGGACTGATGTGGTTTTTTTTTTTATTTGGCAGGAGGTGGGTACATCTTTGGAAGGTGATCAGCTGTGCATGCAGCACATGAGTGTGGTTTTTCCCCGTGGATCGGATGCCACGGTTCAGTTGTTTTAATTGCAATAGGATACGGCATATTAAGAAGTTTTGCAGAATTAGATATTGTGGTAGTTGTAGAAGTTCAGATCATCCTTGGCGGTCTTGTCCATCTTTCATACATTGCAGAATTTGGTAATTCAAGTGAGATAACTTATAAAGGGTATTATTCAAGGGGAAGTTGGTCAGTCAAGGAGTAAGAGTACATCATTGTTCTTGTCCTATTGCAGTGTTGGGGATAAAGTTAAGCTGAAAACTGGTGAAAGGGATCACTTGATTTAGGGTGTCTGTTGATTTGTTGGATTATCGGTTATTGTTTTCTCAGTACCTGTTGAAACTTACCAATGAAAAGGTTTGCGGTTTGCTGGTGCATAATTTGAATGCTTTGGGTTCAGCAAACATTTCTGTTTTGCTGGGTAAACGGTCAATTATGGAACAGGTATTGGTATAAAGGTGCAGCTATGGGGCCTAGGATTTTATTGGGTCACCCTGCATCACAGAGTAATAAAGTCTCTGTACATATTTGGGGTTGAAGGTATAACAGTTGGGGTTTCTAGCGTTTTTGTACCATGTGTGGATGTTGATGAAATGGGTGATGTTGATAATAATAGGGGTGGTAATGAGGCTAATGCAGATAATGATCATGATAAGGTTGATTTTGGGGTGAATAATCAGTTTCAAGATGGTATTGTGTCTGATGACCAGAGAAATGTTATATATAAAGTTGTTTTGGTTGATGATGTTATTTTAGAGCTAAGTATGGCTGGTTTAGTGAAGATTCGGTTGAAAGGTGCCAAAATGCCTAAACAGGTGTGTATTGTTGAAGGTAGTGAAAAGCTCAAAGGTATAGCGACTATGGTGTCTGTGAGTGATGTGTCAATAGGCAGTACATGGGTAGAAGTGTTGAAATGTCATGACACAATTAGGTAAACCCCTCGTATCTACGTAGCGTTGTGGGTCACAAGATGAATTAGAGAGACTATTGGATTTCTACAACATGTTCAAAGCGCATCCTTTCTCCAACACTCTCTCTCCCTCAACTATCGGAAGATACATATATCTTACACTTTGAAGAATGAGTTAATGATGACAATTCTGTTGCTATTGTGGGAGAGCAAAATGAGTTTTCTGAGGCAGAGATGTAAGTTAAGAGACAGGCTTTTAGGGATCATTTAGCTAATGTGGATTATAAAGAATATGTAGAGTAATTAGACGATGTTTTGGCTGATTTTGCAGATAGTGTGGCGCTGAAAAAGGACAAGTCAGGATTAACTAATATGTTAGAACACAAGGTTAACCTTGAAGAGAAGACAAAGCTCATTTATGTCCCTTTATATAGAATTCCTTTTAAGATTAGGGAACAGGTAGAGCAAAAGTGGAGGAAGGTTTAATTAGGCCGAGGGCCACTCCCATTAATCTTCTATTGTCTGAGTCTGTATGGAGTTTTGCAAATTAAATGAGACGACTATTCCAGATACGTACCCAGTAGCATGCTTGCTGGACCTATTCGTAGAAATGGGGAAAAAATGTTTTATTCATTGATAGACCTCTTGCAAGGTTTTTATGCAGGTTCCTCTCAGTGAAGATAGTCGGGAATTTACTGCTTTTTCGATCGCAAAAGGGCATTATGAGTTTACGCAGATGCCTTTAGGTTTGTCACGTAGTCTATGACTTTCACAAGGTCGGTGAACACAGTTTTAAATGGGTTATTAGGGAAGTCCGTGTTCGTATACATGGATGATGTATTGGTTGCTATGGACTCCATAGAGGAACATTTGGAGGTGCTTAGAAAAGTTCTTAGATGACATAGGTTAGCTAATTTGAAAGTT
>NC_061093.1:3153679-3181179 GCF_015104395.2 Macrobrachium nipponense
TACAATAAATAATGACCAATGTAACTTATATGAATTTGCAAGTTGCCTAAAAATCATTTACAAAAGGTTGAAATGAAAAAAAAAGCTTCGCACATAGGTAAAAGTGCACTAAAGATTGACAAAATAACACGAGAAATTAAAAGCACATGTCTGAATTAAAAGTTCACACACAAAAAAAGTAGAAAGTTAAGAAATATTTGGGGAACGCTGGTAGTCGACCCACCATGGCGAGAGATAAACAAAACCTAGAAGAATGAAGACAAAAACAACGGGTATAGAAAGATACATGGGAGTGGAGGAATTCACAAAGATCGTACAAAAATACTTTAGTGCTATAAATGTAAAACTTATTCTCATTAATCCACTCACAATTAGCTCCTTGTTTCGATTTAAAGACCGTTTTATGGCCCCTCATGTCCTCTGGTATAGTGTACAAATCTTCTTACCCCAGATGTAGTCTGGGAACTTTGGTGGGTTCTTCTCAGAGGATGATGAAGGTTCGCATAGACTGCCACAAGGGAGTTAGTTTCCGTCCTGGATGTTCACTATCAAATCCCAAACAGTCTAGTATGCGTGACCATAGCAAAATATATGGAGTTCCCATTAAATATGATGATTTTATTATTGTGGGTCAAAACTCCAGCCGAAATGAATTATTGACCCTAGAGAGTCTGTTCATTAAACTTATTCCCCAGTTGAACAGGCAGTCCACCTCCACTCCCTTGTATCTTTCTTAACCTGTCTTCATTCGTTTATTTTTTGTTTATCTCTCGCCATGGTATGGCCTTAAATATTTCTTATATTTGTATTGTTTTTTATCAGAACTTTTATTTTTTTGAACTTTTAACTAACATATACTCTTTTAATTTCTAGTGTTATTTTGTCAATCTTTAGTGTACTGTTACGTATGCGTGAAGTTTTGGTTTTCATTTTAACCTTTTGTAAATGATTTTTAGACAACTTGCAAATTCATATAAGTTACATTGGTCGTTATTTACTGTACAGACCCTGAGGATGCATTCAGCTGAATGCGAAACGTGTCGGTATAAATTGTAATATACTTTGCGATGTTTGTTCCTGCTCCTGCTTCATTGTGCATTTCATCACTTTGGCTGACTCGCTCGTTTTCGTCGTTTATATATATATATATATATATATATATATATATATTATATATATATATATATATATATATATATATATATATATATATACAGTTTGTGTATGTACAACAGCTTGTTTTTCTCTGCTGTTGTGCAACTCTTTAAGAATGTATTTCCATTATGTTACATATAGAATAAATGTTAACGAGAAATGAATGAAATAATAATTTCCAATTGATAATAATCTTCTTGTCCATAGTGGAATGTAATGTTTTATGATTGCCAATGGAGTCATTATCAAAACAAATTTATTCATAATTAGGAGGCATTCTGAATCTCAGATGAGGCTAGTATTTGTGTTCTCCATAACAAAGCTTGATTTAGCTTGCTACTGTATTATTAATCATTACTTGATTCCTATGAGTTAGGCTTACTTATGAGTGATTTTTCCGCTAGGATATTTACATAATACACTAAAGTCGTAATGTAAGGCTTAAATTATATAATAATTTTACTTTAAGTATGAATATTTTGATATAAAAAGTTAGTTTGAAGGATTATTCTTCTCTGTCATCCTTTCTTACCCTTTCCCTCACCCAGTCATACTTTCATAACCTTGTCAGTCAGTCAGTTAGTCAGTCAGCATCACTACTGTACTGTAGTATCTTATTTGTAATCCCATAAACTTCTGATTACGTTCCATTCTTTATCCTATTAACTGTCCTCTTTACACCCTTTATACTTCCTTCTAAAATTACTCTTAACTTTACACTAAAAATTGCAACACGAACATCATCTTACCGCTCCTATTCTTCTATCCCACGTATTCAACAAATAACCAGGATCTACCCAAGACTACATTCACTTCAGCATTTCTCCGTTTGCATCTTTTACTGAGATTGACTTACTTATTCTTTATTTTTGAATTTACTTCCTGTATAACCGCTCTTTATTTTCATTTAGTTTCTAGTTAATCTTCTCCCGTCTACTTCATTGTGCACTTCCATCCTGAAAACCCAATCCACCCTCCTATAGTATAGATTCCCATGGTCAATTTTTCCTAAAATGGCCTCTCACATGATTTTCTTTACTTTTTTTTTTTATTAAACCTCTTATTTCGTCATCCAACCATGTAATATCTTATTTTTTTCCCTGTCGATCACAGAATTTTATAAACAGACCTTCTATGCTTTCCACCCTCATACTTTAACCCATGAGCAAAATTACCAAATTTTGTTTATGTGCTCTGCTCTTCTGACATCATCCTTCACCACGTAACTTTACTTTTTCTTCAACAATATGATGATCAAATGTAGTACCTCGACCTGCTCCTCTTCCACCATACATCCATCAAGCTTTCCATCCATACAACAGTAACCAATATCATCATCTCCTTTCAGAACATGTGTTCACAAATGCTCATCATTTTCGTATATTACACGTAAGATGTGCGTAGAGAAATTAATGTAGATAACAGACGGACTGAAATGAAAAAAACAGGATGGGTTGAAACTGGTATTAGGAGATATGGAGCTGAGGTCTCCTATGAAAACGGCCCATGAAAATAAAAATAAAATGAAAATCAATGGAAACTCTATATGTGCAATATAGGAACCTGAAAATTATGCTTTAGGAGGTTTTGGTAAAGAAGACACGTTGTTGAGAGTTATGAAAAGTCATTTTCATGACAGAGTAGGTTATCTAAGATTATGCAGATGATAGTTACTGGTTTGTTGTAAAAGTGGGTCTGGTATGAATGTCTCCCTGGCTGTTCAGCGTCTTTGTTGTCATGTAAGGAGTCTAAGAAAGAACACAAAATGTAAGGAAATGAATCAGGGATGGAGAAAAGATTGGTTGATGTTTGCAGATATCTTACTGATTATAAAGAGAAGCTTCAGACACTCGAAAAAGCGTTTGAATATGTTTGCACTGGCAGATTGTGTAGTCAATGTGAGCAAGAATAAGGTCGTACGGCTAAATGGAAACCTGAAAGATGAAGAAAAAGAATGCAAATATGGATTGAGGACGAATGGGTGAGGCTAATTCTTATAAGTATTTGGGAGTAAATACGACGTGAAAGAATGCGCTTAATAAGGTAAGTAATGCAAACAAGTTGTATGAAAAAGATAAGGAACGGACTTGAAATGCCAATGGAAACCATGGTGGGAATTTTAAGTCAGTCCTTCTTCATCGAAATAGAACGTAAGCAAAAAAAAAAAAGAAAAGCAGTTGAAACTGTATAACGAACAGTTTTCCTAGCGAATGTGGTGGAAGAAGACCTGAGAGACTGAGAATGTGCAGGTGGATGGAAGATTTGGCAAAAAGCTTAACAAAGGAAAAGAATGAGGTACCATGTTTTAAAGTAATAGAAATATGTGGAGAGAATGAATTGTGATATATTGGCGAAAGCTGTGTAAATCAGATGCGCGACGAAAGAGGAGAGGAAAAGGGAAGCCCTAAAAGATATTAGGGAGTCAAGGGAGAGAGCATTAGATAAAGGTGGCATAGTGCTGGTAGTTTATATGTTAACATCATTAGGTTTACCTTAATTCCGGCTTTTTTAGTAGTATTGAAACTTCGAAGGGCTCACAAATATTTTCGGTTATTATATATAATCTTCATTATTTCCTGATGCAACTCTTCTTCTTTTCAGAAGTGTTCTTTTATGAATTATATGAAACATGAATTAAGATTCATAATTAACTTTTAAAAATCATATAATTAAACTGGTTACAATACCATGAATCCAAATATTACTTATTATATAAAATCATTATTTTGGTTTCTGAACTACTCCTTAACTATAGACGTGAACTTGGACGAAAGAAGAACCATGAGAAATTACCCATACATTCCTAATATGAACTCTGCCTTTCCAAGACGCAAAAGGCAGGCAGACATCATCTAGGTTTGAGGTGAACTTAGATAACAAAATGTACCTGGGGAAATTTACCTTATTTGGCGAACAGGGCAAATCAGATGTTCTTAGTTTGTTGTATGCTTATAGAGGCTTTAAAAAATGGTTATACTAAGCTATTATATAATTAAGCTCAGAAATGATATGATTTTATATTATCTTCCTGCATTCGATAAACTAAAAATGCTATTTGTGGTAAAATCCATCAATGCATTTCGCCCCCTTATCTTTTTGACAGTTTCTTTGAATTTTCTTTCACTAATACTGTCAATGGTTACAAAATACGTCCAAAGAAACATAAATAGGCTTATACTAGCCATAAATCCCTTTCAGTATTTTCTATGCTTGGCAAATGAATACCAATAAAATTACATCAGTATTTCATTTATTTTTTGGCACTATTTTCTTTGCCATTGAAAATATTACCAGAAATTAGACATAGAGAAACGCCGTGAAACGAAAATGATACCAACTCCCAATAACATTAATGTAATTCCTCAAAATGGAATTTTGACGAACAATGAAGATCACACGCACGTGCGAGCGTGCACACATGCACGCACACACAAACACACACTCATATGTATATATATACATATGTAGTATATGTGTGTGTGTGGATATATATACATATAATATATATATATATATATATATATATATATATATATATATATATATATATCTCACGGTCTTCCTGTTTGTTTACTTTCGGTGCATTTTCCATACAGCAATCGAACGTCGTTGAAACAAGGTGTCTTTAATTTATGAAACTAAAATTTGTCATCAAAAAAGAGGGCAAAACTACTTAAAATGTAATCAAATTAAATTCTTTTTTAAACTGCTTCTAATTTTAAATTCGTTGTCCGGTTTTTAGTTGATATTTTAATAAAAATCAGTCATCAAAAATAAGAAAAAGAATAAATATTTTACGAAATTGAAACATTTTTAAAAACTTTTTTGTTACATTAATTTTCATATTTTCAAGTGATTTTTTTATATTCAAATTGAATCATTTTTGCAACTGTTTTTTATGTTATATCAATTGTCCTGATTTAGAAGTTTTCGAAATGTTTTTTGAAACAGAAATCGGTCATCAAAACGAAGGCAAAACTATCATTAATATTGTATGTAAATTGGAATATATTTTAAGCTTTTTTCTGTTTTATTTTTTGTCCTTTTATTAGGTGATTTCTATAATGATGTTTGAAAACAAAGAACTCCAAAAATATTTAGCAAATATTTTGATGTTTGAAACTTTCATGCTACATTCATTTAAGCGATTTTTAAATGATTTTTGAAATAAAAACAAGTCATAAAAAAATAGCAAAAGTCCCAAAAATATTTTTTGCAAATTAATTTGTTTTTTGAACTGCATTTTATTTTAAAATAATTTCCTATCTGTATCCGATATTTTAAATTATTTTATAAGCAAAACTCTGTAATCAAAAACTCAAAAATGTGTACCAAAATTGAAAATTTCTTTAAAACATTCTATATAACATTCATTGCCTATTTTTACGTTAATCTTAAATGATTTTTCAAACAAAAATCACTCACGTAAAAGAGTGCAATAACCTCAAAGTATTGAATTTAAATTAAGTTAAGCCTTTTTCAGTTAAATTTTGTGTCCTTTTTTAGGCAATTTTTACAATACTTTTTGGAATAAATAGAGGCAAAAACTCTTAAAAATATTGTGCAAAAATTGAACTATTTTTTAACGCTTTTTCTGTTATGTTATACCTATTGTCTTAATTTTAGACGATGCCTTAAATGATTTTTGAAATAAAAATCAGTCATCAAAAAAGACGTCAAAACTACCAAAAATATTGAATTCAATTTATATTATTTTATGAACGGCTTTTTTCATATTCATTCTCTAATTTTGGCAGACTTTTAAAAGTATTTTTGAAACAAAAATGTCAGCAAAAATATGAACAAACTAAAAATTGTGTACTAATAATGTTTTTTTTTTTTACTGGTTATATTACATTCATTCTCCTATTTTTAGGCGATTTTTTGAATAATTTTTGAAATAAAAACGAATCATCAAAAAGAGAGCAAACTATAAAAAACTATATTCAAATAAAATTGTTTTAAAACTTTTTTTTTTCTAAATTCATCGTCAAAAAGAGGAAAGAAACTCATAAATATTGTACTAAAATTTAAAAAATTTTTTTTACATTCAGTTATGAAAAAGAGAGATAAACTCCCAAATATGCTATAATAAAATTAAAATATTCTTAAAGCTTTTTTATGTTGCTGCCTTCCAGATTATCCCCAATCTTCTTTCAGCAGAAGGTTATAGAAATTTTCCGGCCATATAGTTTATAAAACACTACAGATCACTTGTAGACATAGAACTTACTACCATTTACATCTTACGACAGTTTTATTAGATTGAGTTTCAGTTTTTTTCTTTTTCTTTTTTTAAAGAACAATTTGGGCGTTTTGGAGATATCCAAAATTTTTTGCATAGATGCGACAGGTGTTTATAATGCTTGAATTTCATTACTTTCAGTGGAAAGAGGACTACATGTATTAATCAATTTTAAAAATCATACGTGCATTAGCTACAATTCTTTTTTTTATTTTTTTATCAAGATACTCTCAGACTGTAAGTTTTAAATGCCGATACCTGTCGGCATTTTCTCTTACTGCAGAAATTACTTGAACTGTCCTACAAAGATACATACATACAAGTGTATATATATTATATATATATATATATATATATATATATATATATATATATATATATATATATATATATATATATAATGAAATTGTAGTAGCCACAATGCCCTCTCAACTTCTCGAATAATAAAATGAAATCAATAAAAATAAGATAAAAATAAAAGTAAAACAAATAAAAATAAAATAAGAATTATAAATTGTAAAATGATAGTAATACAAATCAAAATGAAAACAATAAAAATAAAAATCTAAAGAATGAAAATCAAATAAAAATAATAGAAATAAAACAATAAAAATAGAAGTAAATGATAATACTAAAAATGAAAATAAAGATAATAAAATTAAAAATAAACTTTTAATATTAAAAATAAAAATAATAAACATAAAAATTATAATGATAACAATGAAAATAAAAATAATAAAAATGAAAATGAAATTTCAAAATAAAAATAATGATTATTAATAATAAAATAATAATAAGGTAAAAATGAGAATAATATAAATTGATATAAAAATAATAAACAGATATAAAAACAATCATTCCTGACGTTCATCCCCAGGCACATTACGATGGCGCTCCCACGACAGAATCACCGCGACCATCAATGCGAGATCCACGACTTCGCCCAAGACCAGCCCGACCAATGAGAATCCAACTCTAGGTCCGAGACGCTATAAATACCACTACGCAGACTCTCTTGCTACAGTCCCTTCAACCGACTCGTCCGAAGATGACCTGGGAGAAGGTCGAAACGTCACGTAATACCAGCTATACCAGTTACGCCTATGGAATAATACCGGCACTGACGACGACCCCTGCTTGACCTGGACCTGAGATCCTGTTCTAATAAAATAAAAGATTACCTTCAGCATTTACAATTTTCAGAAATTCCCAATATGAATATTGGCCAGTTACTCAGAAACATTGCTGAGCCTGAGAAGCGAATTGTAAGAAAAATAGAAAAAACAATATAAAAAATCAACTCGCTTAATTCTGCCATTCTTTTTAACAGACTAATTATTATTATTTTTACTAATTATTACTTGATCGGAAGTGTCCCACTGCTGCTCCCTTTGTTCTAACATTTTTTTTGCCTGGTATGGAGAGCCCCCATGATGATGTTACTCTTGAGACTCTTTTAGAGTCTTCTTTTGTGGCGCCTGGTGGAGATTCATCATTGCCTACAGAAGTGATTTAACTACCTCTACAGCACGATATCCAACCCCGGCGATCAGAGGTAGAGGTCGACCACCTAAGATTCGTGTGTCTCCTGCTTCCCCAGTCCCTCCCACCCCGGTGTCTCCCCTTATTAACTGGCCCTTTGAAAATATCATAAACTGCCTCAGGAGGTTGAACGATCAATATAAAAAGCTGCTTAGTTTTGTGGAGACTATCACCAAGAAAGATAGTGATAATGAGGAGGTAAATCATGGTGTTGCTGTTCCTGGTAGTGGAGATCATCACGTGACCCCATCGCAAAACGTCCGACTCAATAGTGTTTCAGAACGCCTAGAAAAAATTGAACAGAATCTAAATTCGAATATCTTGATCTGACATTGTCTTACTGTGAATGATTTGATAACAGTTGGCACTGCTGGAACATTAACAAATTTTCAGTCTGAAAGGTGAAGTCTGTAAGACATTCTGTGGCGATAATGTGACCAATGTTGATATTGCAAGTGTGCATGTCGGTCTCTTCGGACGAGAAAAGAAATCCTTAAGGATTGCGTGTTCAAATGTATCGTTGAGGCTGTATTTGCTGAGGCAAGCTAAGCATTGGCGGCCTGCTGGTTTTTTCGCGTCAATGTACTTGACGCCATTAGCCATTTGTTGTTCTATATCCTTCGCCAGCTTAGGAAACAATGTCCAAATAAGATTAAAACGTTTTTACCAGAGGAGGCAAAGATTCTTGCTGATTTGGAAAATATTAATTATCTGTCAGGAATCAGCCGTGGCTGGCCCTGATTCGTCCTACAAGAACCGAAGGACAAGAGACCTGATTTTGAGAAATAACCCCGCCTGGCCTGCAGAAGACCCCCTGAAGCAAAATAACCTCATCTACCAGTGCACATGCCCTATCTAAGGATGTCCTGGAGTCTATATCAGTATGACTACGTTACAACTGTCCAAGAGGATTTCCTGTCACGCCCAGAACGGTGTCATCAAACACCACGCCCTCACCGCCCACCAACAGCACGTCGCACGAAAGGACATCATCAAAAACACCAAGATAATCAGAGGAACCCCTGATCAGAGACACCTACGCCTCCTTGAAGTGTTATTCATTCTATAACAGAAACCCCCCTAAATACGACCCAGGAACCCTTCCTGCTGCCCACCTGTGTAAGGAAGGCCCAGGCCACCCCCCCGCCTCCAGAGGATAACACCAGCGCCCAGGACTGGACCAACACTGAAGAGAATGGCAGTAATATCAGCAGTGACGTCTCCATGGTCGTAGCCAATGAAAACCCAGCTCGCGGTGACGCAACACACCCGAGAAGGTCAACACACCTCGAGCATTTCCGATGCCTGGCCGCCAGCCAATGAAAAGTCGAACGTCACAGGATCCTGCAGGAGCATCAGTGAGCACCCGCATGACAATGATATAAAGAGAAGGACTCGCCACCAGGATATTTACGGGCTGCTCGGTGAGCAAGAGCTTAATCAAAAACAACAACAACCACCACCAGAATTCAGTCCTCCAGCAACCATCCCTGTGATAATGCCCTGTCAGATCTGGGCGAAACGTCGCGTCAAGAGAGAGAGAGAGAGAGAGAGAGAGAGAGAGAGAGAGAGAGAACAACTTGTAATAGTAGCAGTAATAAATATAATTAAAAATGACTACCGGATTTGACGATCCCCTCTGGCTCGTTGCTTGCCAGTTTTAGCAACACAGAAATCCTTAATAAGGAAAATAGAGAAGACTCTATACAAAATTAATGTAGCTGATGTAGCAATCCTTTTTAATAAGACTTGTTTAAAAGAGGGTCTACGCCCAAGATAATTGAAATAATAAAATAATCATAAAAATAAAAATAATAAAAATATGTATAATAAAAACATCAATGAAATTTAATAAAATGATAGTAACAGTTAGGTCTTTAGTCTCTACGGCTAAAGATAGGTATATGCGCCTTAGCAGAAATATTGAGTCCAAAATGCAAGAGATGGTTGATAAAAGTAATTCAAAGCCAGCTAAAGTTAATATTGCTGTTTGTGACAAAGTCTTTGTGAAAGTTTATGTCCGCAACCAACTTAACTATAAACTAGGTCCTATGTTTGAGGGTCCATTTCGGGTTATTGAAATTATGACAGGGAATAGATTTGTTATCTTAGATGAGCATACAGGTTTGTCTAGGATGACATATATATCTAAGATTAAGAAGACAAGGTAATTGTGGTCAGCTGTTGGCGATGACATGGTGAGATTTTGTCAGATTCTTTTGTATATTATTTACCTCTCGAGTTTTAATTTTTTTCTTATGGGTTGATCTGTGTGGGAATTTATGCATAATTACCATAGACTTTGAGAATCTTTATTGTTGATCAACATGGTGTTGATTATAATTAATTATTTTGATCTTTTTGTGGTGGTTTGGATAGGGTTAGTCCTTTTTCTTTGGTTTTAACATGTGAGGTTGTTTTCTTGGTTATTGGAGACGTTTATCGGTTTGTGGTTTCCTTTCAGCAGTTTGGTGTATTGCAGGGAGTAGTAGATTTTTGTTGTGATTTTCAGTATTGTGGTGGTGACCTATTATTATGTGAGTTTGTGCTTCACAGTTATGGTTTGGTTTTTCTTTCTTTTGGAGATTTTGAATCGTTTTGGTGAGTTCAGTCGTTTGTTTCTTTTTATGAAACCGTGAGTTTGTTCGGAAGTTATTTGGTATATACAGTTTTTGGACACGTTGGCTTTATTTTGGTGGTGTTAGTTGAGCAATTTATCAGTTGATAGGGTTTGAATTTTTGGGAGACGATTGTTAGTCTTCACGGAGTAGCCTATATGAGCCATGGTTGATGCAGTCGTACTATGGGAGCAGTTCACAGATTTTATGATGATCTCCAGTCCTTCACGCCTTCAGTTTTTCGAGAGGAACCCTTGTCAGATGGCGATTAGTGGCACGTCTACAGGTCTTCATTCGTTTTCAGGAGTTTGCCTACGCCAAGGGTTCGCACGCGCCATGCTCAAAATGGGTTTGTGCAACCACAGGCCATCCATGAGTTGGAAATCATGGAAGTTCAGTTGTGAAGGAAAATATGTTGGCAAGGAAGTTTTCTTGGTTGCTGTATAGACAAGTAGCCATCATATTTTAGATTTTTATTAGTTATATTCTAATACTTTTTTTTTTGGAGACAGCCCAGTGCGTGTGTGTGTGTGTTTTTTCGATATATATATATATAAACTATTCTGTATGAACTATGGCTAGGCAGGACTCTAACGGTGTAGGTGGACCGAGCTCCTATGGCATATTTAAACGTATTTCTTGCTGACGTGTGGAAAATGGTTGGAGGTGAGCAATAGATCTGTTGACAATTGCATTTTTTGAAATGATAAATATCAGCATTGACTCTCACGGAGACAAAAGGAAATGTTCTTTGTTAAGGAGAATCTAATGTCTTGAAGGGCACCTTCAAAGGAGCTGAGTTTGCTGTGGAAAATCCCAATGGAACATTGTGATGTGTTGAGTATGTTTCTGTGGACGGAGCCAATAAGGAATAGTTCCTATCCTTCGAGATTATTACATCTTGGATCAAGGGGAAGAATATAGAATGTAGAAAACTCTGTTATGTGTAGATGAGGAATTATGAAATAAATGATGTGTTATGACAAAAACTATCTTGCGCCACCAACTCGTTACATGACCATGACGTCATCTAAAGGGATTGGTTGTACGAGGATGCTTGTTCGTTCGTGCGTCATGTTTTACTTCCCCCTGAGAACTTTTCATATAATTTTGTAGGCACTATCTGCCCAACATTTGAGTGAAGATGAGAGGTGCCTGAAAACTACACGAAACTTTGAAATATGGACGTAGAAAAGTAAGTTACACTTTTCCCCAGTAATCTGTTTTTTTGTTTTTTTTCAGTGATTGGATCCTTCTCTATTATGTGCCGAACCAGTGAACTTTCTTTGTAGCATTATATTTGCACAAGACTTAGTAACGAGATTTATTCTTATTTTGTTAATGAACCCCTTTTTAATTTCTTGTTGGATACATGAGAATAATTATAAGTTTGTTTTAATGGACTCATTTATAAAATGTATCGCTATTTTATTTGTGATGTGTGATACTAAGAGCCTGTTCGATTTTGGCAGAAACACTGTCGCTTTGTCGCTCTGTCGGCCTCTGACCCGATATATTATGAGTTTTGATAAGCCCTAATTGTGAATTTGACGAAATGAAGAGACGATAGTTTTGCGATGTGACTACCTAAATTGTGGAACAAATATGTCGGAGTTTTGGAGAAAAGGTATCTCACTGTGCTGGTCATTTGTGTGAATTTTTCAGTTACCCGGATACTGTTTAAAACAGTCCGTTTTCTATATTCATTTTCTGAAGAACATAAAGCTTAATAAAAAAAGACTTATCCTAATATCCAACATACATTTAAAATTCATAAAAGAAAAGCAAATAATGATAATACATTTACCATTTCAAGTGAAGGAAAGGTCCCAAGTAAATATGGTTATGCCAGGTAGTTTAGTTGTGTAATTTTGGAACTATTGTTTTTATGAAAAGCGATTCGAAGATAGCATAGCAAACAGTTGAGGGGAAGAAGACCATGTAAGGATTCTAAAGTTTTTGTATACTATATTAAATTTACATTTCTTAAAATGTTTTCGAGTGTTCGAGAATTCTTGTTAAGACTACCTTTTAAAAGAGGCCTAAGTTTTTCTTTATACCTAAGTAAAGACCCAATAGTTAATGGGTTTTTTAAGATTAATTGACCTTGTAAGACCGGGCAATGTTCATGTATGAAACGTTTAACTTTTGTATAAAACGTTGTATCACTGATAAACGGGACACTAGCAAAGAATGGCATTCTAGGAGCAGTTGGTCTGTTATTTTTTTCTATTAATTTACTACTTAAAACTTGTATAGGTGTTTAAAGACAATCTTAGCTGGATAGCAGTTATCCATGAAGTGCTGTCGTAAAACAGTAATCTCATGGTGAAATTCGGACCAGCCGGAGGAGAGAGAGTAGGCTCTGTGGAAGATATATAAAGCGTTCGCTTTAAAGCTAAAACTACAAAAGCTATAAAAATTTGTCCCTAGTCCAGTAAACGTCTTTTCTTTTTAAATTGAGGTGTCAAAACCGTGTGTATTACGTGATACTTCTATATCTAAGAAAGAGAGCCTATTATCATTTTCCTAATCAGATAAAATTTTGATATTAGGGTGGACTGAGTTGGCAAATTGTAAGAAGGAATCAGCACCGCTCTAACAGTTCACACATTGTAATTGGGGGCGTCATAAGATGTTAGAATCAGTCTTTAAGGCTCCGTCCACACGGTCGAGCTTTGGTCGACGAACTTTGTCCGATGTAAGGTCAGAAGCGGTTTCTCCGCTTCTGACGTCACATTGAACAAAGTTCGTCAAGCAAAGCTTGGCCGTGTGGACGGGGCCTAAGGAACACCCTCCTTATGTAGTTGGACACAGGTTTCCTTGGTACACCGTCTTGCGAGACTTCGAAAAATTACATGGTAACAGTGTTTACTGAGGGATATGGGGGGGAGAACCCCTTCTCTGCTAACAAGAGTTCCACCAATAAGTTCTGGAGTTCGTTTGGTGGGCGGAGATATTAGGAATGGTTGGAGAAAGGCACACACACACACACACACACACACACACGGAGTAAAAAAGACCTGAGCAGTTTATATCGTTGTAATGAAGATTGTTGTCTCACTTGTAATATAAGTTTGTTTATTAAGATTCCATTTAACTTTCGGCCAATACGTTATCTTACAACCGTGTCTATTATTATATATCGGTCATATTCATTACACAATACTTAAAATTGATCAACATGTTTAAGTTATATTGGTATTGCCGAAAATCACGAACATCACGTAAGCCAAGTTTACAGCATTGGTTGCAGTGCGTTTCCTCTCTCTCTCTCTCTCTCTCTCTCTCTCTCTCTCTCTTTCTTATACTAGCTAACTTATATATATCTCTCTCTCAGCTATACTAGCTAACTTAGTGATAAGAAAAACCCCTGCGCTCAGTATGCAGTTCTGATATGTCATTAGTGTATTCAGGAGAGGATCAGTGACCCAATAATATCGAAGATTGCCCTTCCTGACAATACCCATAATCATAACCAAAGCAAAGAAATTTCTCATCTCTGATACTGTAATGTCATAAACTCTTGTTCCCTTGAGCGTTCGCTTGATATATTACCCCATTTCATAACTTGAAATTAACGATTGGATCTCTCTACAGTCAGTTCCATTATAGAATTACTAAAAATATAATAAAAAAACTTTTTTCCTGATATACTATCATCAAAATCGAAGGTGTGCGGCAAAAAAATATCGCCACTAATCCTTTGCCACACAGGATTAGCTGGTTTGACGTTTCTGACAACCTCCTAGGCCACCCTTACCTCCCCTCCCCGCGCAGTTCATACAAATGGAAGACGAGCAGTGCAAACGGCCAGCAAGACCTCTAATAAGGCACTAAGTAGTACAGAACCAATATCAATACAATAAGCTATGAAGGCGCACAAAATTAAAAACTTAAGAACGTCACATGACGTAAACAACATGTGTGGGACGACTTCTGCAAAACGTCATATGACGTGGTTGACATTTGAAGGGTTAACTGTTGTTTTTTCTAAAATTATGTATGCACTGATACATTATAGACTATATATTTCGTTGACCTCAGGTGATAGGTGAAGTCATTTGGGCTTTCCTTATAGTGGCTGACATAAAGAGAGTATCATTTACTGAATTGACAGTTACCTTTTAAAATGTCCCACAGAGCATATGACCCCTATACTCAGAAACGTCAACGACGACCAAAAAATATGCCACATTTTTACTCTTGTTCATATAACTTAGGTTTTACACCAAAGATACATTGAAAATATCAGTAGGATATAGAGCATTACATTTCAAATAATGGAAACTATTTTAATAGACTTCAAGAAGCTAATAAGCGAAAATAAGTGGCGAAGTATCATATCTGTATCGGCTACACCACAGAGAACAAAGTATACAGGTAAGGCCCCGTCCACATGGTCGAGCTTTGGTCGACGAACTTTGTCCGATGTGACGTCAGAAGCGGAGAAACAGCGGGAAAAGTCAGAACTTTGCCGCATTTTCTCCGCTTCTGACGTCACATCGAACAAAGTTCGTCGAACAAAGCTCGGCCGTGTGGACGGGCCTTAAGGCAATTTGCCAGTACTGTTACCGACCTCACTGTATGATAACAGTGCTCAGCGAGTCATTCAGTTCTATAATTCAATGCTGTTAACAAGAAACATTATATCAAGAATATCATGGTTATAATAAAACTTGTTGTGAATTATGTTTATTAAAACATATAATCAAATAACTAGTGAGAACAAAGTGAGAACATTTTAGGTCCTATTACAAAAAATATAACATTTATATCATACAATCCAATACCTTGACCATCCACCTCTCTCTCAGTCACTTCCCTCAATCTGTCGGCCATCGAATGAACAAGGTTGAAAATTTGCTGCAGTCTCGTCTACAACTTTCCCACTGAGAGTTGATGTGAGCCATGAGTTGCTGTGTTGTTCTCTCATGTTCCATTTTCCATTTGTTCACCATCTGGGCCCACACGTGTTCAATCACATTCATATCTGCTCCTTTGCTCGGCCATTCAAGAAGAAGCAGGTTATCCTGTCTGGCAAACCACTCTTGAACAACGTGAGCAGTGTGAACAGGATGGGTCCTGGTGGGAAGGGAAAATTCCTTTCTCGTAACGAAGGCAAGAAGGAGGTTTGCAGCAGCTCAACATACTTAGCTGCTGTAAATCGTCCCTCGATACGGAACACATCACCCATACCATGCAGACACACCCAGCCCCATACGTTGCAGGTGACACGGGGATCATATCTGAATGAGAGAAAAAAATGGGGGTGTATAATATAAATCATATATATAATTATATATATATATATATATATATATATATATATATATATATATATACCTTTGGAGAATTTAAATTCTCAGTGATGAACAACACTGAAAGAATTCTATTGAGTAATTATTTATTTAATATATTATATTTGAGGAAAAAGAGCAAATGATGCCACTGTGCCTTACTATGTTAACTCCCTTTGTATATTTTGACAGTCCACTTCCGTGTAACAAAATCTGAAGATTAATAATTAATATAAAGAAGAATGCAATTGATAATTGATGCAAGTTACGATTTTCCTTATCATACCGAGTTCTATTTGTTCGCCAACAATGCAGCTTCCCATGCGATGTGGACGAGAAGCACTTCTCGTTAGTAAAGATGAAACCCTAGGCCCCTTCCAAAAAGTCCAAACCCTTATCAGCATGACGTTGGGCAAAATCAAGCCTTCCCACCTTATGTCGCTCCGTCAAGAGCTCCTTCGTCGCTGGAGTTCTGTGATGAATCCCAGCAGCGTGGATTCTGCGTCGTACTGTCATCGATGACACTTCTAATCCAAGGTCTTCATGAATGGCCTCTGCGTTGGTTAAGGGTTGCTCTCGAGCGGCCCTGATAATGGCGTCATCCTCAGCTGGGGTGGTTTTCCGTGAAGCACCTGGCCTAGCTAAGAGAACATATTATCTTAAATGTTTAACTTATAATTTATATAACATCGCAATCAATTCTAGATTCTTTGAATTTTGTACTCGATGGATTGATCATAATTTAGTAAGCATGGCTGTATATTTTTGGTTTCAAAAGCATATCAAATAGAACGAGATTACATATATCCATAATATTCTCAATTTGGTTGGTGGTTATTAAAACTGTAAATCATTCCTGAGCCATCACTGAAATGACATTTAATAAATAAACTATACCTATCAAAAGACACACAATGACTGTGACGGGGTGGGCACAAATAAAATACTCTTATAGGCTTAATTTTACCGAGACAACTTAATCGACTACCTAACTTTGTTCATGGTTGAGGTCGGCAAGGGCCAACCACCCACCAGTGAGGAATTATGGAGGTGCACCTGAAATATTACTGTGGTGTTGGAATGGCTGTGGATATCTGTATTCTAACCAAAATTATAATAGCGAGACGAAATACATTTAAAAAAGAAACTTTCATATCAAATAAGCAAGATTAAATAACCATGAACACTGTAACATATCCACCAATCATTCAGCATAAACAACTTACGCAAGTCGTTCAAGTTCCCACTCTCCTCCCACCTTATCTACAACTGTACCGTGGTGGGGGACACACCAACATCACATGCAATGGCTCGTATCGAGAAACCATTGTCGCGTAAAATGACAATTCGTCCTCGCAGCGCCAGATTTGTGTCCCTTCGATTCATGGTGAATGGTTATGAAGTCTGACCCATTTAAAAATCCTGCTGATGACCTTACCTCCGTTGGGATTCAGATTCTGTTTCGAGTCGAGTAAAACAATACCATGATTCATATCAAGGTCTAAAGAATACCAGGTCAGACCGCCTCAGCGTTACTGCGCATATTTGTGACGTTACTGGTATGTGGCCATAAAAGAAAACCAAGAAAACAACAATAAATGAGGGTCACTATGGGAATTGTTTGCCCACACCCATTCTAACTCTCTCTCTGTCACGACCTTGGGTGAGAGAGGTCCCCGTTAATCTTCAGGTACTGCTGAATTAAAGGATTGAATCCGGTCTAAGAGAGCTTCTTTGTTCTTCACTCTGGTGAAGTCAAATACTGACTGATGACATTTTTTTACCTGAACCTCGGCCAGATGCAGCCTCGTGACGTCATGCGCGAGATTGTCCTTATTTCGGTCGGAAGCGGTCTGACCTGGTATTCTTTAGACCTTGATTCATATATCATTATAACGTTCCTTGATTGTAGGATTAGCCAATAGGGATCATAATCACCATGGTATAAAATAAAGATACTACTGTTAAATATAATATGCTCACATAATTATTGTTCCTGTTAATAATTACATTGAGAACTGAATACTCGTTGAGCACTGCTTCGTAAAATGAGCTCGGTAAAAGTGTTCGTGAATTCTCTAACCTATTTCTCTGTAACTAAGATTCGTATAAGTACGAGATTTTGCTATAGTGTACTACACCAGTATCATGAATCACAAATTATAAAGAATAGACACTTGTCCTGTACGAAGAGGCAAAAGGCTCGATTAGCCAGAAATGGATATGACACAATAGTATAAAAAAAATTCGCCTACCCTCTCCCTCCACCCCTTCCTCTTCCCTCCCTCACATCTCCTCCCCCCCCCCTCCTCTCTCTCTCTTTCTCTCTTTATTAATTATTAATAATAACAACCAGTTTTTTTACTATTATTCTTAGATTCAGCAGTAGCAGCAGTAGTAGTAGCTATTACTATTTTTATCTTAATTAAGGTCAAATTGTTTTTTCTATCTTTAGTGACTATTGACTTGGGTAAGGAGTAAATGATCATAATTATTAGAGTGAGAGATATCTGCATGTATGGTGGAGTAGTAGAACGATAGATACTGTGATTGATGGTAAAGCTGCTGTTATACTTGTGTTTGGTTACCTCCTTCGCAATCTTCATTTGGACTCAGGGCATCAAGCCTTATGCTTGTATTACGAAGGTGAAGAAGAGATGGCCGCCTAGGAACATAACTGTCAGCATGGTAGCAGAAATCCGTTTGTCACGCAACTTTTCAACTATTTTTTTTAGCAAAGAGAGAGCCGCCAATTGCCTACAGATTGGTTTGAATAGGTAACTGGTTACAGTTTTTCTATGTGTTACAAATAAAAATTGAGCATTTTTACCGGACATTCATTGGAGTTAAAGCCTTGATTATACCGAAAAATTATAGCAAAATCTCGTACTGATACCAGTCTTCTTACAGTGTTATTGACCAAAAACGTGACTGTACTGTCTGTGAAACCCACAGTAAGAGAGCTTTACCAATTACAAATAAACATTACCTTTTATCTGAAATGTTTTTATTTATACTTAATGGTAATTGTAATTGTAACTGAAAAGTTCAAATAATAAAGTACTTTATTTGAAATTGTTATCCTAGAGCAGCCCTCTTACTTTTCGAGAACTCATCTTAACCAAATGCAACAGAGAGATGTTTTGAGTCGCTGCCCAATTTATTTATTATATTATTAAGGGAGAATCTTAACAAGCCAGCTACCAATTCTAAAAATATTTTTTATTCCATTTATTTCCTTTTTTGTGCAAAAAGTTTTGTGAAATTTTTTTCCAATATTTAAGTTTTGTACAGTATTATTGAAGTTGTAATTGTAATTCGATAACAGGTCAGGTAATTATGATTCTAATTGTAATAGACATCAAGCAAACGTAATTATCCCTAACCAGCTTATATTACATAAGATATGCGACAGTAGCTACTTCATACGAAATGGATGAGCATAAAAATAATGGTGAAAAAAATAAAAAAAAAATTATGCATACATGGGAGAAAACTGATTAGAAATTCCGCGATTTTTCCACTACACTTCGGCTTCTCTCGGGGCACCTGTGAATTGTTGAATCTTTAATAAATCGACTTTATCTTTCTCGGGATCTATGGGGTTCATGTCATGTCAACCAATTCAAATCCTCTTGACCTTAAAACCATTCCTGGACTGTTCTGGCCGTATGGATGGGGCAGCCGTCATGAATGAAAATGACAGGACTAGGTGGAAAGGGATAATTCCGCTGGTGAAGTGAAGGGAGGAAGAAATCCTGAAGAATTTTAACGTATTTTTCACTGGCGAAACCCTTCAGTCTTGGTGATATCACATATACCATGTAAGGAAATCCTGGCCACTTCGTAAATGTTTCCTCGGTGGTATCTGAAGGAAAACAATCTAAATTTTTTACAATTTACGCGATGCTTTCCGTAAAAGGGAAAATAATGATATATCGTTTGGGGAAATGTAATGCTAAGTAACAACCCCTGCATTAGGATAATGTTTATTCATCTATGAGGATTAATACTTATTACAAGTTTGCCTCCTCAAACCTCTTATACACTAAAACAGCTCGAAAGCTGATTAGCAGAATTCACGTTAAGAGAGGAATTCTACAGTGTTCCAAACAGACAATTAACAATGACAGTAATGACCTGAGATGTTGCAATGCCAGTAACAGCCAATCACTCAATCAGTCCCAGTAATCGTGTGATTTAATATATCATTTTGTTCGGTGATAACGATATCACTGCTACAGCACCTCTATTACACGCTAACAAGTTTGTCACCCAATCATGGCTAGACTGAGGTGTTGTATAAATTTTGATAGGGCTTCTGTCCTCTGCTAGTAGTATTCGTTATAGTCTCCAAATGAACAACAACATATTGTTCTCCGGGCACAGATCGTCGCTCTACGAAAAAGTGGGCTTTCAATAGGTGCTGTTGCACAGCGTCTTGACGTCTCCCCTACAACAGTAAATAAATGGAAAAGGAGGCAAGCTTAGACTGGGAAATTGACCGACTTTGGATAGCATTTATTTATTTCATTTATTTATTAATTTTTTAAACTATAAACCTTATAAACCCGTGAAATTATGAAACCTAAATTACAGTTGCCAAATAGCATTCCCATAAGTAAAAACAGGCTATAATTAATCTTGATTATCTAGGTATCTGCATGTTAATTACGTATTTCAGTTCGAAGACCTCCACCACGAATGACCACCCGTGAGGATAACGACGACATTCGACGAGCAGCATTAAGAAGATCCTTTTACCAATACTATTGCAATTTGTGAACGTCTGGCATTAAATGTTTAAGCTATGACGGTGCGAAGACGTCTGCATGAGGCAGGAATACCTCATAGAATTCTTGCCAAGAAGGAATTTCTCGGCATCGTGCTGATAGGCTTGCCTTCGTTCAACGGTTTGTGGGGGAGGATATGGAATTTTGGTCTCGAGTCGTATGCAAAAGTCACGCAGAATACATAACTGAAGACCGAGTAATATAAGGTGAGTTTCTAAAATCATTAATAACAGTCAGACTATAATAATTATAAGCAAGGGTAATATTATAATCAAAAGATAATAATTTTGTCAATAACCATGTATTTTCCGCTAATTGAATTATATTGCCACGAGAAGTGTGAAAATAAAAATTCTTCATTGAAAACCCCCCATTAGTTCTACTATGGCCAGCTTTCAGGCATTAAGCAAATACATTATTAATGTTATGAATAATCACCTGGGCAAACTTATAATATAGAGTACAACCTGTTTACTGAATTAAAGAATATCATATCATAACGGACTGTTGCAGATCAAAGTTAATGCTATTATAAGTATTAATCTTTGCAGATGAATATACATTCTTAACTTATTGCAAGGGTTGTTACTTAGCATTTTATTTCCCCAAACGATATAGAATTATTTTCCTTATTACGAAAAGCAAAGCGTGAATTGTTAAAAATTTGATTTTTTTCCTTTCAGATACTCCAGAAGAAATTTACGAGGTGACCAGGAATGGGCATGTCACAGTAAACGTGTGGGGCTGGATCTTCTTACATTATATGGATGATATCACCAGGATGGAGTGGAGGCTCACTGGTGAAAAATACATTGAAATTCTTCAGGATTTCTAACTTTCTTCACTTCAACAGCGGAATTATTCCTCCCCACCTGCTCCTGTCATTTTCATTCACGACCGCTGCCCCATCCATACGGCCAGAATAGTCCAGGAATGGTTTCAAGGTCGAGAGGATCTGCAGTTGCTTGACTGGCCAAGTAAGGATACAGACATGAACCTCACTAAGAATATTTAGGCTAATTTGGTAAAATGTTCGGAGCCTGAGAGGGAGAGGAGACCAGATCAACTTATGAACCTCTGGGAACACAATGGAAACTCTTCCACAACCGACCACAGATCGTCAGAAACCATGAATCTTCTATGCCTAACAGATTGCAAGAGGTGATCTAGAAGGAAGGTGGCTGGACTTCTCACTAATATTAAAAATAAATGTAAAAATTGAGTGTGTATATTTGGATTACCCCATGGCTTCCGCTGAACTTCCATGTCGTATGATGTAAAAAAAAGAAAATCGTAAACAGACCTATGCATATCGTTTAGCTCCAGGTCATGATTATTATAATTTATTTATTAGAAAGGTGAATTTGATATTTTAAAGGAGTTCAAAATCTAAAAGGAATTTCGCTATCCTGATTTTTTCTTAAAAAATTATCCAAAAAGAGAATCCTAGGACAATATCATCAAACTACATTTCTCCAAATAGCTCTTTCCACAATGGAAAGGTAAATGACTGAAGGGGCTGTTTAACAAAAGAGACGTCTGTCTCTTATCCTCACACGAATGATGATAAGAGCGAAAGGAATTTCTGTCCGTATGACATTAAAACATGTATCACAATTAATATATTAGAAAATATATGCCAAGTAGATATGTTTATCCATATCATGTGATAATTATTGTAATGAACGGCGTGTAGGGAATAACCTCTACAGTATATTCAAGAGGGAATACAAACCCAACCATGAATACATGAAACCTCTGAATATCAACATTTGTTTATCATTGGCAAACGAATTAAGTTTACCATATGGGAATGGTTAAAAGTTTGCACCAAGTTTGTGAGTCCTTCTTCACTTTCCATTACACGTTGTGGAATTTTCTCTGTCCCTAGTAGTTTCATTTTGATTCCTCAGTAACGTCTAGTCTCTCTCTCTCTCTCTTCTCTCTCTCTCTCTCTCTCTCTCTCGTAGTAGCCATCTTGCTTGGTGAGACGTACCCGCGTGAAGTCAGATTAATCAACAGATATCACAAGTTTAACATACGACTAGAATTTGAGAAATATCTAGAAGTGTTCGTGAACTATCGGTGATAAGATTAGTGTGAAAATAGTAGATAAAGCGTCTTCTAAGTTAGTTTATCAGTGTAATACTATAAATCAGAACAGATGGCAGTAAGTTCCAACTGCGGGAAGAGGTGGCGTAATTTGGCGTGTTTAGCAGATTCGCAATACGATGAGGTAGCAGGAAGGGAACTGGCATTTCTCATCTATGAAATCAGCAACAGTCCTAACCAAAAAGATACAAAAGCATTCATAGATATATTAGAAGGATATAATCCTTCAAACTGGAACAAATCTAATGAAAACATCTTGAAAATAATTGAAGAAGTTCCAAATAAAATCCAAGTGGTCAAGAGACTCATGAAAGAAAAATATACATAACCAACATATTCCGACAAGAAAAAATGAATAAGGTGAATCTTGTGAATATCCTAATTGATGCATTAGGAAAAAGAATGCCAAAAGCATGCAAACTGTGTAGGTTTGGTATAGCATAGTCAATCCACAAAACCTAATCAGAAAATGTGCTGCATGCAACATTCCGACCCATCCACAGTGTGCTGAGGGTAATACAAGATTTGAGAAAAGATAAACAAGAATTTTTTGTTCAACATGTCTATCATGGATAGACAATGTTATTAAATCAAGATTGAATGTACAAATAGTTGAGGATGAAGAAGAAGAGGAAGAGGAAGAAGAAGAAGAAAAAGAAGAAGAGGAAAACGGAAGAGAAGTAAACAAAAATGAAATGACAGAAAAAAATAAGGAAAACAAAGAACAAGATAAAAGTATGGATGCAGAGATACTCATTGATACTACATATGAGGCAATAAAGCAGCATACCTACGAAGAAATAAATTACGATATGACAACAGAAAAGCAATCCCCCGAAGAGGCTCTACCCAGATCTACACAATGACGGGAAAGAGGAAAAAATAGACAAGAAAGAGAAAATCTGCAACCTTTTGAAAAGAGGGAATTGCAGATTTGGAGAAAGATGTTACTACAAACATCCTAAGATATGTCAAAACTATGAAATATATGGTAAATGTGCATACTTAGATGGATATGGGGATGATTGCAGAGATCTGCATCCAAAAATATGTAAAAACTAAAAGAAGGAAAAGGATGTAAGTTCGACAAAAAATGCAAATATATGCACCCTGTAGCCATGAATCATAATCAAATAAATAACCAACCAAGTAATAAAATCCAAAATAAGAAAGAAACAAATAAAGAGAGAAATCAAGAAATATCAGGTAAAAGAGAAAAGCAAACCACCAATAGATATGCAGAGGTGTCAGCAAAAAATTTCAAAGCATCAGCTCCGAAATTCTACTCAAGAGATAATAACTGTATTTATTATGCAAGAGGATATTGCAGAAACGGAGAAAATTGCAGATTCAGACACAAAATGAATAATTATGATGAAGGAAGATCAAATATTATGGAAAAGTTGGATTTTTTTAATGTCAGAATTTCTGGAAATGAAAAAAAGAACAACATACCAGAACAGGAAAAGAGAACATGGGAAAATCCTTATTACTACCATTATTAAATGAAGGAGGAAAACACGCAAACCATCATAGTGATGAATGCGCAGGGTTTAGTTACGAGTAACTCAAAAAGAAAAATAGAGTACTTAGAAAGAACTAACCCAAAATGAAAAGAAAATAGATATAATGGAATATAAGTGAAACCTGGTATTCCCAAGAGACTGGGAATGATGATCAAATAAAGGGTTCCAAACTTATAGATCAGATAGAAAAAATAGGAATCAAGGGGAACCACAATATATGGGAAAGACAAACAAGGAAAAATATTATGAGAAATATAGTAACTCAGAATGTGAAACTAATAGCGGTAGAATTTGAATCTGAAAAATTGATGAACATAGTAATATATAGACCTCCTAATACTAAAGAGTTTGACTTAATAATTGAAAAATTGGATGATATATGTAGAAATCACAAGGACTGGACTATTCTCCTATCTGGTGACTTCAACTTTCCTTTCGTAGAATGGAAAGAACGAATGGAGATTGTGGTTGTACTTATACATATAAAAAAAGAGAGTAATAGTAGTGCAGAAGATAAGAGGCAATTTGAAAAGCTATTAGATATGCTACTAGAATACAACATTCAACAAATAAATCACCTGCCAACAAGAAAGGAAAATACTTTAGACCTAGTATTTGTGAACGAGATGAATTATGTTAAAGAAATAATAGTTTATAATGCGAGTATTTCAGACCATAATGTCATAGAATTAACAGTTCATTCCAAAGCATGTGAAAAATAGAGATAAGCAAGAAATGAAAAAGTGGGAAGGATATGGAAAATACAACTTCTACAGTAAAAATATAAAATGGTCAGAAATTAATGAAGAATTAAACAAAGATTGGGATAACATTTTCGTAAGTGATGAAAAACATAAGGGTAATACGGAGATATTATATAAAAATATTTGGAGGAAATAGTGGGAAAAATATATACCGAAGAAGAAAAGTAAACATCATTCATGCATACCAAGAGACAGAAGGATCTTGTTCCAGAAAATCAGAAAGTGGAAAAAAGGTCTTGCAAAAGAAAAAAATGCATGGAAAGTTATAGAACTAAAAAGTAAGATAGAAAATGCAGAACAAAAGATTATACAATCAAAAGAAAATGAAAAACGGGACTTGGAAGAAAAAACCCTATTAAATATCAAGCAAAACCCCAAACTATTATACTCATATGCGAAGAAGATGAATAAAAGAAGAATAGAAAATAGGCCCTCTGAGAATTGAAGGGAGATTAACGAACCTGAAAACGGAAAAAGGAAAGGTTTGAACATACTGGCAGAACGATATAAGAGAGAATTCACCCCTAGAATAGATAATGAAGATAATGATATAGAAGTAAGGGAAGAAAATAGTGAATATTTAGCTGACATAGAAATTAATGAAGCTGATATTGTGCAGGCAATTAATGAAATTAAAAATGGAGCTGCTGCAGGGCCGGTATGGAGTCCCTGCTATTTTGTTAAAGAAAGTAGTTCATTCTATCGCAAAGCCACTTGCAATATTATTAAGACAAAGTGTAGATACAGGCAAGATTTTTGATGATGAGCACAAATTAGCATATATCACCCCTACTTTCAAAAGTGGATCAAGACTAGAGGCAAGTAATTATAGGCCTGTGAGTCTAACATCACATATTATGAAAGTGTATGAAAGGGTAATGAAGAAAAATATTATGTAAACATTTTAATAAAAAATAATTTGTTTAATATAGGACAACACGGTTCGTACCCGGAAAAAGTACACAAACCCAACTGTTAGTCCACCGGTGAGAACATATTCAAAAATATGAAAAGCGGAAATGAACAGATGTTGGTTTATCTAGACTTTGCAAAAGCTTTTGACAAAGTAGACCATAATATATTAGCAAAGAAAATTAGAAAACACAATATCGTAGATAAAGTAGGAAGATGGTTAAAAGAATTTTTACACAACAGAAAACAGATAGTTATTGCAAACGATGAGAAATCGGATGAAACCAAGGTAATATCCGGTGTGCCACAAGGTACGGTGCTAGCTGCAATATTGTTTGTTATTATGATTGAAGACATAGACAGTAATGTTAAGGATTCGGTAGTGAGTAGTTTCCGCTGGATGACACAAGAATAAGTAGAGAAATTACTTGTGATGAAGATCAGGAACGCTCTACAAAGAGACCTTAACAAAGTATATGATTGGGCAGAGGTAAATAGATGGTATTTAACTCTGATAAATTTGAATCAATAAATTATGGAGACAGAGAAGGAAAGCTATATGAATATGGGGACCTAATAATGAGACAATCACAAATAAGGAAGCAGTTAAAGACCTTGGTGTGATGATGAATAGGAACATGTTATGCAATGATCAATAGCAATTCTGTTGGCAAAATGTAAAGCAAAATGGGAAATGTTGTTACGGCACTTCAAAACAAGAAAAGCTGAAACACATGATTATGCTTTATAAAACATATGTTCGTAGTCCACTTGAATATTGCAATATGATATGGTACCCACACTATCAAAAGGATATTGCACAAATAGAGAGTGTACAAAGGTCCTTTACAGCTAGAATAGAAGAAGTTAAGGACCTAGACTACTGGAAAGACTACAATCCTTAAATTATATAGTCTAGAAAGGAGAAGAGAAAACGCTACATGATAATTCAGGCATGGAAACAGATAGAAGGAATAACAGAAAATATCATGGAACTAAAAATATCAGAAAGAGCAAGCAGAGGTAGATTAATAGTGCCCAAAACTATACCAGGAAAAATAAGGAAAGCACACAGGACAATTAATCCACTACGCACCAGCATCGATAATGCAGCGTCTATTCAATGCGTTGCCAGCTCATCTGAGGAATATATCAGGAGTGAGCGTAGATGTGTTTAAGAATAAGCTCGACAAATATCTAAACTGCATCCCAGACCATCCAAGATTGGAAGATGCAAAATATACCGGAAGATGTACTAGCAACTCTCTGGTAGACATTAGAGGCGCCTCACACTGAGGGACCTGGGGCAACCCGAACGAACTGTAAGGTCTGTAAGGTAAGGTCTCTCTCTCTCCTTTTCATTCTAATGTATTTACAAGAGAGAGTGAGTTTAACCCAATCCTTCTTCTTGTAAATATTGTTGTATTCAGAAAATCTACAGTACTATAATAATATTAGGATAAACACTAAAAACACGCAGGCATTAAAGATAAACAAGAAAATATTTCAAGTGGAGCTTTTCGTTAGCCATAC
>NC_061093.1:3186179-3218355 GCF_015104395.2 Macrobrachium nipponense
CCTAATAATGCCTTCCTCCTCCCATTTATCAACTTCCTGGGAAAGGTAATCAGGCCTATGCATTACGTTTTTGGAGAGACGGGGGCTACATAGGAGTTAGGAAATCATGTAGATGTTAGGAAAAAGGGTTATATTTAGGACTTATAGCAACTGTCCCTCAATTGCTAAAGAGGAATTTTAAGTTAGAGTCAGCAAAAAATCCGTTCGTCGTGAGTTCAGACAGCCTACCATGGCAGTGGCGCTTTAAAGAGTGTGTTAATGTGACGTGTGTTGTAAATGTTGGATGGCTGCTATTTAAGTACAGTTGCTATTAGGGTGATAATTATGGCGGGGCCATCGGTGTATTAGGCCTATGGGTCCTAGATATATTAACAAGCAGATACGCTGTGGGAAAAGAGGAATTTTGGGGAGTGTTATATATTTTTATTCTGCTCTCGAGAGATTGTACAACTATTTTTTCCCCTTTTCATTAGATGGGGTTTTGTCAGTGAAGTGTGGATATATGGTATATTGTGATTTGATTTCTTTTAAAGTGATATGATTTCTGTGTTTACTCTGTCTGGAATCAATTTATTGAGGGGAATATATCTTTGATGAAAAGATTAAACCTACATCAGATGAGGAACTGATTTATGCTCAGGTGCAAAAACACATGTCCAAATGTCCCACAGTGGATAGCACATATTGTAATGGGACTGGTCCAAGGAATTCCACACAAAGAGATATAAGTTTTCCTTCTCCCCGATTGTGTACAAAAGTGGAATATAAGATGGGGATCTATGGATCCAGGGCAACAGTTATGTTGTTTTAATTGCAATAAGCAAGGGCACACAAAGAAACTATGTAGAGTCAGATATTGTGGAGCAAAATTGCAGATGACTTTGGGCTGTCTGTCTTGTCGGTCACAGAAACGGGGGATGCAAGATACATACCTCAGGCCTCTGGGAATTCTCATACAAGAACTTCCCAAGCAGGTCACTCAAAGAGACAAAGAGATCGACGAAATTTTTGGAAAGGCAATTAACAAAAAGGGTATAGATGATTTGTACATGCCATTGTGGTCTTGTGGCGGACGCCCCAAAGTCCAGGCAGATAGTTCAGGGAAAAGTGAGGGATGTGCAGTTGCCAATTTTTATTGATATGGGAAGGTCACTTATTTTAATGGCCCATGATCTATATCATTCCATGTTCAAATCCCAATATTCTTCGAAACCCTCAACAGAGACAGTGTGTGATGTGCAAGCCTATAGATTAATTACTGAAGGTTTTATAAGAGTATGGTTTGTTTTGGGCGATCGGGCGTTAATAAACCATTTTTGGTGAAAAAGGGGGTTGCATTGGGCAACAGACTTTTGTTGGGCCATCCTGCATGTAGGATATTGGTCCACGCAGGTGTTAGTGCATAATGGTTGGGAAACCGGTTGTTTTTATTCCATATGTGAGTGTACTTGGAACTGAGGTAAATAAGGATACTGTGGTTAATATGGGGGATAGTGGTGATATTTGTGATACTGGCAGTAACATTGACAGTGATACTGGTGATACTGGCGGTAATATTGGCGGTGATATTGGTGATTATACTGGGGATATTGGTGATACTGGTGGTAATATTAGCGGTGATGTTGGTGATTATACTGGGGATATTGGTGATATTGGCGATATTGCTGGTAATATTGGAAGTGATACTGGTGATTATACTGGTGACATTCGTGATAATGGTGGAAATAATGTTGATAAGAATGGTGGTATGGCTGATAACAGTAATATTGATAACAATGGTGATACTGATACTAACATTGGGGTTGTGGTTCATGATATGGGGGATATTTATATAAATATTGGTGATATTCATGTCAATATGGAACAAGGAGTGAATAACCATCCACAAGAGGGTGCTGTGTATGACAGTCATTTATTAAAAGGGGATTTATCAGATGATGTTATTTTAAATCCAGGTACAATGACTATGGTGAATGTCAGGTTGGGGGAAGTGAGAATCCCTTAGGAGGTGTGTATAAAAAAATTAAAAGGAGTTATTAACACAGTGTCAGTAAGCAAGGTATCGAACATAGGTGTTACATGGGTGGAATTGTTGAATTGCAATGATACATTTAGGAAGTATCAGAAGAATACTTGCATGGTAGACCCCAAGTATTGGAGTGAGGATAGTGGGTCAGTGGCTATTATATATATTCAGAGGCAGAAACTCAAATAAGGAGGAAAATCTTTAGGGATCACTTAGCTAATGCAGAATACAAGAAGTATGTAGAAGCTTTAAGCAAAGTTTGGCTGAATTTGGAAATATCGTGGCTATAAAAGGTGGAAATATCGTGGCTATAAAAGGGGATAAATTGGGCCTGGCTAAGGTGTTAGAACATAAGGTGAATCTAGAAGAGGGAAACAAACCCATTTTTATTCCCATGTACCACATACCCTACAAAATCAGGGAACAGATATAAAAAGAGGTTACTAAATGGGAGGAGGAAGGAATTATTAGACCTAGTGTGTCCCCATACAACTTTCCGTCGCTGGCGGTGCCTAAGAAGGACAGTTTAGTTTGGGTATGTGTTGATTTCTGAAATTGAATGAGAAAACAATTCCTGACCATTATCTGGTCGCATAATTACCAGACCTTTTTGTGGAAATTGAGGGACAAAGGATATATCCTCCAATAAATCTTATTCAGGGATTTTTGCTGGTTCCTCTTAGTGAGGATAGTCATTGCCAAAAGGGCATTTCAAGTTTATGAGGATGCCGTTTGGTTTATCAGGTAGCCCTATGACGTTCACGAGGTTAGTGTACACAGTTTTGCACGGGGTACTAGGTACAAATATCTTTATGTACATGGAGCATCACATGGAAGTGCTCAAGGAATTTCTTAGGAGATTTAGACTAGCTGGTTTGAAAATTACGTTAGCCAAGTGTGATTTCTTGATGAAGCAGATTGCATATTTGTCATGTCATGTCTAAAGAAGGAGTTAGAGTAAATGATGATAAAGCCAAAGAAATTGCGGATATTCCTGTCCCTTAGGCAAAAAAACAAATTAAGTCATTCTTGGGAATGACGGGGTTCTTTAGACATTTTGTGAAAGGTTTTTCTATTTTAGCAGCCCCTTTAACAGATGTGCTGCAGAAGGATATTCAATTTTCTTGGGGGGAAAGTTAAGGATGCGTTAATGAATCCCAAAGTTCTGAAATTTCCGGATTTCAGCGAACCTGTCACTGGTAACTGATGCCAGTCAGAAATTTGAGGGAAAATTATATCCAATAGGTTATTATAGGAGGAAATTTAAAACAAAAGGCAGCAATGGAAGGTTAATGGCTATGGTAGATAAGGGAGCATTTGCTGTGGTATCAAGTTTAGTTCATTCCAAAATGTTGTTAGTGGGGAATTAAGTAGAGGATTTTACAGACCACAAGCAAATTATTAGATCTTTTTAACAACACAGATCTGTCACCTGAAAGAGCTCGATGGTTCCTAACAATCAGAGATTGTGATGCAAAGCTCAAATGCATAGAAGGCAGACATAATGTGGTAATGGATGCCCTTAGTAGAAGTTTTTAAGAGACATGGACTTCAAGTTGAGGTAGTTACTAGTGATTCTATGCAGTGGGATATCAGTCTCATAGAGCAAAGGCAAGATGGGGATGAAATTTTGGGGTCACAAAAGTGTTCCTTAGAGGTGAATTAGTCAGGAAAGGTTACAAGTTACCTTTTTTAGGTAAGGAGTTAGAGGGTAATCTGTTGGTTAGGAAAATTAAATATAAATTTAGGATAAGAGAAAGTAAAGTGGATACAACACAGATCGTGATTCCAAAAGTCCCAATTCCAATGGTCTTTCAATATACTACATTGCAAGTTAGGTAGTCCACATTTAGGTGTAGAAAAGACGTACAATTAGATGCGTAATAAGTATATTTGGAAGATTATGTGTGCAGAGGTGGAAAATTTTGTGAAAAAGTGCACAGTGTGCAATTCATGCATACCCGCAAGTGTAACTTCTAGCAAATTAGGGTCATATTCGATACCAAGTGGGCCCTTTCAGAGGGTGCACATGGATATCTTGGGGAATTTCTGTGAATCAGGGTATGGCTACAGGTACTTGTCGGTGGCAATAGATGAACTGACAAGGGTAGTAGAAAATTTGTAAATAGGACCTTAGAGTGTTTAGCAGAAGCTAATGGGTTATGTGAACGAGCAAACAGAAAAGTGCTCAAAACAATTACTGGCGGCAACGATAGGACCTGGGATAGATATATAGCTAAAGTTAGGCATAACATTAATGCTATGGTCAGTGACTCTATTAAATGTCTCCATTCGAAGCATTATTTGGTTGTCAAGTGCGATGCACACTTGATTTGTTGGCTATACCGTCTCGTGGGTAGGACACAATTAAGTCATTAATCTCTACAGTGAAAGAGAGGCATGCTTGTCTCAGCTGCAATCTTGAGTCGAAGACACGAGAAAGAAACAATGCTAAAGAGGAGGTTAAAGCTGCTGTTGGGGATAATGTGTTCTTGAAGGTTAATATGAGAAATGAATCAAATTATAAGTTGGGCCCAAAATTTGAGGGTTCTTTTGGGATTGTCGAAGAAAAGAGAGAAAACAGGTTTGCAATCTTGGATGAAGATGAAGAAGATGGGAAAATTATTTAACGGGGACATTGCGCAGTTTACATTTTGATTTTGTTTTTTCTGTTTCACAAAGGGATGATGAAATGTGAAATACAGAGACCTGTAGAAGTTTTATGTTTTAATTAATCAGTCTTATTAACACAATTTTTTTTCTTGTTCTTTTACTAATTTTCTCATTGGACGCAATTGCGACGATCCGGCGTAAACATCTGGGGTAATTGTTGTATTAATGGAATAATTTGGGGTGGAATATGTGGGAAAATACTGTGGAGTGAGAGATATTTTGCGAATTTTCTGGAGATAATAATGGGTGATGTCCTTTGGTGTTATATGAGGAATACTATGGTGTTATTGGGGGATGAGGACAAAAGTTGTGGCACTAGTTGATTCCTGGTGATATTGATTTTTGGTGATACTGAAGCTTGGCGATGCAGATTTTTGTTGATGTTGATTTTTGGCAGTGGATTTTTGGTGGTGTTGAGTTTTTGGGTGATGACTTTTGGTGGTGATCTGGGGTTTTATGAGCCAATGGGGTGGTGGGTGTGGTTGTGTGGTTCTTTGTGGTATTCTGGTTTTGGCAGTTGTACTGATTCTTTGTGGTTATATGGTTTCTGGTGGTTTGTGGTTTTATGAGATTATATTTACCAGCGTTATTCTGGCAGTTTTATGAGATTATATTCACCAGCGTCATTTTAGCGGTTTATGGTTGATACTTTGTGGTTAGTGGTTTTCTGACCTTATATCCTACCGAGGTTGTTTTCTTTGGTAATATATTTTGGTGGTTTAGTGTATTTGGCCTGAGGCAGAGTGTCTTATATTGGTGATTACATAATGGAGGTAGATATGTTTTTGGTGCTGATGTTGATTAGAGGTTAGAGAGGATTTTCTTTTGAGGATTAATGTAGTTTTGTGGTTTGTTGAGAGTTTATTTTGAGGTTAATGGTGACTCCGGGGTTTATGAGGTTAGTTAGACAGGGAAATGTGGTTGTTTACGGATGCTTGAAATAATCAGGTCGTTTGGTGCTGACAATGTTGTGGTGTCGCGGATGAGACCATTATTGATATTTTCTCTTAGAGTTGGATACTCATTAGGTTTTCTTCTTTAAGGCATTTTTAGATGACAACGTTCCATTGTGAGGAATTTTATGGCGTTATTCGTGGAATGCTACTGATTTGTTGTGGTGGTAATTTTTGTGTGATGCAAACTACGTTCGTAATGTAATGAAACAGTCTGAATTATTTTTATTAGGGGAAATCTGTAACTGGGATTAAGTGGATTTAGTGTTTTTTTTCCACATAGATTTTTTTGGATGACGTATTATTTCTAGAGAGGTTATTGAATTTATTTTGAGATACATAACATAAATGAGGGTCAAACTTTGCTGGAGGTTAGTTGTATAATCATTCCGGGTTTTGTTGGTGTACTTATCAGTTAAGGGGTTAACTGTTGAGGTATCATTTAGAGATGAAAGTTTTTCCAGAATTTTTCAATAGCTTAGTGGATAGAGACCATGTTTATTTTAATGAGGAATTTCAGTTTCTAGTAATTGATTATGAGGTTGGCCATGTGTTAGTTCAAGATAGATACGTGTGTCGCGAAAAATTAGTGCACGAATTTTCTGAGACATATTTTCCACCCCACCATCTTTTCCCCTCTTGCAATGTAAGGCAAATTGCCACGTATAGGCAGATTGGCGTCTGCACTGAAATAGCTCCTTTTCCGTATGTACACATTTATTAGTCTTCGCCTCTCCTCCCTCATTGCTTAATCACTGAATTCTTGTTATCTTATAAATTATATGAAAAACGAAGGCATGTGTCCTTATTAAAGAAAATAGATTCTGGCTAAAATGACTAACCCGATCCGCTTGGGTATAAAACCACCGTTCCCGCGGTTGTCGACCTCTCTCTGTTAATTAGCGTGATAGAGAGTTAAGAACTTTTGTGGGTCTTGAACGTGGTGTGAGAGTGTGAGCTTGAGCATGGAGGGCGACGATTGACCAGAATTGCACATAGTAAGTAATCGTTCCGTTTTGTAGCCATCATTGGGCTAATTGAATTTAATCATTACTGAACATGTTTAGATTCTTCTAAGAAATGTATTGGCATTTGTTTCGTTAAAAAAAAATTCTCAGTGTTTTTGAGTGGTCGCGTGGCCACAGAATTTGCCCAAGCTTAGGGTGCTGAGCCACCAATAGTACAGGAGCAATTGGGTTCAACATGGAAAAAAAATGCAGAAAGCTGAATTTTTCACATAAGTTATCTGAAACCTTACTAAGTTCAGTGGAATAAAGTTTACCTAAATTAACCTTGAGCTTGCTGAAAAACCCAAGATGGCGGCTGCGATGCGGCTAATTTTCGAAAATACTCCTTTAGCATTGTTTAGTACCTATTAAACAAGGCAATTTGGTACGAGAAACTCACATTTAATGTGATTCCTTTTATTCAATGTAAAGTTTACATTTTCTGGCCTTTAAAATCAAAATAAAATGCAAATTTTCACATCACAAATATTGAAATAAACCGAGAAAAATACTTTTGTCTTTCATTATAGACACAAGACTCATTCTTAATGTGATTTCTCTAATTCAATGTAAAGTTTACATGTTTTGTCCTTATAATCCAAATAAAATATAAATCTTCACATTACAAATATTGAATTAAGCAATTTTGTTATTTATCCATAGTAGACACATATCTCGTATTTAATGTGGTTTCTTCTATTCAAAGAGAACTTTACATGTTCTGAGATTTAAAATCCAAATAAAATACAAGAGTTCACAAAATATCTACTGAATCAAGTATAGTATACACCAGACTCATATATAATGTGATTTCTTTTATTCAGTGTAACATGTACAAGTTCTTGCCATTAATAACCAAATAAAAAAAATTCAAATCATAAATATTGAATTAACCAAAACAAAACATATACACGTATTCACAGGTTTCATAGTATTTTCTCATCCTCATCACCATCTGCAGGCCAGGAATTTGTACATGTTTGACCTATGCATGATGAACACATGGTTGTGCAAAACATTCCTGCTTTACGGCACTTACACCTCTTCGCACACCCTCCCTTACATCCACAGGATATAATAAGCAGCACTTGCTCTTGGGCTACAGGCCTATCAGTGAAGACGGGAGTCAGCACGTTACCTTTGTGGTACCAACCCCAATTTGTAGGATCTAGCTTTCCAGGATTTCCCAGCCACTCTTGCATTGTAAAGTAAGTCCTATATGAATGGTACTTAGCTGCTGCAGAGGTTGGGGCGAGGCTCTCTAGCTTAAAATTGCTGCTCATTTTGCTCACCTTCTGTGTGTACAATATGTACCGAGACTTGTCAATAGATGTTGATTTATTACAGTTGTAGAGATTTAATAAAAAATTTTCCCCAACCCTAGCTATCTCATCATGACTTGAATCACACTTTTTAAATTTATCAAACATCTCACACTGGCTGTGGTTCTCTAAAACTGTAAGTGCTCGTTTCTTTCCAATGCTAAAAAGGGCAGACACCGTATCACATCCGGTGATTGCATGGGCTAGAAGAATGTGTCGACGGGACTGATGGTGCATTACCTCTTGCATACCACTGATCTTATAGACATTATTACATGAGTACATCATATATACATTCTTATATGTTACTTTGTCTGGGCAATCAGTGTGGACCTCTGCGTAACCAGTGGTTGCTTGTCAGTATGTAATCAGCATCTGCCTCTGCCTGTAGACATTTAACTCCTTTACTTGAGAGCTGAACTATAACCTCTTCTATTAGCTGTGACTTGTTTGTTCTATGTGCCAAGAATGAACATTGATTAGTAGTGACTGGATGTTCAAGATCAACAATTATATATGCAGAGACTGTGTGAAAAGACTACGTCGGTTCTGCTCTGCAAATTTTGTTGATGTAGCATAATACCCATCAAAACATACTGTGCATTTACCAAAGGTGTTTAGTACGTATGATACATATGTGCTACAAACATCACCATATGTGCAACCATCCACATCTGTTGGCCAAGGAACACTTTGCAGTAGATGTCCACCTTCGACAATGTAATATGGATTTTGAAGGTCATCACTTGAGATGGGTACAACTGAAGCTTTTATGAGACTTGCGAGATTACTTTTAGTATTCTTGCGCATCATCTCTTTATTAAATAATGCAGGAGGCTGTTTACTAAACTCATGCTGAAGGTAGACTTCCATTTCAGATTGCTTTTCTATAACACATGTGACACGCATGAATAATAGTGTAGAATCTACCTCTACCACTTTGCCACGGACTGTCACTCCATTGGTGGCTGCTCCTATTGATGTAACTCGATCATTTCTATTGAGTTTAACATCTGCAAAATTCTTACCTGTCACACTTTCAGCTGATTTCCTTCCCATCTCAAAGGCACACTCAGCATTGGCAGATGTTGGTGCCACGATACCAGTTGCGAGCGAGATAAGATTTTCACTGTGCTCACCTGTGTATGAGAATGGCGAGTGGTCATCAAACCAATTTCAAAAAAGGATATAGTGTTTCCTGTCACGTTCAGTCATGGAGTCTCTCATATCAGTGTGTTGATCACTTGTCTGAGAATAAATTCCACAAAAATCTTCAACTACCTCACATATTGGAATAGTCTTTGGCAGGACATGAATGATCCTTGCCTGAGTGCTGCTTGTGATGCCACGGCCATGCTTCAAACCTTCACGAGTCTTCAACATCCGCATTAAAACTTGTTCTATGGTCTGGTCATTAAAATTTCCAGACCAGAATCGGTCACTGGCATATTGTCCAGTATCCAGATTCTGTATATGTAACGTACTGATCCTTGTCCATGATGGTGGGGAGCTCTTTCATCTGTGTGTGGTAGAGACGGGCAGACTTTGCATATGCTAAAATGGAAGATGGGGATCATTGCATTGACACAAAATAGATGCATTTCCCAATTACCAGTACGCTCAGCGCGTAGAAACAAGAGCATTAGACATATCATCTTGACATATTCAATCCACAGTTTTCCTGTTCTTGAGTTTGTAGTCAGGTTATGTTCTCGATCATCTAATACATTTGTTAGATGAGCCACAGAGTAGTCCTGTTGAAGAGTCCCAACCTCATATTTCCCATCAAGCAGCTTTTCATGGACAACTCTAAGATGATCCAAGTTGAGTGTGTTACAAGATGTTGATGTATGAAGCATCTTCCCAACAAGAGAAGAGGCTGTCAGCATGTGTGCTCGGAGTGCACGAGCATAAGCATGCCCAGTCAGCATGTGTTTCACTGTGTTGATTCCATAGACAGTCTCCCATAGATCAGACAGCCCACTCCCTGCCATTATATGTCCAATTGCACCCATATATGACATTAAAAGATGGAAGCCACCTAATCTCACTATAACTTTGGTAAGGTCTGGAGATGCTTGTACTATTTCAACTGCTTTCTGGTATAGTGGCTGATCAAATGTGACAGGGATAATACCCAGCCTGTACTTTTCCGACACATCCTGGGCATAGCAGAGGGCAGAGTAAAGGGTGTCTGGATGATTTGGACTGTTATTAATGAATGGCAGAATGTCTATTCTGCTTACATCATAGTGGATTTGCTTCATGAGAGTTTGATTGAAACCACTCCATAATGGGCACCATGCAGTCTGTGTTACATGGAAGCTGGCCAGCCATATATTGTCTAAGGTTATATCTAATCTCAAGAAGGAATGGTTGGTACTGAAAGGTTCTAGTGGTTTGATTAATACATTTCTTGTGGTTTTTTGTATTTTTTGGTGGACAATTGTGCAAATCTAACAGCATCTACAACGGACTGAACTTGTGTTGAACGAGGCAAGTTTTCTTCCACAATCTCTCTAGCTGGCGTTACACCTGCGATGCCTCCCAAAACATGCCATGTTCCAAGTCCAGTCAGTGTATGAGTGTCAATGTCTGCATTGTCAAATACAAAATTCACAAATTTGTCAACCCATTCATACATTTTCTCTCCTGCAGGCAGCATTGCACTGTAGAGGCGTAATACTTCTCGGTAATCATCTGCAAATGCTAGACTGCTAAGTAAATCAACTAATTCATGAGACTCGAATTTAGCATTACAGTACACTGATACTCCTAAGAGAATTGGAGAGAGAAATGATCTGGGGCATGCAGCTGATGTTATACTGTGTGATATTGCAATCCTACAGTGTCTGTCCTTGATGAGATGACTAAGTAACATTAATAGAAGTTGAGAAACACGTTCTTCCATCTTCTCATAGTTGCCAATCTCCAAAAATTTTGGATACTGGGATTTATCATATATGGTTGTCCTTATTTCATCTTCTATGAGAACTCCAGCCATGTCGACAATTTCTTCAGGTGTTAGTCCAGTATTACTGTAATGTTGTCTCAGTATATTATTGCTCTCATCCAGAAATGTATAAATTGTCTCTTTACCTTGCTCGCACGTAATAATCATTTCATCTTTATACCTATCTTGCAGTTTAGACTTTAGTTGTCTTGCAGTGTACACTTCACCATCTCCAGAACAATCCTTCAAAAGACCCTCTAATTCTGTCAAAATGTATAGGTGGTCATCATTGTTATCTAAGAGCTCACAAAGTTTGTAAAATCCTACATTTTTCTCTTCATCAATTGACCCTATAGGACGACCTTTAGGCCTTTTTGTGGGATTTTGCACAGATTCCCTACCCTTGTGAAAACTTACCTGACAGTCATGGTGATATTTTACCTCAGCAGCAACTGTATCTCCAATGTTTTGAATACGCACATGTACTTCATAGCCCCATTTATCAGAGCGTTCTATGCATTTCTCTTGTAATGAGTGGATAAAGTCTTTAGTTCTCGATTCATGTATTGTCAATACACTTTCCACAATACACACACTGGTTTCGTAGGTCGAAATCGTCTGTCTGGGACCTGCGAATTGGTGCCTTGTACTCTGATCTTTTACCAGAGTTATCTGATTCTCTCTTCCTTTTCTTGACATTTTTAGGCAAGAGATAATTCTGTCTACATCTCTTGTGTACAGGAATTGGTAGTGCTCTGTTTACTAACAACTGGTCTAACCCATCCTTCATTTCACTGCTGATTGCTAAGACTTTGTCCAATCCCTTTTGACCCATTACATCCTGATCCATGTCAATGGCTTCATTGCAGAAAACACACATCGGCATCTTTCTTCCATCACTCATACCTTGAAACAAAGAAAAGTTTCTGATGTCAAACTAAATCACTGGTTCTTAATTCGTAGTTTAAAAATAATTCTCATTTGCAGATTACAAATAATTTGGAAAACAATGCCTTTGGTGCACAATTAGAGCACAATAAGTCTGAATACAATTAGTTTTTACCTAATGTAGTTTATATATATATATATATATATATATATATATATATATATATATATATATTATAAAATACAAAGGTGAGATATTTTGAGAGATTTTGAGATGATACCAGATGAATATAAAGTACCTGAACAGCCTTGTCTGATGAAATGTGGTGTAAGTGTCTGGGAACGGCTCACCAGTGAGATACGGGAAGTAGCTTATACAGGTCCAGGGCGAGTTCACTTTTCCTCACCACCCCTTGCAATGGGTATCACAGTGTATTAGGGAAAGGGAGGGGGTATATGGTATATGTAGGAGAATTGAAAACAGGAGTTAGTAACGACTACAAATCATATTTTGAATTGCATAAAATCTCACACCACGTTATTTTGAGGAAATAAAAGAATTTTTTTTATATGAAAGTATAACTAAATGGGTAACATATCAAATAAATGACATGAAAAATGTTCTTTCCACTGCTTAAAACCTAATTTGTAAAACCTTTTCCCCCATTTTTAGCGTTATTAGTTCAGAAAGTGGGTTCCGTACTAATGGCAGCCATCTTGCACGCCATTTTGAATTACTCAGCAAGCTCAGGGTTAACTTTGGTAAACTATATGTCATTCAACTGAGGAAGAATTGTAGTACCATCAGTAAAAAAATCAGCTTTCTGCATTTTTTTTCCAAGTTGGCATGTTTTAGGGCCTAATGCTCCTGTACTACTACTATGGGTTTCAGAGACAGTGCAAGCACGTTTTTTGGCAATAACTCTGTAATGAACACTCGTATCAGTACGAAATTTTGCTATAGTGTATTACACCCAATGCCGTAATTTATAAGAGTATCATGAATCACTAATTGGTAAGAATAAAGACACTTGTCCCTGTATCGAGAGGCAAAAACTCGATTAGCCAGAAATGGATACGAACACAACAGTAGAGAGCTCCGCCTACCCTCTCCACCCACCTAGACCGCCTTCCCCTCCGTCTTCCCTCCCTCACCTTCCCTTCTCTCTCTCTCTCTCTAAAAGTTGCTTCAGTTTCAACTTTTGTATTTTTTTCCATCCATTTATTTATCTAATAATATACATCGCTGTATATATCTAACTATCCAGTCTGTTGTTAGCTGCCAGTTGACTGATTTATTTATGCATGCATTGATCCGCTTATCTCTCTCTCTCTCTCTCTCTCTCTCTCTCTCTCTCTCTCTCTCTGTCTCTCTCTCTGTAAGTTACTGTAGTTTAAACATATTTTGTACGATTTTTTTTATCTATCTATCTAATAATAGTTTACAATGATGTATATATCTAACGATTCACTTGATTGTTACCTGCCAGTTGACTGATTTATTTATGTCCTAATCCGTTCATCTCTCTCTCTCTCTCTCTCTCTCTCTCTCTCTCTCTCTCTGTGGTAGTGATACTACCTACTGTAGTTCCTCGCTGGACGAGTGGTTTTCGCGCTCGGCTGCCAATCCGGTGGTCCGAAGTTCGAATCCCGGCTAGGCCAACGCGGAATCAGAGGAATTTATTTCTGGTGATAGAAATTCATTTCTCGATCTAGTTTGGTTCGGATCCCACAATAAGCTGTAGGTCCCGTTGCTAGGTGACCAATTGGTTCCTAGCCACGTAAAAATACCTAATCCTTCGGGCCAGCCCTAGGAGAGCTGTTAATTAGCTCAGTGGTCTGGTGAAACTAAAATATACTTAACTTAACTACCTACTGTAAATGGTTATTAGAGTGAGAGATATCTGAATGTATGGTGGAGTAGTAAAATGATAGACACTATGATTGATGGTAAAGCGACTGTTATACTTGTTTGGTTACCTTCTTCGCAATCCACATTTGGACTCATGGTATCATCAATATAGTACACGAAGGTGAAGAAGAGATGGCCACCACGGAACTTACCTGTCGGCATGGTTGCAGAAATTCGTTTGTCACGCAACTTTTCACTTTTTTAGCCATGAGAAAGCCGCTAATTGCCTCCAGATTGGTTTGAATAGGTAACTGGTTATAGTTAAGGTAGGTTTACACCTACGCACTTTTGTGTTGTGGGCTGTTACGGCGTGGGACCGCAAGAAACCGCCAGAAAATTGACGCGGTGGGGAGAAAAAAATTACCGTTATTGGGCGGCGTGGAGCGGACCCGTGTGGTGTGTTACGGGCATGTCACAGCGTAGTTTTACGGTGTTGGTACGGTTTTATGGTCGTTGTTGCTATGCCAGGGCACGCGCTCTTGCGGCTTTGTTACTCCGTGTAGCGGTTTGCTGCGGGTGGCTTGCGGTGTTGTTGCGGGTTAATAATAACATAATTCATAATAATGAGAAAAATGAGAAGCAAATGATGGACTTAACAAAAATACTTATACTAAACAAACATGTAAAGCATAGAAAGTAAGAAAATGAACATTGAAGCAAATAGCAATGTAAGAAATGAACATGAAAAGCATAGAAATTAAGAAATTGAACATGAAAAATCATAGAAAGTAGAGAATTGACATGAAAAGCAATAGAAATTAAGAAAATGAACATGAAAAGCAATAGAACGTAAGAAAATAGAAAAATGTAGAAATGAACATGAAAAGCATAGAAAGTAAGAAATGACCATGCACAGCATAGAAAGTAGACACTGACATGAACACATAGAAGTAAGAAAATGAACTGAAAAGCATAGAATGTAAAAAATGACATGAAAGCATAGAAAGTAGAAAATGAACATGAAGATCATATGTAAAGAAAATGAACATGAAAGCATAGAAAGTAAGAAATGACCATGAAAGCATAGAAGTAGATAAATGAACATTAAAGCATAGAAAGTAAGAAATTTGAATATGAAAAGCATAGAAAGTAAGAAATGCACGAAGAAAAGCATGGGGGGGGGAAAGAGGGTGGTGGGGGGGGGGGGGGGTAGAACAGTAAGAAAATGAACATGAAAAGCATAGAATTTCAAGAAAATGAACGAAAAGCATAGAGAAAGTAAGAAAATGAACATGAAAGCATAGATGTAAGAAAATGAACATGAACAGCATAGAAAGTAAGAAAAATTTAACAGGAAATCATAGAAAGTAGAGAATGAACATGAAAGCATAAATGTAAGAAATTGCTGAAAAGCATAGAAAGTAAAAATAGCATGTAAGAAAATGAACATGCAAAGCATAGAACGTAAGAAAATGACATGAAAAGCATAGAAAGTAAGAAAATGAACATGAAAAGCATAGAAAGTAAGAAAAGACATGAAAAGCAAGAATGTAAGAAAATGAACTGAAAAGCATGAAAGTAAGAAAATTAACATGAAAATAAGTATAGAAAGTAATGAAAATGAATCATGAAAAGCAATAGAATGTAAGAAAATGAACATGAAAAGCTAGAAAGTAAGCAAAATGAAACATGAAAAGCATATGAATGTAAGAAAACTGAACATGAAAAGATAGAAAGTAAGAAATAGAATGTAAGAAATGAATAGGAAAAGCTAGGAAAGTAAGAAAAATGAACATGAAAAGCATAGAAAGTAAGAAGAATGAACATGAAAGCTGAGTAAGGAAATGAACATGAAAAAAGCATAGAATGTAAGGAATGAACCTGAAACATAGAAAGTAGAAAATGAAAACATGAAAGGCATAGATGTAGAAATGAACATGAAAGCATAGAAAGTAAGAAAATGAGAACGGAAAAGCATAGAAGTAATAAATGATTACAGGTAAAGCTATAGAAAGTAGGAAAATGAACTGAAAAGCATAGAAGTAAGAAATAACAAGAAAAGCATAGAAGTTAAGAAATGAACCTGAAAGCATAGAATAGTAAGAAAATGAACATAAAAGTCATCGAAGAGTAATAATGAACATGAAAAGCATAGAAAGTAAGAAAATGAACATGAAAAGCATAGAAAGTAAGAAAATGAACATGAAAAGCATAGAAAGTAAGAAAATGAACATGAAAAGCATAGAAAGTAAGAAAATGAACATGAAAAGCATAGAAACAAGTAAGAAAATGAAAAACATGAAAAGCATAGATGTAAGAAAATGAACATGAAAAGCATAGAACGTAAGAAATGAAAAATCGGGACATGAAAAGCATAGAATGTAAGAAAACATGAACATTGAAAAGCATAGAAAGTAAAGAAAAAGTGAAAATGAACTGAAAAGTATAAAGTGAAATTGGGACTTGGTTTATACCATAACATTTTCAACTGCAAATATCATATATTATCAACAGAGGTCAATATGTCTTTAGTCTGTTACTGATTTTTCATTGTTCCCCTGTTAATAACTATGTCCAGTCAATGTTAATTATTGTTTCATTATCATATTTGTATGTGTTCATGTTCATTTGATCATGTTCTCAATATTATATTATTGTTCTTTACCTTGTATGTTATTATATCATTTGATGGACATATTTATTTCATGTTACATTTCATTTTATAGTTCAAGTAATTTTCCGAGTACTATTTATTTCATATTTCATATATCATAATTAGATTTCCTGTTATATTTCTTCATGTTATTATTCTTTATGGCCATGCTTTTTCATTTTTCAATTTCATTTCACCGAATTATATCATCATATATATTATCATGACATATAAATTAAGCATCAATAAGGAAAATGTAAATGCAAGTCAGTATTTCAACATATTCATTACAAAAAGAAACATTCTGAATGATATAAAATGTACAAAATCATTTAATATTAAGAAAATAACTAAAAAATCATTTATTATTAAAAAAATAAAATTCTATTTATTTATACATTGTCGACAGGCTGTCAGAGCGCGAATGATGTCCCCGTGGTCTGTCCGGCCCCTTTTATCCTCCCCAGAAAGCGCGGTAACCTTCCATCCAATCGACCTATGTTTTTGTCAAAATTAAGAGGTGGTTGTGGAATTATTGATATTCAGTGTAAAGCGAAGTCAATCATCTTTAGTACATTTCTGAAATGTTTAAAAGATCGTTCTTTTGGTTCCCAAATGATTATTTATTATTGTAAAGTCAGAGCAACCTACCTTATAGAAAATGAATGCCTTCATCAGGATTGCACTATTTTTAGACCTAGTTTTTATGAAAGTATGATAAATATATTTCGAAGTGCTAATAAGATGACCTCTTATCCACAGATAAAAACGAAAGTGGTATATGAACATTTAATGAAAAACAGTGAATATGTTCCAAATATTGAAAAATTGTATCCACTATTCAACTGGAAACTAATTTTGGAACATGTAAATAATGAGTATATAAAAAATAAAAGTAGAGAAATTTTGTTTAAGTATGTTCATGAAGTTTTAAGTACAAATGATAGGCTAGCCATGATGAAAATAAAAGATGTTAAGGAATGCGGTTGTGGATGCATAGAAACTAATATGCATATGGTATATTTCTGTCCTTTGGTTAAGAATTTGTTGTCCTGGGTATTCGAATTGCTTAGAAAATTTTGTAAATTAAAAACTAATAGCAGGTTAAGGATTTTAAAACTAGATTTTGAAGCAAACTCAGAAAGGGATGAAAATACAGCAAAGGTAATAATGGCAGATTTTATTTCAAGTATATGGATGGCAAGATGTTTGGGAATAAGTACTGACCAGCAAATTATTAAATGTATAAAGAATAGACTGTTAAATACATTTAATGTAAATATTATAGGATTTAAGTCTAATATTAAAAAAATTTTCACGAATCAGTATGTTTCTAATTTGAAAACATATTTAGAAAAATAATGAATTGTAATATTTTTATATTATACATAGATCTTATAATGTATATACAAAATGTAACATAGGCCTATAATCCAAACGTCTATAGCTGCGTAAACCGACAAAAGGACATAGGACTTTATAGGTAGGTCTATGTCATTTTTTATGATTTTGTTATTTCTAAAGGAGATAATGTCCTTAAGAAAATTCTCAGCAATTTATGTCCAATATGACATGTATAGCCTATCAAACTGTAACTTTTTGTTAAACAAAGGTATATTCTGGTTTTGTAGAGTACAGTCACTGCTTGTCATCCCTCCGTATGTGTAGACGATTCCAATGAAATCGATTATAAGACTATTCAAATTTAGTAAAATTTCCTGAAATCAATATTACATACCAGTCTGTATAGCTCTGAGAAAGTTTTTGTGTCTAAATTTAAAATGGTGAATACGCTTGACAATATCAGACGGTAATTACCATTGTCCAGTGATTCACGTGCACCGATTCGAACGCATACATTCCCTATGTCACATCCGTATTTAGGTAAACATCATTTTCGAAACACAAGAATGCACCAACGTGGAACACTTATGAATTAATTCATATTTTCCAGTTTTTTTTTTTTTCTTTTTTTTCAGGGAGATGTGTACATATGATTTTATTTTAGGGGATAATATAACGTACTTTAGTTCAGTAAAACAACCATTGCAAAATAAATGAAGATGAAAAGAACCACACATTAACCAACTATTCGAAACTATTTCCAACCAATCAGCTTCAAGGAATGGTCGTGACGTAATCAGTGGGTGGGGCTTAGCTACAAAGCTAGCTGGTCTTTGCTAGAACAGCAATAACCAACACTCCATGGTGGAGCACTGTAAACAAGTTATACTTCCACTGGAACCTCAGGTATACTATCCCAAGATTAGCGATGGCAGTAAAATGTTGAGTGGCACTGTTAAACTAAAGAAGGCGGCACACAACAGGGCAGGTCTACAAGAATCTACAAAGCAGGCAATTTTGTAGCACAAATACTAACAGTGGTAAACTTACATAAAATTATCAATGCAAAAGGGAATTTTATACAAAACACAAAAAATACGATATATCAATGGTTCAATATTTTAACAACGAAATTACTGTTAGCAATAGTAATAAAATTCTAATTTCACTTCTACCGTGATTTCACAAGAATATCACAATTGCACAACGTAACTCCCGTGGGTCTCTGAAGGAGACGGAATGAATAAGGATGGGAATAGGAGAAACAGTCGGGATAAGAAGTGAGTGCAACGAATAGTAGGTGAAGGGCCAACAATTAAGTTCCAGTTCAATCTCCTTTGTCCATGGCTGAGACATGTGGAAGGGCTTTGGTCGCTTGTAGTTTTTCAATAGGAAATCAAAGAGAGAGCGCTTCTCATCAAGCAACTCATAGGTACTTCTGGTGTGATAGCTTCAAGAGGGATGTCAGGTCGGTCTTCATGAGAGTCCGGCTTCCGGACGGAGTAGTAATAGGGAAAGCTGGCCATGAGTCATTACCAAAACTCAGGTATACCAGAGAGGTGGGCTGGGGTCATCGGACTCAGGCATGACACCGTTTTAGTCGAGCGTAATGCCACTGGAACTGGCTAGGGCAGAATGCAAGTTGTTTGGCCATACCAGGCCATATTTATACCATTTTTTCAGGAGATGCTGGTAGCTTCTGACTATCATCTATCAAAACAATAGCGATCTCCTTGAGTCCTTTCATCTCTGCCGCTATTCCTCGTAGGTACCCGAAAGACCATTGAATGGTGCAGATAAGTATTATGGAAAGATAGGGTACGATGAGGTGCTAAATTGGTTCAAGAGATTTGGATCATTAGCGGGCATGCAGGTTTGAGGTGAGGTTGCAGGTGTGGAATACTGTGACAAAGAGGTGAGGGAGGGAGGTTAGGTCAGAAGGACCGCACGTGAGAGGGTGTTAACTCTAGTGAACTAAGGGGCTAATCTGTGTCAACAAAATTCGTGAAATTAATCTGGGGACTGAAAATGGTTGGTGCTTGATATTATACGGAGCATTGGAAGTATGTCACAGTAAACCTGACGGAACGTCCTGACAGTGTTGGTGTGTTTAAGAAAACTAAGATATTTGTAAATAGGAGCCCTTTTGAAGAACGATAAGGAATCTGGGCAGGGAAATCTGGTTCGTTTTCGAGTGGACGCGCAAAGTTAAGTATATCTTAGTTTTATCAGACCACTGAGCTGATGAACAGCTCTCCTAGGGCTGGCCTGAAGGATTAGATATTTTTACGTTACTAAGAACCAATTGGTTACCTAGCAACGGGACCAAGAGCTTATTGTGGGATCCGAACCACATTGAGAATTGAATTTCTATCACCAGAAATAAATTCTTCTGGTTCCGCATTGGCCAAGCCGAGAATCGAATTTCGGACCACCGGGTTGGTAGCCAAGCGGAAATGCACTCAGCCAACGTGGAACTTAAGTGGACGTGCAAGTTGACCTAGATGGTGTCATATACGTCTACGTCGTAGTGGCAAAGCAATGTTATAGAACAATGAATATGTTTGTAAATTTTCTTTAATGGGGGTCATTAGAGGGCAATATGATGGGATGCCCAGTAAAAATAGATTATTCTGGTAGTGTAATGAATTTGTGGAACAGCTCCCCGGGGCGAAGGTTCTGAGTTTGCCAGTAACAGATGAATTTGTTTACGTCACGTGATAAGGGAGTTTTTTTACATGTAGCTATGACAGACTTTTATATTATTGGGGTATTGAAATTGATGAATGTCAAAATGTATGTTACCAGTCTGAGAGATTCAATTTTCCTTTTATTTATTTACTAGGAGTGAGGACAGTTATGCCTTTACCTTCTACAATTCCTTTCCTTTTTGTCATATTTTGGAATGAAACTCGTATTATTGGTAGGTCATAAGTTTTATTTAGCCTTAGCTTAATTTCTATTATGACATGGCGATAGAAAAATTGGAACTACTCACAGGGAGACTTTGACACACAGGTACGACGTTGGTAATTTTGGAGATAGGTGTTTCTCTTTGATCTTTGATATTGAGATTCGATGATACAAGGAAAATAAAAAGGCGATGAGAGTGGTGGCAGTGCTTTTTCTGTAGGGGTTCACAACTTGGATGGGACATGCACGGTAGTCCAATTGCAAGTTGGAGGATCTTCAGCTCACTAGCAAGACATGCATGATTAGCACAGAAATCTTCAGTTGTGGGCTATATTGAATGTTACAACGACGCAGTGTTTGAGGAGATGGGAACTACGTTGAACTGTTACAGTTATGCTGGTGGCTGTTGATTCTAAATATCAAAACTATGTGGCTGCAAGGAAAAGCAGCCTTCACAATTGTATATTATTGTGATGTATGAGCCAAGACCCAAGAGTGAATGTGCCAATGATACATTCTGTGACAGTATGAACCTTTTCCTTGCGTAAGTTTTCATGACTGGAATAGAGCCATTCCAAATAGGTGGTGGTCCAAGCTCATCTATCAGATGGGAAGAACAATATACATATATTATGACCATGCTTGAACTATACTGTAGGTATGCTTTGATTCAGCTGTCATGCAGGTGGATACATCGTTGTTTCATCAAATTCACCTTTTTGTTCATCCTAGAATCGACTCAGCAGCCTTAGTTTAATAAACCGGGCATGGTCCGATTGGGTACTTGAATACAGACGACATGTTGATGAATGAATTTTCCATTGCTGCTTCATGTAGCTTTTTGGTCCAGATACAATCGGTTTACTGGGCGTGAAACGGAAATATACGTTGGTTATGGACGTACATGTGGTGGGAACACGTGGTAATAGGAATTCCCTCTGCGGAATGTAAGGGTTAACATTTAAGCTTACTAACCTTTAACAAGTGTTACTGTTATTATTTAGTGATGGCCATTTTTGACATCATTTAACATTTTATTTCATATGATTATGTGTTTTAAGCTGTCAGTCTCATAATGATGGTTTTATTTGTCCACAGGAATGTTTCAATTGGCCCATGGTAGTTGAGATGGTATGGACATGTAATAAGGATGGATGACGAGGAGGGAGTGAGGAGGGCTTGGGAAGAACCTGTTAGAGGGAAGAACATCAAGAGGGAGACAGAGAATGAGATGGCGAGATAAAGTGAAGGAAGATATGGAGAGAAGAGGTCTGCTGGAGGATGATGCCTTTGATAGAAGGCAGTGGCGAAGGTGCATCAGGCAACCGACCTCTTAATGTAGGGATAATGGTGGGAAAGAAGAAGAAGGGTGGGGAAGTTATGATCCTGGTTAAATGAGCATGCATTTAAAATGGCCGATGGAGAAAGAGGTTGTATTATCGTAACAGTGATCTAAGACTAAGAATTGACGTGTAATAGACTTGGATAATTAATATGACTTAGTTAATGGGGATGGGGAGAAAAGGATTTAGACTTTGGGTTCCTGTAGGATTCCCCGTGTTCTGTTTGATTTCCCATTTGCTGTTTTTATTTCAATATTTCGTTTTATTTGAAGGTTGTGTTTATACCAGTGCCATGTTAGATTTCATGAATAAATACTATTATTTTGTAAATCCAGGATTTGAATTAGATGCCTTTATTTAGGGATAAGAGAGAGAGAGAGAGAGAGAGAGAGAGAGAGAGAGAGAGAGAGAGAGAGAGAGAGAGAAAGACGCCCGATTTGTAGATAGCTAGAGGGAAAATGCTCGACTCGGCTTGAAGTTGACCAACGCTAACAAGGTACCTCTTCGGGGTAGGTTAAATCATAACGCCCTCTCCGAGGTCATAACATATGTATGTATGTTTGTATGTATTGTCAGAGAGAGAGAGAGAGAGAGAGTGTAGGTGTTGTTGAGATGCGTGTGTTTATCCGTGTCTCTCCTCACCCACCCACCCCCCCCAGAGAGTTAAGGAGTTGTTGAGATGCGTGTGTTTATCCGTGTCTCCTCACCCCCCTGTCCAAGAGTTCAAAAAGGTAAGGGCAATTCTTATTTCACTCTTGGTGAGATAGCATCTTCCATCCACTAACTCTAATTGGCATAAAGTTCACCTGGGTAATATAAGCGACTGTTATGTCATCTCAAATCTTCCAAAATAGCAAGATATTTTCTTTATCTTTCACCATTTGATTTTATAAAAGCTCCCTCCCGGGTATTATCCAAGTTATTGACCTTCATATTTGTCCTTTTACTCAAATGCTGATCTACGAAATCTTTCCGAAACAATATTTGAGGGTGATTTGAGGGATTGGAGATTTCCCCTCCAAGCAACGGGCTTTGTCCAAGGCTCAAGTGGGGTTCAACCTGGGGTTTTAAGGTTTCCAATTTCCTCTGCCGTTCTAGAGAGGGCTTCTTAAGCCTGTGTGTTTTAAAGGGTACAGGTCAGAACGTAGCGGCGACTGCTTCCTTCCTTTTCTCACTGACCGACTCTCAGTCTCAGGTGAGGCGGAGGAATGAAGGCGACGAACTCCCACCGAACGGGAAAAGGGGAAACTTAGAAGGAAAACATCGAATTGCTGACTTACGTTGTAACTTGGTTGGTTATGTGTGTTCGTGCATGCATGTATGAGTCATGAGAGAGAGAGAGAGAGAGAGAGAGAGAGAGAGAGAATACTTTTGAGAGTGACAACAAACATGTGATACTGTGTTCATGTGCGTGACAAAATCAGTTTTGAGTATGTTAACCTACTGCTTTGTGTCAATACCTGCAAAGAAAAAAAGAAAACGATATCGTACTAATAGGTGTGTATTTTATTTATTGAGAGAGAGAGAAAGAGAGAGAGGAATGCATTATTTATTTTCTTTGTATTTACAATTAAATTTCAATATATACAAACAAACACACACACACACATACACACACACATTATATATATATATATATATATATATATATATATATATATATATATATATATATATATATATACATTATGTTATATACTTCTATATACTTCCAAGACCATTAAGCCAGCGCCCGAAGATTAACCTAGCTGTCCCAACCACCTGGAAGCCACGGGAAATTTGGAAAAAGCCACGAGGAGACGGGAACACCTGCCACCTACCGGACAGATTCGAGTTAAGACGAGGACCGAGATTATAAGAAGGGTTACGGGAGGCCAGCACATGGCTGGCTTAATCTATCAACAACAACAACAACAACAACAGCAAGGAAGGGACTTAGACCTTGACTCACCATCACAACAGTAGCAGCCTTATAGGAGCAAAGCGCTTCCCCCCGTCCCCTTCCCCTAACTCTTAGAGAGTGCTCCACGTGCTCAATTGCTCTATCTATCCATTGTGCTTTCCCTCAAAAGCGCCACCATTGAAGAAGGATGAGCCCAATACAATAGTAAATTATTGCAGTATTAACATCCTTTGTTATATTTGAAAGTGCAATAATAATGAAAAGACTATATATATATATATATATATATATATATATATATATATATATATATATATATATATGTGTGTGTGTGTGTGTGTGTGTGTGTGTATATATATATATATATATATATATATATATGTGTGTGTGTGTGTGTGTGTGTGTGTGTGTGTGTGTGTATGCTAAAGTGCTAAAGTGATTATAATAATTCATATATATATATATATATATATATATATATATATGTGTGTGTGTGTGTGTGTGTGTGCGTATATAAATCTATAATATACAAATTTAAAGGCATAGGAATAATTAACTACATTTATTGTGGCCGACGGCCTTTCGCAACAATCCATTGTATTTTCAAGGCTGCAATGACATATAATTTTGTTGAATAAAAAAGAATGTCATTACATAAAATTATAAAAAGAACAATAGATATCTTAAAATACTTTAAAGCCAACCTATCCAGTATATGGCTAAAGGTAGGTATATCTTAGTTTAACCAGACCACTGAGCTGATTAACGGCTCTCCTAGGGCTGGCCAGAAGGATTAGATTTTCACTTGCGTGGCTAATCACATCGAGAAATAGATTTCTATCACCAAAAATATATTCCACTGATTCCCTATTGGCAGAGAGAGAATCGAACCCGAGCCCATCAAATAGGATATGGCTGAAAAGTGACTGAACATAAAAAAGGTAAAACTGGCAGGAAGTACACAGATCAGTATGGAGAAAGATAAATATTGCAAAATAAACAAAAGTTTGGAAGACGTCTGGGTATTTAACAAGGGAACGAGTGCTTTATTGAAAATTGACTCTAAAGTTGTAAGCTCGTCCCTGTGTTGGGCTGAGGCTATTACTTCAAAGTATTTCATATCACAGAGTGATTCCTTACATTTGATATTTCAAGTCTGGAGAATCTGCATCCCGTCCTATAACTGATGCCCTGGTAGCTACAGATGCGGACTTTCAGTAGCAGCCGTCTTGTACTACATCCAAAGTAGGTTCCCAGTTCACACTTGGGACAAGTATATTTATAAATGATGTTAGATGATAGAGACGAACACAGTCTATTCTAAGATCTGAAAAGAGACCTGAGCTAATGATCTTTATAACTTTTTTTGAGGAAATCATCATTTAAAAGGAAGGAGGGAATATGTATATATGTGGCTTATTACAATTCATATCCAACAACTTTCTCAAAATTCTGTAAAAATATTTTAAAGAAAAACAATTATTTCTAAATTAACCTGTCAAGAAATCAGTTTCACTGGGGAAGGCTTGTCAAGGGCCCAGTGAAGGAGTGTAAAAATAACATTTAATTTAAAATTAAATGGCATGCGCTGTTGCGGACTAACTGTTACAGCACATGTCATTTTAATCTTGAATCAAATTCTATTATTACACTCTACCACCGGGCACTTACTCTGACTTCGTCTTGGCAAGACTTCCACAGCGAAATTGAGTTCTTAACGTTTTTTTTTTTTTTTTTTTTTTACAAATAATGGTATTTATTTAAGATATTTTTACAGAATTTTGAGAAAGTTGTTGGATATGAATTTCAATGAGCCACATATCATAAATAATGTTCCAAAAGTAGAAATGTACGCTAACATTCCTTTATTTTGTAACGATGATTTCAGCAAAAAAGGGATAAATATTAGCTAAGAATTTCCCTTTGTAAATATCAACCTTATTCCGAAAAACTAACGCTCGGATCTCTTTTCAGCTCTAAGGATAGACTATGTTTGCCTCTACCATCTAACGTCATTTATAAATATATAATTGTCCCAAGTGTGACCTGGAAACCTATGTTGGATGTAGTACTAGACCGCTACTGAAAGTCTGCATCAGTTATCAAATATGAAGAATCACTCTGCAATCTGCAAAACGCAGATCGATATGACAAACCTTGAAGTAACAGCCTCAGCCCAACAACAGGACGAGCTTACGACTTAAGATCCAATTTTCAATAAAGCACTTATTCCCCCGTTAAATGCCCAGACGTCTTCCGCACCTTCGTTTATTTTGTAATGTTTATCTTTTTCTCTACTCTTCTATTTGCTTCCTGCCAGTTTTACATTTTTATGTTTAGTTACTTTTTAGCCATGTAGGTACTGGGTATGGTTGTTTTAAAGTATTTTATGATATCTATTTTTGTCTTTATAATTTTATATAGTGACGTTGTTTTCTATTCAACAAAATTATATGTCTTTGCAGCCTTGAAAATGCAAAGCATTATTGTGAAATGCTGTCGGCCACAATAAATGCAGTTAAGTGTTCGTGTGCTTTTCCTTCTGCCCCTGGTGTGCATATATATATATATATATATATATATATATATATATATATATATATATATATATATATATATATATATATATAATGTGTGTGCGTGTGTGTGTGTGTGTAATTGTAATAACTATAATGCCCTTTTAACTTCTCAAATTGTATCTGGTAAAAATTATCAGTAGATTCTATATATATATATATGTAATGTTTGTGTGTGTGTATAATTATAATCACTTGAGCATGTGATTCATGTATCACATTACCACAGGTGAGAAATAAGAGACAGGTTGTAGTTCCTGACCGGTTCGACATTATTTCCAAGTCATTGACAAAGGTCTGATACATAGTATTAGAGGTCGCAAATGTTTACACTACAGAGGCAGTACTTTCGAACATACACAGCCATTTGAGACTAGAGAACTCCCCCAGAAGCGATTCTCAAATTAGGAGTGACCTTCAAAACTCATTTGGCTAAAAATTACAATATACTCTCAGGGGATAATACCAATAAACGTACTATCATAGGAGATTACAGATTCTCACCTGACAGGTGTCGAGGAGGCTGGGTTGGAATTGGCACTGGTTCCCCAGTAATGTGTCTATAAATATGATAATCCTCTATCCATGCATCTCTACTGTGTTACATTAAAATTTAAACAATTTACACATTTCGTTTGATACACAAGGATCAAATTTATGCATCCTTTACTGATATTCACACTGTCTAACTTTCTTCCAGTGATATTCCTTGCCAATGCATTATTATAAAACACAGTTCATTTTACCCCTCACAGTTGTTAGCGTGATTGCTCTCACTAACATTTACAAAAATACCATTGTTTCCCTGTGCATTCTTTATGCAGTTCTATTATCTTTTCCAGTGCTTTAACCGTTTTGCCAATATAAAAGTTGTAGCAAGATTTATATGGAATTTTATAAACACTTCCTTTGGTATTGTCGGGAGAATTCTTGATTAGTGCAGCTTTCATTGTTTTATTGTTCTTTAATGCGACATTAACGCAAACATTCTTATAAGCCGGCTGATATCTTTCATATCATTATTATATTATCGTTATTATTATTATTATTATTATTATTATTATTATTGAAAATAATAGCTTATTCAACGGCATTAATTTTATACAGGGCTTTCTCAGGTCTCTTTATTGTTGATTTTTCAGTATTGCTTAGACTGGCAAGCAATATGCCAGTGGAGGACATGTCAAAAACTGTGGATTCAAAGGACAATTATTATTTTGTATAAAAATACATCAGTCTTATCTCCTCTCTCTCTCTCTCTCTCTCTTCTCTCTCTCTCTCTCTCTCTCTCTCTCTCTCTCTTGCTATTTCTCACTCTTTCTTCTTATTTTCTCGAAACGACTTGACTCAGGTCACCTTCCAGGCGAAGGTTGGAGTTGGACTGTTGCTGTTAGGTTGTTGTTGTAGATTAAGCCAAGTTTGTGCTGGCACGGTCTTTTGCTTTCCAGCAGCCCGTAACTGGTGAGTGATGTAGTATCCTTCATTGCAACATACTATTCGGCTCAATTTAACAACTGGGCCAGAAATAAAAAAAAGTAGTGGGTTATAAAGTGTAATAGAATCAAGTCCCAGTAAGTAGGAGAGTGTGGGAAGGGGAGAATAAAATTTGAGTTAGAGAAAAAGGTTGGGAATCGAAGTTCCCTTGGAATGTGATGAATGTTGGTAATGTGGTGAATGGCTGATATTTTGCTTATAACTAGATGGCTGTGTGCCATTTAGGTATTGCTTACTTAAGAGTGACCAAGTTGGAATGTTGCTCTTCTCTGTACTTCTTGTTTTGTTATATGGAGAAGAGGACAACAAAGTGATGGGATTATTAGGTGAGGCAGCTGATATTCAAATTGAACAGCAGGTGGTTGGGTTTGATGGTTTGGATGAGACGAGGTTGTATGCAGCTTAACAGTGTCTCTCTGTCAGTAGGACTCCCTATAAATAGTTCGAAGAGAACGATGATTTCTTCGAATGTAAGTGTTATTGAAATTTCACTGGCTGATTTGGGAACTCGGCTGGCCCTGTCTGAGCTGTCAGAAGGGGAAGGAGAAGGTTGTGAGGGATGGATCTAGGAATGAGGACTGTCAACCTTAGAGGTAGACGGGGCGTTAGGATTGGAAGGAAGGGAAGGGGAAGGCACTGTAGCACTTGGCACTGTTTCTCTGGGCACCGACTTGTCGTGGCTATCTTGTGTATTGCTGCTTTGACTGCTTTTTGTAGTTCCATATTGGTCATTCCATCTTCTTTCTTTGGTTTTAGAATGAGTTTTGAAGGTTTTGTATGAGGTGGAAGTATAGGAGTTGCTGTGATCTTTGCAATTTTTTCCAGTCTAAACTTGCACCGCTTGTTCAAAGCATGATGCTGAAGAGAACAGTTAGGGAATTTGCTTTCTACTGTTTCTCGCTTTCGGGCATTTGCTTTCTACTGTTTCTCCTTTCTTGAAAGCATCAAGGCACTGTTTGGTGGGATGCTGTTTGCAGCAAATACCACACCTCTCCGTGGCTGTGAAGTGGCTGTGGTGTCCAAATTTATGGCACTTGAAGCATCAAAGTGGGTTAGGTATGAAGCATTTTGTCGGGAATGATGACCATATTTCAAAGAAAACTTGTTTGGGAATTTCTCCTTCAAAGGTGGGGATGACCTCTCTTGTGGGGGATACCAGATTTTCCAGGGCATCTCTTTGCATCTAGAACATTCTGCAGCTTTAGAATGGGGCGTAGAGGCACGCTGGTTGGATCTCCATCAGATTCAGTGGTTGAAAAGCGGTGTTTGCAAGGAGAAATTTCCACTTTCTCTGTTTTTTGAGGCGATGATCATATCACCACCTAAATTTGGTCTAACCAACATGCTCAGGTTTGGATTTTGGTTTTCAGTTTTGCTACGGCCGCATAAGAGGACACCTCTTCTTTGGTAGAGACTGTATTTTGGATTGGTAGCAGGAGCTTGTTGGGAAGAGTGGCTCTTTCATCTTGATAAGGTGTTTTCCTGAAAGCCTTTTTCTTCTCTCTAAATGTCAGGGATATTTAGACACAAGCACTGAAAAATACCTTTATTACAATAATTTTCAATATAAACTTATAAATACCCTTCACCACTTATCTTGGTAGATCTAAGCCCTTATTCCGCGGCAAACTACACTATGCCAGTTGACGTTTTTTTATAAAGTTTTACCGCCTGAACAAGAATTTAAGATAATATTTTTTCGGCCGGCTGTAATTAACGTGTAATTTACCTTTGAATATTTGTACCTACAGAAAAAACAGTCCTTCATGTTGTTGTCTCTGTCGTATCACCTATTTTAATGAGCTCCTGTTCGTTCGTTTGTGTGCTGCGCAGTCTCGAATTGTCATGGGGAAACCACAGCTTCCGAATGACGTCACGAAAAAAACTCCACCCAAAAAGTGACATCATTATAGACAATATCCAATCGTAAATAAGCACGTTTCAATTTTCTCTGAAACAAAAGAAAGCACAGTGTTTTCAGCCAATGACAATATATATATAATGTTACCAAGTCGTAAATTTTTTCGGCAAATACACCTATTTTCTCCAATTAAGCGTTACTTGCACTAGCGCCATGAGTGAATTAGCACGACCGTCTACACGCTCCGATTTTCTTCCCTAGGAAAGTTTCCCCATAGTGTGTGAAAATTGTTACGTGAATTATCGAGGTTTCACAAACTATTATTATGGGCCGATAGAAAGGCTCGTAACTTTTGCCCAAAATCACGGTTTAATCAAGAGTGAACATATTTGCCTGACTTGTAAGGAAAAGTGCCTTCTTGACTTTAACAAAAAAGCCTTTCGGTGCGATAAAACCTATGTAAGGTAATCTATTTCCTGTATATATTTTGATTATCGTGTGAAATATGCTAGAGTATTGTCTCTCAGCTAGCCTAATGGCCGCTCAAATTTTTCGGAATTGTCATGAAGTGTGCAGGGAAGGTAGTGCCCTTAAGGGGGGGTCGCAGGGCCCGCTAGGCCTAGGTAGGGGTACGGCGCTCTAGGTTAGGTTAGGTGGTTTGTTTGGTTAGGTAGTGCCCTGGAAATCACTTTTCTCCTGCTCCCCCCAACCCAAAAACCCCGGTTCCCACTGGGATCCCCCAAGATTGTTAGATGGGAACAAGGGTGTAATTGCTTGATGCCACAAATATTAATGGTCAGTTTAAGCATAATCAATAAAAAATACATCGGAAAAATATATATTCTTCTGCAAACAAGAGACGGAGCTCTCCTTTAAATTTACCGAAGTGGACTATGGCAATTGACGTTTTCCTATGTTATTTTGCTTACTTTACAAGAGTTTAAGGTAATATTTTTCTGGTCGACTGTAACTAATCTGTTGTTTACCTTTGAACTCTGCAGTTGGTACATCGTACCCCTTGTACTGTCATGTAGTCTTCAGAGGTAAATTACAGTTTAATTACAGTCGACCGAATAAATATTACTTTAAATTCTTGTTCAGCAGGTAAAATAACATAGGAAAACGTCAACTGCCATAGTCTACTGTACCGCGGAATGCGGGGTTAGAATTACCCTTATCTTAATTACGCAAGAAAATTACAGTTAAATGACATCAATACCCTAGGCCAAAACATGCCTATCATCACTTTCATCAACAACTCAACATTTAGATATTTACACACACACACACACACACACTTAGCAGCATATCACATCAGTAACTAGTAATCCAGTGATATATCCTTATCAGTGAAATATTTCCTAATTCAGACACTTCTGGCTATTAACAGCTTGCAATGGTGCTACTGCAGCACACAAACCACTATGCTGGGCATCACATATTGGGCTAGGGCATAAAGTAGGCCAGGCGGGGTTGTCAACCAGAACACACAATTCCCAAAACACAATTCTCCCAATACAGTTCCCTTAACAAGGATCTAGTTCTCCAACAGAAGCAACTGACTGCTTAGCCATTAATGCCATCTATTGTCCAGAGAACAAATATTTCCCTTACACTAACAGTGGTCCACCCTTCAGTATTGGATTCATCCTCCAACAGAGAAGGGGCAGTGCTTGATGTTTCAGTGTTTTCATCACTTGAACGGGTTTCAATCGATGCATCAGACATCACTTGATGGGTGCTTTCATCACTTGAAAAAGATCCTGTCGATGTATCTTCTACATCAAACATCGTCTCTTGATGAGAGGTGGTCTCCTCTTCAGGGATGGTTGGTTGTTGGATGGGTCTATGAATCGAAAACAACTCGTAAAAAGCTTGACGACGTTGAGTTGGCAAATCCATATCCAGGAGCGACAACAGGCGGTGACGGCTGCTAATCGAAACTGTGCTGTTCAGGGTCCTGCAGTGTTTTATACCAGTGGAACCCCACTGGCACCACTGGTATGAAACACAGCAGGACTCCTAACAGCATCAGTCCAACTCCAACCTTCGCCTGGAAGATGACCAGCAGACCCTAAGTCGAAACGTTGCGAGAAAATAAGAAGAAAGAGCAAGAAATAGCAAGAGATAGATAGATAGATAGATAGATAGAGAGAGAGAGAGAGAGACAGCGACAGAGAGAGAGAGAAAGAAAGAAGATTGATGTATTTCTCATACAGAATAATAATTGTGCCTTGAATCCACCGTTTTTGACATTTCCTTCATTGGCGCATTGCTTGCCAGTCGAAGCTGTACTGAAAAATCAACAATAAGGAGACTTGAGAAAGCCCTGTGTGAAATTACCACCGCTCAATCAGCCATTACTTTCAACAGAAGTTGTTCAAAAGAAGGACTACCTCCTAACTGTTATTATTA
>NC_061093.1:3218855-3223855 GCF_015104395.2 Macrobrachium nipponense
AACTGTTATTATTATTATTATTTTTTTTTTTTTTTTTTTTTTTTTTTTTGCTCTATCACAGTCCTCCAATTCGACTGGGTGGTATTTATAGTGTGGGGTTCCGGGTTTGCATCCTGCCTCCTTAGGAGTCCATCACTTTTCTTACTATGTGAGCCGTTTCTAGGATCACACTCTTCTGCATGAGTCCAGGAGCTACTTCAGCTCTAGTTTTTCTAGATTCCTTTTCAGGGATCTTGGGATCGTGCCTAGTGCTCCTATGATTATGGGTACGATTTCCACTGGCATATCCCATATCCTTCTTATTTCTATTTTCAGATCTTGATACTTATCCATTTTTTCCCTCCCTCTCTTTCTTCTTAACTCTGGTGTCCCATGGTATTGCGACATCAATGAGTGATACTTTCTTCTTGACTTTGTCAATCAACGTCACGTCTGGTCCTGTTTGCACGTATCACCCTATCCGTTCTGATACCATAGTCCCCAGAGGATCTTTGCCTGATTGTTTTTCTATCACTCCATCAGGTTGGTGCTCGTACCACTTATTACTGCAAGGTAGCTGATGTTTCTTGCACAGGCTTCAGTGGAGGGCTTTTGCCACTGAATCATGCCTCTTTTTGTACTGGTTCTGTGCAAGTGCCGGGCATTCACTTGCTATGTGGTTTATGGTTTCATTTTTCGTATTGCACTTCCTACATATGGGAGAGATGTTATTTCCGTCTATCGTTTCTTTGAACATATCTGGTTCTTAGGGCCTGATCTTGTGCCGCTGTTATCATTCCTTCAGTTTCCTTCTTTAGCTCTCCCCTCTGTAGCCATTGCCAATTGTCATCGCTGGCTAGTTCTTTAGTCTGTCTCATGTATTGTCCGTGCATTGGTTTGTTGTGCCAGTCCTCTGTTCTGTCTGTCTTCTCCTGTCTCTGTATATTTCTGGGTCTTCGTCTACTTTTATTAGTCCTTCTTCCCATGCACTCTTTAGCCACTCGTCTCCACTGGTTTTCAAGATATTATTATTATTATTATTATTATTGTTATTATTATTATTATTATTAATTATTATTATTATTATTATTATTATTATTATCATTATCATAATAGAGGGCAATACAAGAACGTTTATAAGTTTTAAGGTTATTTTTAGTTTTCATACATAGTCTTTTTCTGGGGTTTTTTTTTTTTTTTTTTGCTTCTGTACTGCAATATAATAATATGGCAGATATCCCCACTTTTATTAAGAATTTTGGTATTAATGTCGCATTTAAGAACAATAAAAAAAATGAAACTTGTAATGGTCAAGAATTCGCCCGACTATACTAAATTTAGGAAATGTATATTAAATTCCATGTAAGTCTTGCAGAAACATTTATAATGGCCAAATTGGTAAAGCACTGGAAAAGAGGATAGAACAGCATATAAAATGGGCAAGATATGCACAAGGGAATGGTACACGTTAGTGAGAACAATCATGCATTCAACTGGGAAGAGGCGAACAGTATTGCGTATTATAATAATGTACTAGAAAGGAATATCATTGAATCTAGCTTTATAAAAGAATGTTCAGCCATAATATGAATATCAATCAAGAGATGTATAAACTTGATCATTTATTATCAAAAGAAGTGTGTAAATTCTTTAAATTTTAAGGTAGAAAGTAGGTATTAATGGAAATAGGATGATCTTATTTGTAAACAGTAGGGGGAAGCAGTGCTAATGGGACTTCGAACCCTCCCTCTCTAACACTGTCAGGTATGTAGTCTACTATGGTCTGTACGTTTATTGGTATTGTCCTTTGGGAATTCAAACGGTTGTTTGTGTTCGTCAATACTGTCTCTATAGTGCATATATGTGACTTCTAATGCTGTGTATTAGTACTTCCTCAAAGGCTTGGTGATAAAGTCAAAACTGGTCAGGACATACACCCCGTCTATTATTTCTTATCTGTGATAATGTGTGATAAATGGAACACGTGAGTAAATGATTTATATATATATATATATATATATATATATTATATATATATATATATATATATATATATATATATATATATACTATATATATATATATATATATATAGCCTTTTCATTATTATCGTACTTTCAGAAATGCCAAAGGACATTAGTATTTTAAATCCAAAATGACTTGTACATCTTCTTCTTCCCAGCTTGTTCCCATTTATATATGGGGTCACCGTTTCGGATGAGCCGTTTCCATCTATTTCTATCCTGCGCTTCTGCCTCATCAATTCCCTTCTCATGTAAGTCTCCTCTCACACGGTCCTTCCATCTCTTTCTTGGTCTCCCTCTTTTTCTTCTTCCTTGCACCTCCACCCCCATAGTATGTCTGAAATGACTTGCACATGTAAACAAATAAATAATACCCCTCTCTCTCTCTCGTCTCGTCTCTCTCTCTCTCTCTCTCTCTCTCTCTCTCTACTTCATAAAAAGCAAAATATAAAAATAAAAAATACAAACGTACTCACACCTGTTCTATCAATAACGTTCTCTCTCTTTCTTTACTTTGCAGAAAATTACACAAAGAGGTAGATTAACATACTCTCAACTGATTTTGTCACGCACATGAACACAGTATCCCATGCATGTTTTTACTTCCTTTCAAAAGTATTCTCTCTCTCTCTCTCTCTCTCTCTCTCTCTCTCTCTCTCTCTCTCTCTCATACACACATGACACATACACGCATGCACGAACACACATAACCAACCAAGTAACAATTCAAGTCAGCAATTCGATGTTTTCCTTCTAGGTTTCCCCTCTTCCCGTTCAGTAGGAGTTCGTCGCTTCATTCCTCCGCCTCACCTGAGACTATTCGGTCAGTGAGAAAAGGAAGGAAGCAGTCGCCGCTACGTTCTGACCTGTACCCTTTAAAACACACAGGCTTAAGAAGCCCTCTCTAGAACGGCAGAGGAAATTGGAAACCTTAAAACCCCAGGTTGAACCCCACTTGAGCCTTGGACAAAGCCCGTTGCTTGGAGGGGAAATCTCCAATCCCTCAAATCACCCTCAAATATTGTTTCGGAAAGATTTCGTAGATTAGCATTTGAGTAAAACGACAAATTTAAAGGTCAATACCCTGGATAATACCCTGGAGAGAGCTTTTATGAAATCAAATGGTGAAAGAAAAAGAAAATATCTTGCTATTTTGGAAGATTTGAGATGACAGAACAGTCGCTTACATTACCCAGGTGAGATGTAGGCCAATTAGAGTTAGTGGATGGAAGATGCTATCTCACCAACAGTGAAATAACAATTGCTCTTACCTTTTTGAACTCTTGGACAGGGGGGTGAGGAGACATGGATAAACACACATCTCAATAACTTTCTCTCCCTCTCTCTCTCTCTCTCTCTCTCTCTCTCTCTCTCTCTCTGTGTGTGTGTGTGTGTCAATACATCCATATTTACATACATACATACATACATATGTTATAACCTCAGAGATGGCGTTAGGATTTAACCTACGGCGAAGAGGTGCCTTGGTAGCGTTAGTCTTCAAATCGAGTCGAGCATTTTACCTCTTGCTATCTACAAATCGGACTCTCTCTCTCTCTCTCTCTCTCTCTCTCTCTCTCTCTCTCTCTCTCTCTCTCTCTTTAAAGGTCATTTTTTGACCTAGTTTCACCATGAAAATTTCTTATAAAAATCGTCGTAACTATTATAACATAATATTTATGCGTGAAAATCTACCAGAATACGACCAATTCTCTAGAGAACACCACCTTCTGTATTGTTTAACAGTGCCACTCAACATTTTACGGCCATCGCCAATCTGGGGATAGTATTCCTGAGGTTCTAGTAGAGGCATAACTTACTTGCAGTGCTCCACCATATAGTGCTGCTTATTGCTGTTAGTTTTAAGGGTTAGATCCGTATTTTCAAGCTCCGTATGTGATCACTAGATTTATTGGTATTTGTGCTTGTAACCCAGTGCCACTTTTACTTTGATATTGTAAATAGTAGTCATTAGTGTTTCAGTGCCACAGAGCCAGTCAGTACTCCTGTTATTTTACTTCTGATTACCTTATAGAATTATATTTGAAAGTGGGCACGTTACGTTTACCTTCAAACCATTTGAAAGTAATTTTAGCAGATTCTATTAAGGTTTTTATCTACTTTCTGATCATAGTTGCAGACTGATCCTAGTCAGTTATGTAGTTTCCAACAGTTATTTTTTAGTAGAGGGAGTCTTTCTAGATTTATCCAAAATAAAGTCATACAACCTAGGCCTGCACTATGACAGTGACAACCTTGCTTAGGATCTTAGACTCAAGTGCAAGTGGTAGGAGTGATGTGCAATTGTGAAGTAACATTTAATCACTCAGTTAATTAGCAGATCATTGTCGACTGACTATTTTATGAAAATTTATATTGGTATCTGTTGACTAGTCAGTAGCCAACTCATGAATTTAGAAATAATTTATTCGTTTCTGAACGTGTCTTAGAATTCTGTTCTTTGAACTTAGCATTGCATATTTAATATTTTCAATATCGAATTGTTAAGAAATAATACACATGTCAAATATTCTTTGTAATCTTAGAGCAACAAGAGTTACATATACATTCTAGTGTTTTGTAGTGAGTCAATTCAGTTGGCTCATATCTCTGCCCAACCTGAAGTGCAAGGAACAACTCTCCTGATGATGGTAAAATGCCAGATTTAAGGTCTTAGTCAATCACATCGCTGTGTGATATACCTACAGTGAGACGTGCATTACCTTTATATTTGTGCTGTGTCAAGTTGCAAAGCACATGAGTGAAGTATAATGGAAATTGTTAAATTATGAATTATCAGAATCGAATTCATTTCCAGGCACCCTCAGTGCAACTCCTCGATTCCTTAATCAGACGCCTCATTCCAGAGAGGTAATTATAGATGTTTTCGGTAACATATTAGGAGTTGGTAACTTTGGTGTCTGTGCATCAGCTTGTGTGCAATATTGGCTTTCCCACAACACCCTCTCTTTACAAATGCCTTCAAAGCCGGCCTCT
>NC_061093.1:3228855-3294792 GCF_015104395.2 Macrobrachium nipponense
TCATCATTGACTCCCACAGGGACAGAGCGGGGTCCAGAAATGTGGACGAATCATTTTTTGGATGGTCCGATGTTGAAAATTGCTGTCTCAAGCTGTGACTAAGGGCAAGACAGGTCGCGTGTGTTTGTGCATGGGCGGAAGTAGGTACACTTCTGAATTTGGTTTTAGTTAGATTTCATGGTGGTGGGACTATGATGTCACGAACTCTTCCAGTGTAATGAACTTGTTACGTGTCAGTGACGTCATCTCAAGGGGAATGTCTTGTGAGGGAAGTTTGTACACGAGTATATCCGTTGAGACATAACCCTTTGATGAGAGCTATCGATGGGATTTTTAGACTAATTTCCAAAGAGATGGGGCAGTGCAACCGTGGGGATTGTTCAAAATGGACATATGAGGAACTTTGTCGGTCTGTCGACCTTTGTGAGCAGAACAATTACCAATTCTGATAAGCCCCTGTGTATATTACGGAGTGAAAAGACTTTTGTACTATGTGACCATTTTATTTTATGGAGGGAATGTGTATTTGGGTCTGAATAGAGAAATCTGTATTTATTGTTTTATTAATGGGTTTGCTTCAGTTAACTAGGTCTGGTTAACCATCTAGGAAATTATTATGGTTTGTGAGTTACGTTGGAGTTGAGAGGAGAGAGAGGAGAGAGAGAGAGGGGGGGGGGGGTTGGGGGGGCGGGGTTTGTCCCGACTCAGCGCCTGCTCGAGTCATGTTACCAATCCTTAATTTATAATAGTCCAGTGGCAGAATGGAATTTTTGGTGAAACCTTGTTTCAACAGATAACAATTGTTTTTTGGTATTTCTTGTTATCTAAACCCTACTTATCATAAAACAACAGGGTGCAGGAGAGCACCCTTGGGAAAAATTTTTTTATTTTCCATAATTTTAAATGGCCGCCATTGCATACCAAGGGAATATTAGTTTTTAGCTATATCTTAATTTCTGTTTAACATAGAAACTTTGATTTTTGACAAAATTCATGTTTTAGTTTCATAGAAATGTTAAAAAAGTGTGCTATCAGAAGTTATAATGTTCTGTTTGTAAATATTCTGGGCTTTTCTCGGGAAGAAATCATTAGCCCTTTGGTTGCTAGCGTTGAGATATCTCGACCCGCAATAACAGTATCGAAGTCGCGAAGGTCGACATATTTCCACCTCTGTAAAATAAAGTGTACCCTGCAAATTATGAATTCGTTTTCTTTCCTTTACATCGTGTGGAAATCACAAGACAATATCTCATACCATATGGTGGTGGAACAACTAAACGTGAATGTAAACAAAAACATAAGGATTCTCAGCTGGTCTACTGCCAACGTATCATGTGTCATTATTATTCAACGTTTATATACTCTATAGAATAATGTATTGCGGGTGTTGCGATGTAACTACGTGTGCTATTTTTTCAGGTACTGCTTGTATCATGTGCATTCTATGTCAAAGTTGCCTGGTTCAGTGCAGGAGGAGTTCTGAAGAGGCAATCATGTTATGCAACATCAGCCTGTTGTACGGAATGGAATTTGGTCAGATCAATACGTAGGGTTCTGGGGATAATGGATATCTCTCAAACCATCTGCACTGAAGCGATGGGCATATGGCTTCCTTGTAGTATGTGCACAGTTAAAGAAAGGTGTTATGTCGTTATCTGACATAGATAAGCAGCAAATAGTTACAACAGACAGGGAGGGTGCATCAAGGATCTAGAATGGTGGCACAGATAGACAAAAGATTTAGAATAACCTGGGCACCTGCATACCTTGTCGGTGGCCGGAAATAAAGCCACAGGAGAAAAAAGTCACATTCATTTATGGTGCAGGGAAAAATTCTGAATATTTTTTGCAGCCATTATCTTTTTGTTTTTATGGTACTCCCAACGAGCTTGTACTAAACATGCCGCAAAGGTGGTTACATAATGTGTTAAAAAAATCCCCGGTGGGCTTGAAACCCTTTGGGGTTACTATCTAAGTAAGATTAATGTGACTTTTTTTGTGACTTTATAACTGTTATTTTTTTTCTGGCGCCTTGTTAACATTATCACTGGAAGGATATCACCTGGATCTGTTAATGTTGATAATTCTGTCCAACTGGGAGAAGAGTTGATCAGGGGTGATGAAGAAGGTTGGCCTCAAAGTCACTCACGAAGTGAGTGGTAACCATGTCTGTATCTAGGAAGAAGGTTAGTGTTGATGTTGAAGTATATGACACCTCACTGATCTCCTCCAGGGTATTATGTTTACAGAAACTTCGAGACATTGATATATAGGATGTTCTAGGACACGAATTTGCCAGTGTTCCAGCATCAATGTTTGATGAGTCTGGCAAGATGTGTCTCACAAAATCTAAAGCTACATTGAAGACAAAACTTCAAGTTAAGCTCACTAATTGTAAATCTGTTCCTCCAGATGCAATAGCTCTAGATGGATGTGCTGTTCTGTGGATATTCCACTGGTTTTCCCATGGACTTGTTCATGACTATGTAAAAATGATTGTAGAGTACATTATGTACTCACCTTCAGAATGTCGATACATATTCAATCTTTGATAAAGACTATGCTAACAGTATGAAGGAAACTACTCAGACATCACGAGCTAGAAATAGAGCCAGCCGACAACATAAGCTGACCATGGTAGCAACACTCCCATTTCAAAAGGTTTGTCTCACTATTACAAAGAGAAGCTTCAGTTAATCAATCCTATCTGTGAATATTTTTGGGAGATGAATGACCTATTACATCAAAGCAGAACACTGATGGTAGGTACTGTACCTAAACCAATTCCAACAGAGATCTGTAATGCATAAGGAAGAGACCTGATTTTCGTTCAACACACAAGGAAGCAGATGTGGTCATCATCCAGCAGGTCATTTATCGGGCTAGTTCTGGTAAAAAAAGTATGTGTCATTGCTGATGACAGTGATGTGTTTGTTTTGCTACCTCATTACTACAAAACATAACTCACATACAATCTGGTTATGATTAGTTCAAGTTCAGGAAGAAAATATGTAGGGTTAAAGGCCACAGTTGGGGAGCACAACAATATCTTAGACAACAATGTTTTAGCTGCTCATGTGCTTTTAGGAAGTGACAGTTTTGTTTGTGGGGAATTGGAAAAGAAACAGTCTAAAGGTCAAGTTGGTTTTCAATGCATAGCATCTATGCATCATGTTATGGATTTCAAACAAATCTGATATAACATCTCTTCGATACATGGTTTGTGTGGAATAATGTATATTTTATTATGCAATTGCTGTACGATTCATTTCCATGTATTTAATAAAATCACTTATTGTGAACGCATCCGCATGTGTCGCCCTGTACCATAAACCCTGCACATGCGCATGACTATTCTTCTTGCTTCTCTTGGCGCGAATTGCACGCCCTGCAGAGCCTCTGTACATATTTACCTTTTGCTGCTTGGAATAAACAAATCTATGACTCGGGATATTATTTCTCCCATCCTGCAATCTTTCGTCTTCTAATGCAAGACATCACCACCTATCACCAGTTTGGAGAATCTAGATGGCCAATCGAAAGCTCAATTCTAAGGGTACTGCCTCCTACTTAAGAAGCTTTTGAACAGCTTTTGACAGAGCCCACCTGAAAGATGCAATTTGGAGATTTGCCTTTGAGGCTGATCCACCTGTACTTAATCCTGTGCGTTATGGCTGGCACATAAACACTGACCCAAAAAACTGGAACCAACCACCTTGCTATCAGACATGGAATTAAACGTATTAGTGCCCAGCATCAAATTTAAAGTTGAATAGGATACAGACAACAAAATTCTATTTCTTGATGTTTTAATAATCAGAGACACGACAGAATGCAAATTTACCATATACAGAGAACCTACGTTCTCACTTTCATACATTCACTATAATGACATTCCTATCAAGATAGGTGTAGCAAGCAACCTATTCTTAAGAGCCTTACGAATTTGTTCCCCAGATTTCCTGGAGAAAGAATTTGAACCAATTCGTAAGCAGCTTTTGTCTTTAATGTCCTGACCATATAATTGAGAAAGCAATTCACAAAGCAAACGTAATTTTCTACCGACCCCCTCAAGACAAGACCAGAGAGACACCCAACGATCAAATAAAAATTCCATACCTGGACAGGATTAAGACGGTGACCCAGACTCTCGGAACATCTAACCCTTTTGCATTTACTTACCCAAACACCTTAGCTAAATCGGTGATTAACGTCCAACAAAAGACATCCCCCAAGGACACATGCATTTACGAAATTCCATGCCTAGACTGACAAATCTTACATTTTACAGGAAAAATCACTTCCCCAGAGATTAATACAACATAAACGGTCAGTTAGGTATGGACAACAGAACTCAGCTATGTTCAACCATATAAATGAACATAACCACAGAATAAACTGGAATTTGTCACATATAATTTATAGCAGCAACTGCCGGTACAAAAGTCAGATGATGGAATCGGCCTTGATTTAATAGAGACAGGTAATGAACATCTCAAAAGGTGCATGGGATACAGATGTCATTCATAAAGTTTTTATTCAACCAACATAAAGAGGATTAAAGGAAGATTATCAGTGTGAGTGACCTAAATTTCCTTACCTGTGGATGCATCTCTTGGTATAAATACCACCTTTTCTGTAACTTTTCTCATTCATTTACCTGAACAGGGAGACAGCAGTCTCTGAAATATAGTATTTTCACTCTATATTTTGGCATTCGTATGGGCTCCCAGATCATTTTTTACCAGTCATATATATATATATTATATATATATATATATATATATATATATATATATATATATATATAATAAAAGGAGCCCATAAAAACACAAAATATAAGAGAAAAAAGTACTATATTTCAGAGACTGCTGTCTCCCTCTTCAGGTAGATTGAAGAGGGAGACAGCAGTCTCTGAAATATAGTACTTTTTTCTCTATATTTGGTGTTTTTATGGGCTCCTTTTATTAGATGGAATTCTGTTGTTACAGAACATTTTTACCAGTCATATATATATATATATATATATATAATATATATATAATATATATATATATATACATATATATATATATATATATATATATAGTATATATATATATATATATATATATATATATGTATGTAGATATATAATGTAACTGAGATAGCCAAAATGCCCTCTTCAATAACTTATTGAATTCTTGTGGTCAGGTTAGCAAACGTGACCTCTTTGTGATTATGGGACCTGGGTACGTTTCCCGGTGCCGGACATCACAACTTCTTCAAATATTTCTTTGAACTTGTATCTTCTGGCTTTTTGGTAACAAGCATATCAAAAAAAGAGCAAAGAATTCAGAAGTTAAGTGGGTATTGTGGCTATAACAGTTGCTTATGGTATGGTGGTATATATATATATATATATATATATATATATATATATATATATATATATATATATATATTGCTACTTTCCAAATGCATGTTTCCCCTCTTTGAAATGTCATGTAGAATTGTGTAACATTTTTTCAGATTCCATAGAGAGCTTAGAGTTAGGATGTTTTAAATGTGTGTTCAGATTTTGCATTACATATTGTAAAAGATATATATATATATATATATATATATATATATATATATATATATATATATACTATATATATATATATATATATATATATATATATATATATATATATATATATATATATATATATATAATATATAACATAGAATGTAAAAAGAGAGAGATTTTCTTTGTCCGTTCAAAACTGCGAGTGTTTTCCCTTTTATGTCAACACTGTAAGATTAGAGGGTCTGCGAGATCCATTTGCTTTCCTAAATCTGTCAACACATTTGATAAGCGATTGAATCGAGTCTTCGCGATGTTATCAAAAACATGTCAATCTTAATTATCGCTCAACCTCCGTTTCGATCGGGTACGTGTCTGTTGAGCAGAATCGTCTTGTACGCGTATGTCTTTGATCAAAGCCACATGGGGATTGCACATTTTGTATGTGAAATTGAGTAAGATTTCGGAGCTTCTAGAAGAATTGTCTCAGGACATTTTTTGTCATCTGCCCTGTCCAGTTTTCGTAAGGGAAGAAGATTTCATTATATCTTAGAACCTCAAGGCATTAACATCTCTCTCTCTCTCTCTCTCTCTCTCTCTCTCTCTCTCTCTCTCTCTCGCGCGCGCGACATCCTTGAGATTATATTAACGCAACGTAAATTGGTCACTCGTAACTTAGAATTTCATATTTGATATTTCTTAGAGTTTGTTTAGTGTTATTTAGTTTTTTTTTGTGGAATCTGAACAAACATTATTTCGTAACAGCGCCTGGTTTTTGTGAAAGTGTGAATCAAGCCTGCAGCAAAGAAAGAAAGAAATTGGTATACCAAGGTAAAGTGTGTTATATTTTTATTAGTTGCAACTAATAATTGTTAGGAACAGTGATTAACTAATAACTAATAACTAAAAGTTAATGGGAACTGTGGTTAACTAATAACGGATAGGAACTGTGGTTAACTAATAATTGATAGGAACAGTGGTTTGGTAAAAACTGTTGGTTACAGTGTTTTGAGTGAAAAGATTTACACTTTTACACATTGCAAATTTCTGTCTTGTGTTTGTTTCATTTTGTGCATTTTTTTCATTTTCTTATTGAAGTGTGCCATTTTATTTTGATATTGTCCACATTTTTCTGTATTTTCATTTGCATTCACAATTTGATTGACTTAGTTATTTTCATTGCTTAATCATTGCACATTTAATTAAATTTAACATTTGTGAATTAATTTGCATTTACTTAGAATTCTTTTCAAGTTTTATTATTGTTTAGCACTTATGAATTAATTGCAAATTTTCAATTGTTGCCTAACGCTTTTGAATTTTGATTGAATTAATTTTCTTGAATTTTGTGATAAATTAATTTTGATTTAATTTTACTTAATTCAATTCAAGAATTAATTAAACTTTACTTTGTTTTCAAGTAACAGTAATTTTCCCTGATATTGTGAATTTCAATTATAAATTTTGAATTTTATATTAAATTTTTGTATTTAAAATTTTTATGTGTTTTTATTTTTATACCAGTATATTTGCATTTGATTATGATTATGATAGGTAGAAACAATGAGTGGTAATTGATTTGCTTTCCTTCAATTTACTTGAAGTGACTTAGAACTAGGGAGTACTTAGACTTCTGAAATCAGGGAAACAATACTTAGACTTTTAAAAGGTGTTGATGGAGTGATGGCCCTGGGATTAATTCAATTACTTACAAGATTACCTCACACCTGTTTTGATGAACTTAACCTGATTTTCTGCAATAACGGTAAGTTGTTAAGGGATCACTGTTGCCTTTAGAGTATTCAGTCGTTTAGTACATGTTATGTATATATATATATATATATATATATATATATATATCTATATATATATATATATATATATATATATATATAAAATAAAAATGAGCCTATAAAAACTATATTTCAATAACTGCACTTTCTCTCTTCAAGTAGGTAATGAATGAGAAAAGTTACAGACAGCAGTACTTCTACTAGGAGATCCATCCACAGGCTACCTGAAATATAGTGCTTACTTTCTATATTTTGGCGTTTTTATGGCTTCTTTTATTAGATTTTCATTCTATCGTAACCGAACATTTTTACTATATATATATATATATATATATATATATATATATATATATATATATATATATATATATATATATATATATATCCAATGAGAATGGAGGCTGTTGAGCTGCAGCAACTGAAGAGATGTCAGAATTTCCTTCTAAACTAGTTAATTTGCCTTGGTTCTGGCTTAAATCCTGAAATATAATATATATATATATATATATATATATATATATATATATATATATATATATATATATATATATATATATGTGTGTGTGTGTGTGTGTGTGTGTGTGTGTGTGTGTGTGTGTGTGTGAATAACTTGATCACGAAGTATATAAAACGTGATGCTATGATAAATAAAGGTTTTTGTCACGAAGGAAAAAATGAAAAAGCGAGATAGCCGAGTACTTTCGGTCTTGTTCCGACCCTTTACTAAGGCAAACTGATTTTACAGAGGAAAACATAGCCAAAAGAAGGCTTAATATCCAAACTGACACTACAAGATTAGCAATAAGGTCGATTTCACTCTACAGAAACGAGGAAACGCCTGAGGGTAGCCACACCTTGGAGGATACACACGCGGTAAACAGGTTATTCTTCCAGAAAACAGTACATTTTCAAAATGTACTGTTTTCTGGAAGAATAACCTGTTTAGCTAACTTGATAGCGTCACTGGGTCCTAATTTTCGCACCTGGGACGGTGGTTCGATCCCATGTGGGGACGAAATTATTATCACTAAAAAAAAAAAAAGAACAAAAAAAAAAAAAAAAAAAAAAAGAAAATTCCCCTCGTACATATATGAAAATATATCAATTCCGAGGTAGAGTGAATTCAGATATATATATATATATATAATATATATATATATATATATATATATATATATATGATATATCTATATATATATTATATCTATATTGTATATATCATAGCATTCCAAGGTATGGCAGTTACTAGTAACTCTAAAAATAGAAGACTTGTAGGAGGAAGTACATCTCAGGTGGTCCTTAAAATACATTTATTGCAACGTTTCAAAACACAAAGGTTTCATTTTCAAGTTGTAAAGACATAAAACAATAAAATTAATATTAAAAGCGCTAAATTACAAATACAAGACATAATACATTGTAAAAGACAAGATAAAAAAAATAAATTAATAAAAATAAAAAAAATGAGAATAAAATAAAAACTAGTTAGCAGAACCAACCATCAAGAGAGAAAGGAAGGACAGAAGTCAGAAGGAACAAATAGAAATGACCGGTAACAGCTCACGTTAGGTAAAGAGTTGTCGAGGGAGACAAGCAGAATATACAAAATCTTTGTATTGTATATTCTGCTTGCATTTATTGGCGTGTTGTCTGATATTAGAAAATTCAGGATTAGCAAGTGCAACTGGCAGTGCAGGACACTGCCTTCATTTTTAATAATAATTGTTACACTCAAATCGATGGTATGGCTATGGGTTCTCCATTAGGGCCCATATTTGCAGGCATTTTTATGTGCTCCCTGGAGGAGCATTTTTTAGACACCTGTCCTTTGAGTTACTATCCGCTATTCTACAAAAGGTACGTTGACGATACCTTCACACTTTTTAAATCCAAGTACGACGCTGAAAGGTTTCTTCATTTCGTTAATACGGCACACCCAAATATAAAATTTACTATGGAGTGCGAAAATGATAATAAACTACCATTCTTAGATGTTTTAGTCTTACGACAATATGATCATTTTAATACTTCAGTTTACAGGAAGAGAACTTTTACAGGATTAGGTTCAAATGTTTATAGTCACTGTTTTTATGGTTTTAAATTAAATTCTTTATCCACATTACTTCATCGTGCCTTCTCATTGACATCTAGTTGGGAATTTTTTCACGAAGAAATCAACTTTTACGTCAATACTTTACCAACAATTATTTTCCCACTACACTTTTTCACAGGTATGTTTGTAAACTTCTTAATAACATTTTTATCCCAAAAGTCTCCTTACCTACTGTGCCTAAGCTTCCATTTTATGCAAATGTACCTTTAATCCACGACAAAAATTTCTACGATGCACTAAGAAAACTCATATTTGATTATATACCAGCTATTAGATTTAATATCATCCCAACAAACCCACTCAGTTTAGGTAGTTTGTTTAAATGCAAGGATAAACTTGACCCTTTGATGACCTCATGTGTTGTGTACAAGTTTAACTGCCCTAGATGTAATCTGGGGACCTACGTGGGATCCGCACAGAGGTTACTGAGGGTCAGAATTGATTGCCATAAGGGCTTTAGCTATAGAACTGGTAACAAACTTGCTAATCCTGAATTTTCTAATATCAGACAACACGCCAATAAATGCAAGCAGAATTTACAATACAAAGATTTTGAAATATTGGGACGGGCACCGAATGGCAAACTACTGACAATTCTGGAGTCCTTGTTTATTGAACAGCTTGTTCCTCAATTGAACACTGAGAAGTCTTCCTCGACAACTCTTTACCTAATGTGAGCTGTTACCGGTCATTTCTGGTTTGTTCCTTCTGACTTCTGTCCTTCCTTTCTCTCTTGATGGTCGGTTCTGCTAACTAGTTTTTTTTTTATCTTGTCTTTTATAATGTATTATGTCTTTTATTTGTAATTTAGCGCTTTTAATATTAATTTTATTGTTTTATGTCTTTACAGCTTGAAAATGAAACCTTTGTGTTTTGAAACGTTGCAATAAATGTTTTTTAAGGGACCAACCTGAGATGTACTTCCTCCTACAAGTCTTATATATATATATATATATATATAATATATATATATATATATATATATATATATATACATATATATATATATATATATATATATATATATATATATAGTATATATATGGCCTAGGGGTTATAATTAATGATATATTGCCAATATGTTCGCTGTGACCTATTGGAATATGGAGAACAGAGCCGAAGCAACGACCCGAGAAAAGCTGATAAATGATTTATATGGGTGGCGTGATATGAAACTGCATAGTTAGACGAGTCAATGTACGTCAGTTCATGGGCTCTTTTCAAAGTGCCTTTGGGAAACTGGTTGTAGCCAGTAATATGAGGGGTTGTCGAAATGTGCGTTCGTATGTGCGTGTGCGCCTCTTCTATTCTTAATGTACCCCTAGCCAAGTCTATGGTGGATTTGGATAGAGATGTCTGTAGAAGAACGGCAAGATGCCGAGGGAGCTCTGCGAAAGTGTCTTTATATTTTGTGAGTGAAATATTCTGGCTGCATGGACGGTTCTGGCGGAACTATGGGTTCTAGCAAAGGGGGGGACCGAGGGAGTCCCGAGGGGTAACGGATTTAAGTTAGTCAGTAAGGCTTGGATCATTTTCTTTCCGTTGTTAAATAAATGTATTTTTGTAATGCAACTCTCTCATTTGATTACCTGTTAGAGTGGAGAGAAAGAAGTAGAGAGAGAGAGAGAGAGGTATCGCTTAGAGAGAGAGAGAGAGCGCGATCGCTTGGAGAGAGAGAGAGATTATGTGTTGGTATGCCTGACGCTCGGAGTTACACGTTTACCAAATGAATAACGAGATTAATATCCCGTTAACAGATGTGGTGGTTTTTGAGGGTTACAGATTCTGGTGGCAGCGGGGAAAAAGCGTTATAAAAGTTTTTTTTTTATGCCTAAGTACGCTACTGAAGAGATAGGTGACCAGTTAAAAATAGAGGGGTATGGCTTAGCGATATTTTTCGAACGACAAAGCCTTTGTGGGATTGTAGAAAATTGTTAAATTGTTAGTTTTCAGTTACTAAGGGAGAGAAAATGAGAAATATCTGTCCGCTAAGGGAGGGGAAGGATTTTATTAGACTCAGCATTTGGCCCAGGCAGTCTGCCTAGAAGCAGATGCAGCACTCAGTGTGACTTTTGTGTGTGATATCGAGTGCATTCCCGCGCGTGTGTTACTGGTGTGCCTTGCGTGAATTCCAAGTTCTTTTTGTTCCCATTATGGAGTGGTGAGTGTTAAAGAACATTGTTTTTGAGGGGGAGGGTTTTTTTGAAATAGCTCAGTGTTATGAGACTGATTTAAGAGGTCAATTTTTTTCTTCCTTTCCCCATAGTAGCAGAAAGTGGCGTGTTTTCATTATTGGCGCATGTTTAGAATAGACGCACTCGTCTTTGTTTAACATAAGGGTGTATAAAGATGTTTTTCATGCATGCGAACTGTGCTTGGATAGCATATTTCGCTTGGAGACAAAGCGCCCACCCATTCTGCGGGCTCAGCACATTTCTGCTAACGAACGCAGAAGGACATTGCAAGGGGAGTATGGCCTGCCTCGGGGGGTATTGCAAGGGGAGGTGGGTACTGGTGTGCCTCGGGGGGTGTTCTATCGCTTGACTGGGGTGTGTTTCAATGCTCAGTGGGGGGAGAAACTTTTTTTTCTCAGTGTGGGTGAACTCCTCCTTCCTTTTTTTTTCTTTGTCGGGGTGTTGAGAGAAGAGTCTGGCCTTGACAATGAATGCCAGGATATCAGCTGATTGATTAGTTGATGACGTGAAATGCCGTAGAGTTTTTTTTTAGAAAAGAGATTTTCTTTCTCGTGAATGAGGAGAAAAGTAAATAACATGCACGGGATGTGTTGTATGTTTTCCTTATTCTTTGGAAGACACAAATGAGGCCACCACTCGAACAACCGTCTATCTGCAAATTTTCGGATTTTGAGTTATACATACTTTCGAATCCAGCAACTCTTCTATATATTAGTGTTTAGAAATTGTAAAAAAATTTGTTTTTCACGTTCATAATCTAGAGAGACTGAGAGTAACTAGAATTATAAATTCGCAATATTTGTGAGTTGTTATTCGAGTGAAAGAGCCTGGGATGAAAATGAATCGAACAACAGTATATCTGCAAAATTTGCAGATAAGCGGTTATTCGAGGGAAAAGGAGCCCGGATAATGTTCTGTGTTCTGTCGAACAAAACGTTATCTGCATGCGTCCACCAATGAGGTTCTTTAATTTGGTATGACGTCATATTTAAAGGGCACTTAGTTTGGCTGCCAAGTTCTCGTGTTCCGTGGTTTATCTTATAATTTTCATTAAGCATTGTTTCTGACAAAAATAACAGTTATTGTGATCATCAACTATGGGTAGAAAGCATAAGGAATCGAATGAAATTGAAAACAACGCAGTAGAATGTAGTACTCAGTGTGAAAAGAATAATGTGAGTGCACACGTAATTACTCCTCGGTCTTTTTATGGTAAAAAAAGAAAAGTGAAAATACTTTCCAAACAGTATACCTTACTGGATTTTAAAATCTATTAGCCTATCATTACTGTACCCAATATTGGATAGTCAGATGTCTTAAATGGGGAAAAAAAGTTAGCCATGCTCTTTTTTTATACATAATTATGTAATACAAAAAAAATGGTGCTAGTAAATCTTGCATCTTACCATGCTTTTAGGGCTATAGTATGCTTTAACACATTTTTTTTAGGTATGTAGTTATGTGATTGCACCACGTAGGCCTACCATGAACGATGACCAAAGACGTGTCATAAGGAGAGCTTCATAACTGAATAATTTTACAGACCACCATTCTTATACAATAAAGTTTTTTAATTTTTATATTTCTTCTGCCCATCATTATATAATTATACTAGTTTTTAATTATCCAAGTTTCTAAAATCTAGGCTAATATAATGTTGAAGAAAAAAAAATGACATCATACCATTAATAATTATCACATATATTGCATTCCAATGTTGACAAACTTCGGTTTTTTGCAGTTATAGTGTTGTTTGAGGTACAGTTTGGATAGAGAGATAATATTTACACACATATTTGTAAAAAGCATGCTTTTAGCTTCATTTTGAAAAAAAGAATGATGTCATAGCATAAATAATAACGGAAATATGATAACGTAAACATTGCAAAACTTCAATCGCGTTTTTCTCCGATTTGTGTTTTGTGCAGATAGACGGTTGTTCGAGTGGTGGCCTCAAATATAATGGGGACACACAGATTATTATTTTTTTTCTATTGTGTTGGAGAAATTACTTTAAAAGTGGTGCTGAGAGGTGGTGCATGGTGATGCCCGATGCCGTGAATGATGTTGATTTTGGGTGTGGCATTGGTGGTGTATCATGGGGTTAGCAATACTGGTGTATGCTATTTGAATTGCACCCTTACTTGGGATCTTTGCAAGAGAATTATTGCTATGGAGAGTTATTATTATTATTAATAATTGTTATTGTATGAAATGTGTCACGGGAGGGTTACTCAAGTATAATTATCATTACTTGGGACTTGTTTTACGAGAGATTTGAGATATTTCATGGGAGATTATTTTATAATTATTACAGATAATTATTCATGGAGAATTATTACAATAAATTATGGGAGAAATCTTGTGTTCATTATTTGTTGAATTTTTATAACTTTGAAGAATATTTCAGTAATTCATGAGTGATGAGTTTTGCTGAATCTTGGTGAATTTTGTGCTGATTTTTCTGGGTGAATGGACAAGCATTAACATTGGTGATGTTTTTTTTTTTTTTATACTGATACTGGTGACTTTGATGATAGCAATTTTTGGTGGTTTTGCTGATAGTGATATTTCTGATACTGTTTTATATATATATATATATACTAATACGTGGGTGTTGTAATGCTATCAAGGGTGGTGAAATCTTTTTTAAATTTGGGAGGAACTAACAACACATTATTTATGTTTTTCTTTTTTTTATGAGTTCAGCAGATAATTGCTTGACATACGCGAGTTACGGGAGATAGTTAACAATGCCGTTGATTTTTCTTTTCTCCTTTTTTGGGAAGTTAGCCATCGCTGACACAAGTTTCTTTTATCATGGGTGAATTTGAATTTATTTTTTCTCTCCAATTGGTGTGAATATTTTTTTTGATGTCTCAGTTCGTGACTTAGAGTCATTGTTCAGGAACGTGTTTGTGTTTTTAGCTATTTGATGCTGCAGAGAAATATATGGGAGAATTTTTTGCATTTGTTTTTGAATGCATACAAAATGGCACTACATTTTTTTCTCTGGATATTTGTGTTCCAGAAATTGTGAGTTTTCGTGCACAAACAATACCTTTGTTGTATTTGTGACAACTTTGTGAGAGATAGGAATCTTGGTTAAGTTTTCTAGTGGCCTTTGTCGCAGTGCATATGGAGAAGTCTTGCCTTAGACACTTTGAATTTGGAGTTTTGTATAATGAGTTGTGGCACATTAGTGATTTTTTCTAGAATTTTCTAGACAGTTTGTATTTGCTGAGTTTTTGCCCTTTTTCAGCAATTATGCTAAGGAGAGAGTTTCATAGTTTTGACTATAACATTGAGTTATTCTCTGGAGAATTGGAGATATAATTGGAGGTATATTATTTTGGAGTTATAATTTGAGATATAATATATTGGAGATATATTTTTGGCCATTTTGATATTTGCCAATAGTGGTGAGAGCTATGTTTAGTTCAATTATTTTGCAGCCATCTTTGTTGCAAATGGAGACACATTTTTGAGGAGATATATGGGGCAATATTTGTGAGTGTGTGAGCTAGATGCTTTGAGTGCACATTTTTTTGGAGATAGGATTTAATTTTTTTGATATTCCTTTTTGGAGATATATTTTTTTTGGAGCCTTGTTTTATTCCACATGGAGTATTGGGGAAATAGAGGTAAATATTTTTCATTTGCCGAAATAGAGGTGACTATTCTTTATTCCTGGAGTGGTGGTTTTTTTTATTAACATGTGGCTATGGGGGTTGGTTACTAATCAAATGGAGGAAATATTTTTTTCACCGGAGTGCTCTTATTATTATGGTGTCACATATTTATGTATGGAGGTGGAATTAATCTTGGGCGGGTGACCCTTTTTTTGGTTATGGGAGTTTTGTTTTTTCGAGCCAAGAGAAGATTTCTGTGGTTCTTTCTTTTTGGTTTTGTGACTATTTGGAGGCGAGTGGCATTACTACATTGTGGTCCTATGGAGATGTGTGCATTTTTTATGTTCACAAGTGTATTATTTTTGGAGGCATATATAATTGGGCAGTGTCATGGTGAGAGATAAGTCTTCGAGATAAATTTTTGAACACATTAGTCATATCCTGGAGTTAATTTTGTGAAATGTGCTTACTTCGTGTCAGTTAGACCATTTTTTTTTTTTTTTTTTTTTGAGAATCATGAGTTTCCAAACTTGTGTGTCTGACTAGACAATTTTTTTTGCCGCAGTTTGAGCACACGTCCGCAGGTGGATTTTCCTGCTGACAAGCTCTGTGCTGGTTCCTTTTCCTCTGATGGTGATTGCTCAGAGTTTTTGCAATATCTGGAAATGTTGACAATAGCATTTCACGAAAGCGCATGGGTAAGAGTTTGCTTTCTGGCAAATTCCGTAGGTATTCATGGGGCATTTCTTGGGAAAAATGCGGGGGGTTATGCATATTATACATATATTATGTGATTTGTGATTGGGAAAAGTTCACTTGTGATTATCTTTTTTTTTATTATTTTTCTTCCTTTTCCTATGAGAGATGTAATTGGGGATTGAGCTTAAATAGCATTTCTTTTTGGACGGGAGATGTAATTTTTCGGGGGTTGTTATTGACGTAAATGGGAGTTTGACATTAAGTCTCATTGTAGTTAATTATATGAGCAGTAAAGGGGTTTTGCTATTAAAAGTTGGAGATTTTTTCTGATTTTGTGAGTTGCTGAATTGTCAGAGCTTGAGAGAACATTTTTGGGTCTGGGCTTGTATTGTGATTTTTTTTTTCCTTAGGCTCATTACGATTTTTTTTTTTTTTTTTTTTACTTATTAGAGAATTTTAGTTTGAAATGTGAGTGAAGAAGTCCGTGGAGTTGCTGTGAGTTTTGGACTGTGTGCGCTGATGTGTGAGTTTGGAGAATTGAGTTGGAGAACTTGATATTTTTTTTCATTTGAGAGTTATGATAATGACTTATGATTTAGTGGTCATATTAAATGGAGTTAATTGGGAGACATTCAGTTAGTATTTCTGACTTTTTGAGATCATTGTTTAATAGAAATAGTATGTCTGAGGTTAATTTTCTTGGATTGACCGATGACTTGACTGACATACTAACACACCATAAAAGTTGTTTCCCAACGCTAGCAAGACGTCCACCAGCCGTGCAGAGGTGTTGCTGTCGTTTGTCCATGGTGATTACGAGAGTTCTACAGAGTTCTACAGCGTGTCTTTTGGGGGTCTGCAGATGCCGTTAGAAGTCTTCTACGATGAGGGAGGCATTCCGTCTTTCTACAGTTAGCTACTGTCTGTTCTGGAAGTTGCAGACAAGCACAGAGGGATATTCAAGAATCCAAGATGAGAGAAAATTCTAGTGTTATTGGAAATAAAGCGTAATAGACTTTACTTTATAATGCCAGAGACGTACAGTTATTATTTATATTTTATTTTAAGCCGACCAATGTTTTATATTATATAAGCTGTTTTGTTTGACCTTTTGCTAGGCGGGAGCTAGCATTTGTGCGAGGCCGAGCTGTATAAGGCCTAGGGTTATAATTAATGATATATTGCCAATATGTTCGCTGTGACCTATTGGAATGTGGAGAACAGAGCCGAAGTAACGACCCGAGAAAAGCTGATAAATGATTTCTGTGTGTGGCGTGATATGAAACTGCATAGTTAGACGAGTCAATGTACGTCAGTTCATGGGCTCTTTTTAAAGTGCCTTTGGGAAACTGGTTGTAGCCAGTAATATGAGGTGTTGTCAAAATGTGCGTTCGTATGTGTGTGTGCGCCTCTTCTATTCTTAATGTACCCCTAGCCAAGTCTATGGTGGATTTGGATAGAGATGTCTGTAGAAGAAAGGCAAGATGCCGAGGGAGGTCTGCGAAAGTGTCTTTATATTTTGTGAGTGAAATATTCTGGCTGCATGGACGGTTCTGGCGGAACTATGGGTTCTAGCAAAGGGGGTGACCGAGGGAGTCCCGATGGGAGAATAGACATTTCGTGTGACCATTACTGTTTTAGACATTTTAATGTTAGGGGTTTAACTGATTTAAGTTAGTCAGTAAGACTTGGATCATTTTTTTTCCGTTGTTAAATAAATGTATTTTTGTAATGCAACTCTCTCATTTGATTACCTGTTAGAGTGGAGAGAAAGAAGTAGAGAGAGAGAGAGAGAGGTATCGCTTAGAGAGAGAGAGAGAGAGCGGTTGCTTGGAGAGAGAGAGAGATAATGTGTTGGTATGCCTGACGCCCAGAGTTACATGTTTACCAAATGAATAACGAGATTAATATCCCGTTAACAGATGTGGTAGTTTTTGAGGGTTACACACACACACACACACACACACACACACACATATATATATATATATATATATATATATATATATATATATATAATATATATATATATATATATATATATATTATATTGTTCAGGATGTAAGCCAGAATCAAGACAAATTAACTAATTTTAGAAGGAAATTCTGACATCTCTTCAATTGCTGAAGTTCAACAGCCTCCATTATTTTTGGATATCTCTTGTCCTTTCCAATTGGCTGTCTTGGAAATTAATCTCACAGTAATTCAACAGGTCCCCGTGATTCAGACTTTAGGCGGGGCTTATAGTGGAACGAGAAAGTGGATGACCTAGGGCAGGACACATGTGGGAAGAAAGATCTGTTGGCATGTTATAAAGCCAGAAGACACCGACAATCTTTCTTAGAACATCGCCAGCTGCCAAGACGTTCATTCCTCTCCTCCCTCTCTCTCCCTTCCTTCTGGGGACCCTCACATGTTCATTTACATAGTGCTAACCTCTGATCAGCAATTTGAAAGAAAACAAGACCATCGATGGTCAGGTATTTTAATGTAGTAATTTTGATTGGAGTCAGTTATTGCTTTTCGCCTCTATTCTGTACTTCCTTTTCATTTTTCCAAGGCGACTCTCTCCTGTTGTCTTAGCATCGCAGTCCTATTTATGGTTACTGTAACACAATTTCCCATCGCTACCAGCAATGCTGTAAATAATTCCCCTTGCGATGCTAATAGTGATATTAAATCTAATTGTGATATTCCCACCTAGATTAGCATCTGCTACATTGGGAAATAACGTTGTTGTTTCATGATAAACATCCCCTTACTTAATTAAATAATTTAGTATACTTTTCTGTCCCTGTGAGTGGACTTTGATGTGAAATAATAAGAGCAAATTGTATTTAGCATTCCCCACATGTCTATCACCTTAGTACTGATTCTAGAATGCAATCTCTTTGTAGAAGCAAATATCCTCCCTTGGAAGTGGCTCTAGGACTAAGAGGCAACCCACTGTGCGCAAACCCTATTTCTTTGCCTGGATCATTTCTCAGCCACGTGTCCTGGTTAACCTGCAATCAACACCTTCCATTTAATTTCTGCACCCATTCGAGTCCCTGTCACCCTTAAGGTATAAATTGCTTACTCATATAATTTAGTCTAAATTTAATTCAGTTAAACTAAATCTCTAAAATTTTATATAATTTTTTCCTTCCATTTATATTATATATATATATATATATATATATATATATATATATATATATATATATATATATATAGAATATATATATATATATATATATATATATATATATATATATATATATATATATATATATATAGTATATATATATATATATATATATATATATACTTTTAGGCAATAGTTTTTCTCTAATACAATTTTCGTTAAAAAGCAATTTGCTTTAGTGGCATCAATTAGTTCTTGCAGGTATCTTCATACTGACGAAGTTTTTTCCGATTCTCGTTCATCAATTTCTGGTGAAAAATACGCAGACTTCCTTCTTCCATTTATTGAATTTTGTCCACGACAGCTGTTTCGCCTTATGGCATTATCAGCGACTACTGACTTACAATCTGACCTTTCGGCCTATTTATCTCATCGTGTGGGAGGTATGACCTTGAGGTATGGGTACTTGGTTAGTCTAGGGATTAACAGCTTAAGGGCGTTGTTTTAGTTACAAAGAACATAAGGACATATGTACTGTGACAATAAGAGTGAAAGTTTAAACAATGGTTAAATAAATATTCAAAATACAATGCCATGTGCTAGAGTTTCCTTAAATGTATGTTTAAAATTAATATGTTACATGTTGGTTTAGATAATTACAAAATTACATACAGGAATGAAAATGAATATAGAAATCTAAATACGGGAGTACAAATATATGTATATATTTTATAGCATGCTAAAGGTACAAGAGATAATTTCTGTTTATACATAAATGTGTATGATTTAAATTTGAGTGTGTGTGTGTGTGTGTGTATGTCCAAAATGGTCTACGTTGGTTAACGGTTGCTGATTCGTGTTGGCGGGGTCTCAGCGACCTGAGTAAGGATGGTACTTGACTTTCGCTGACGCTGGGTCTTCTCATGTCTTCAAGGGGCGCGATGTTCTCGGTGGATCGGGGCGCGCTGTCTGGTCCCTGTTGACTTGGGTATTCCTTCTCATGCTGGAGGGGAGTATATGGTCCGATTCTTGTTGGACGTTCAAGGTCGGCTTCTGAAGCGATGCTCACTGCTTCCGTTATTAACCCTCTTACGCCGATTGGACGTATTAAACGTCGAGTCAAAATGTCTCCCGTATGCCGATTGGACGTATCATACGTCGGCTCAAAAAAGTTTTTTTAAAAAATTCGCGGAAAAATACTTATAGGCCTACCAGCCGAAAACTTTTGTATCACGCGCCTTGGGGGATGCTGGGAGTTTACGGATCAAGGCGTTGTTTTTTTGTTTACAATCGCTACGCAGGCGCGCGAATTTCTTTCTTATCGCACTAAAAAGTATCAGTGACACATCTCGGAAATTATTTCGTCACTTTGACATAATTATTGCACCATTTTAAATTATCCTTTACATGAAGTATTGTAAGGAAATTTTAGAAATTGTCTTCTAAAATAAAATTTAGTATATAACTCTAGTCGCTAGAGGGCAGGGTATATGGAATCCTTGGAATATAAAATAAAATTTAGTATATAACTCTAGTCGCTAGAGGGTCAGGGCATTTTAGAATCATTGGAATTTTGTTATTTCTGGATTCCTTGGGTTTTCTTTATTCAAAAAAAGTTACTTCGTGTGTGGTTTTTTCTACTTCAACGAGTCTGCTTTTGAGCAATACAAACAAACCCGGTATTGACAGGTGTGGGACCCTAGTCAAGCGAGGTTTTGATTCTCATGTAAATTATTCACGCCCAAGTCATGCTGAAAATAATGGACAGTGCTTAGACTGATATTTGGACAGTGCTCAAAAGATATATGAAATAGCATAACGTACATTGAAGCCCAGCTACGTTGCACATTCTCCTCCTGGATAGGCTATTCCTCTCCTGATAAATGTTCAGTGTTCTTGATCTTCGCCATTCACCATTCTCATATCATACTGCAAGAGTGGTGGCTCGATTTTCAAATAATTTGAAGACCCCTGCTTGGAACACTGGCAACGAATGAACTTCTTGTCTCATATACACCATTTAATGCCTAAGTTGAGTATAGAATGTATGTAATTGATAAATATATATAATTAATTTTTATATGTTGGCTTTTTATCCCATTCATTGTTTTCTTCTATGTTTGCCATTTATTGTGATCCCTTCCTGTCGACCTCAGATTTCTAGCTTTTCTCTCCCTACATATTCCCTTCTCCCTTACATTTGGTGCCCAGACCCGGGATTACATGTTGGCATTCATGGGGAAACATTGTTTGGCATAAATAAGACTGAAATAGAACGTATATTATCCAATTTGGGTGGGCTTACTTAAGTTTAGCACTTATTTTTTGGTTATGATTTGGAATTTTGTTTGTGTGTTCTCACGAGTATAGGTACTTGTGAAGTGGAATAGGCTTTCAGAGTTCTGGCGGGTTCACGTATCCCAGGTTCCCTAGTACTAGTGCTGTTTGCCGAGGATTTCCTGTTGTTAGGTAAGATATACCCCTTACCTGAGTGAGGTTAGTGGAGCTTTTTAGTCAATTATAGGATAGATACTGTTAGATATTTTCTTGTATTTGTCTTGTGTAAGCTATCCCTCGAAGCTTTAAACTGTGGATAAGAATGAACTTATCTTTTACTGAATTTAGGTGGTAGTTCTATCTGAATAATCAGTGCTTTAGTGTAGATGAGTGAATAGATTGAGATTTGGCGTGAGTCTTAATTATAATCGTAATATTTTTTTTTCTTATACAATTTTTTTTCACCATTATTAAACATGGCTAGTTCCCTGAGTGAATTAACTTTTGAGTTTTGGATTCATATAGGTAAAGAGTTGCAGTTGAGTGGCCAGAATTAATGAATTTTGCTGATACCAAATTTAAGGAAAGACTGAGCATAGAAAATAAAAGGATAGAACGAGAAGAGAGGAAAGAAAAGGAGAAACGTGAAAGGGAGGATAGATTATTAGATAGAAACAGTAAGAAAGAAGAGGAGGACAGGAAACTAGAATATGAAAGACTTGAATTAGAAAATAAAAAGTTAAGTAGCCTCCATAGTGTTAGTCCACAGTCTATTAATGCTCAGGATAGTTTTCTCCGTTGCTATTCCTAAATTGAAACTGTATGAAAGTGGTGAAGACATTACAGCTTATCTGATAAGGTTTGTTTAAAATTTAGCAAAGCTGAGTGGATGGCCTAAGGAATTATGGGGCACCTAGGTTAGCTCTTTTATTTTCGGGTGATGCACTTAATGTTTACTCTACTTTACCACCTGATGAAGTTTGCAAAGGATTATGATAAATTAAAAGATGCTATTTTGAAAGCATTTCGTAAAACTACAGAACAGTATCGTAGAGAATTTAGGTATGCTAAATTTAAAGATGAAAATTTTATGCAGTATCTTACTAACCTTTACCGCCTCTTTGACTTTTGGATAGATAGTGCTAAAATTGACAAGAATTATGACAGTCTGAGAGATTTCATTGTAACCGACCAATTTATGTCTGCCATTCCTAAATATATTAGGTTATTCCTTATGGAACAAGGTTTTACTAAGGCTACAGAATTGGCAAGAAAGGCTGATTTATATTGTGGAGCTCATGATTGCTATCCTAACAGAACTAGAGACAAAAATAGCAATAAATCTTCGAGTAAGAAAGTCCAAATTGAACAAAACCAGAAAACTAAAGCTACCTTCATTCACTAAAGATAAAATTCAAATGAAGAATCCAATTTGCTTCACTTGTGGTGACCGTGGACATATGCTAAAAATTGTCCCAGTCTCCCAAAGCAGAGGAGGTAATTAAGAGGTGTTTAACAGGTAATGATCGTAATCTTGGCCCCTTCTGTGCAGGTAAAGTTAATGGACTTAATGTTTCTACAATTTTGAGAGATACAGGTTGTACTTGCATCATGGTGTCAGACAAAATTTTTCCAAATATCCAACCTGATAAACTACCTAAATGTACAGTTTCTGATTACCTAGGGCGAAAGAATGATTTTCCTGTTACTAGAGCGTTTCTTGATTGTCAATTTTTTAAGGGGTGGACAGATGTAGTAGTTGCACCTATTGATTGTTGTTCGGTCATGATTGGTAATGTTGAAGGAGCTACTATGCCAGATTTTCAAAGATACTTTCCATGCTGTGAGAGAAAAGTTCGATTCAGTCTCTGTAGTCACCAGATCTAAGTCTAGTAAGGAATCTAAAAGAATTCCTGTACATCCTTATTACTACCTGCTGTAAAAGATTTAAATGTTAATAACAGTGATTTTGTGAAATATCAAGAAAGAGTGTGCTACTTTGAAGGATATTAGGGATCATGCTAAGGATGGTACAGTTTTCACTCGTAAAAATCATAAGTACACTTTTGAATATGACCATAAAATTTTATTAAAGAGAATCTTAGACTCGACTAATAGTCAACTTGTGGGCAAGTCTTTTCTAGTCGTACCTAACCAGCTTAGGGAAATATAGTCTTAGAAGTAGCTCATGAGTCCCCCTTCTCAGGCCATTTTTCTCATAGAAAAACTTATCAGAAAATTTCTTCACTTTACTTCTGGCCAGGCATGACTGTTGACATTTATGACTTTTGTAGGAGTTGTGATGTATTGTCCAGAGTTTGCTTCAAAGGGTAGGATAAAAAAAGGCAGAACTAGTTAAAATGCCTGTGATTTCCGTACCTTTTGAGAAAGTAGCAGTGGATATCGTTGGGCCTATAAAGCCAAGAGCATCTTCAGGTTCCTCTTATTTATTAACACTTGTAGATTATGCTACTTCCTTTCCAGAAGCAGTCCCCCTAAAAAATATAACTTCTATTAGATATAAGCAGAGGCACTAGTGACCATCTTCTCTAGGGTAGGAATTCCTAAAGTCATTGTTTCCGACAGAGGGGCCTCAATTCACTTCAGACTTGATGGGTAAGGTATATGAGCTGATTGGTATAAAAAACCTGTGTTTTAACCACTCCGTACCATCCGATGGCTACGGAAAAAAATAGAGAGACAGCACTCCAATCCTAAAATTCTACTTTAAAGAAGTTATGCTATCTTAGACCTAAAGAATGGGATAGGTATCTTCTTGTGCTCTTTTTGCAATGAGAGAGATTCCTACAGACACTAGCGGTTTCTCTCCATTTGAACTTTTATATGGGCGCCAAGCTAGAGGTCCATTGGGCATATTGCATGAATTGTGGTCAAATGGAAAGATTTCGGATGATACGCAAACTTTGCTACCAATTTCTTCTTGATCTTCGTTCGAGACTAGAAGAGACTGCTCAAATTGCAGCAGAAAATACAAAATTTTGCTATGAAACAATATAAAACTTACTTTGATGCTCATAGTTCTAATAGATCTTTTGTTACAGGTGATGAAGTTCTAGTAATGCTGCCGGATACGTATAACAAGCTGTTATTAGCTGGCAAGGTCCTTACAAAGTTCTAAGAAAATTAAATAAAGTAGATTATGTTTTGGATGTAAAGGAAAAGCTAAAGTTTTCCATGTTAATCTTTTAAAGAAGTATGTTAGAAGATCTATGTTTTGCTTGAATACTTTTGATGGTTTATCATCTAGAGAAGTACTAGAAGAGGTTACTTCATCTAATGTGATGGTTAACTTTTGTATTGTTGAAGATTCTTCTGATACAGAACTACCAACAGTAGGTTCTGAAACTTCTTTAGGTTCTGAAACTTCTAAAGATCTTTTTACCACCTTGGTGATCTTTAACTAGTGCAATGATTACAGAATTAAAAGTAATTTTAAGTAAATTTTGGAAAGATTTTTTCAGATATCCCCCCTGGCTGTACTTCTACGGTTATGCATACAATTAGACTTAAGACTAATGAACCTCTAAAATCAAGGCTTTACCCTGTTCCTGTCCATTTGAGTAATGAATTTGAATCTGAAGTTGATAATTTACTTAAGCTAGGTATCATAGAACCTTCTCTGATTTCCCCTTATTGTAATCCGGTTGTCATGATTAAGAAACCTGATGAAGACTTATAGGTTAGCACTAGATTTTCCGTGCATTGAATTCAATAACTGTCTTTGATTGTGAGCCAATGCCACTAATTGATAAAGATTTCTTTAAGTTTACAGATGCCATTTACTTTTCAGAAATAGATATTACCAAAGCTTACTACCAGATTGTTTTTGCATCCGAATAGCCGTCAATATACTGCTTTCCAGACCTCTAAAGGATTGATGCAATTCACTAGGATGCCTTTTTGGATTATCCACTGCTTGTGCTTCGTATATCAGACTTATGAGAAGGAGTTTTTGAGGGTGTCAAGGAATAAGTATATACTTTGATAACATACTTTATTTTCTCAAAGGACTGGCCAGAACATCTTCAGATTTTGAATAATGTATTAGCTTCACTTGAGATACATGGTTTAACTGCTAAGCCATCGAAATGTCGTTTTGGTTTACCTTCCATAACCTACTTAGGTTTTAAGATTTCTAAGAATTGTATTTATCCAGATCCAGATAAGTGCAGTAAAAAATCATGGAATTTTAATTATCCTAATGCAAGAAAGAACTTCAGTCCTTTTGAGGTACTTGCAATTTTTATCAAAGATTTATCCCTAATATTTCATCTATTACTTCTGACCTCTCAAATTTACTAAAGAAAAACCAGCCCGATAAATTTGAGTTATCTATTGACCTTAAACGGCAGTTTGAACACCCTGAAGCATTATTTTGAATCTGATCTAGTTTTAAGATACCTGACATAACAAAAACTTTTGTTGTTCGCAGTGACGCCTCCCAGAATTGCATTGGAGCTGTTTTACTGCAGTATTGGAATAACGTTCCCCATCCCATAACCTATGCTGGAAGTAAAATTAAATAAATCCGAACTAAATTATTCAGTTATTGAAAAGGAATGTTTAAGTTTGGTTTTTGCCATTAAGAAATTTGAATATTACCTTGTCGGTAAACAATTCATTGTTGAATGTGACCACAGACCTTTGTCTTACCTTGAACATTTTAAAGGCAAGAATGGGAGATTGTTACGTTGGTCACTATATTTTCAGGCAATATAAATATACTGTAGTGTATATTAAGGGAATAGACAATATCTTTGCTGATTTCTTAGTAGATGCTGGGTGTAATGAGAATCTTTAATAGAATTTGAATATAAATATATTACTTATATTTGTCTTAGTGCGGGGGTATGTAAAGGAAATTTAGAAATTGTCTTCTAAAATAAAATTTAGTATATAACTCTAGTCGCTAGAGGGCAGGGTATTATGGAATCCTTGGAATATAAAATAAAATTTAGTATATAACTCTAGTCGCTAGAGGGCAGGGCATTTTAGAATCATTGGAATTTTGTTATTTCTGGATTCCTTGGGTTTTCTTTATTCAAAAAGTTTACTTCGTGTGGTGGTTTTTCTACTTCAACGAGTCTGCTTTTGAGCAATACAACAAACCCGTATTGACAGGTGTGGGGAGGCCCTAGTCAAGCGAGGTTTTTGATTCTCATGAAATTAAATTATTCACGCCCAAGTCATGCTGAAAATAATGGACAGTGCTTAGACTGATATTTGGACAGTGCTCAAAAGGATATATGAAATATAAAAAGCATAACGTACATTGAAGCCCAGCTACTTTGCACATTCTCCTCCTGGATAGGCTATTCCTCTCCTGATAAATGTTCAGTGTTCTTGATCTTCGCCATTCACCATTCTCATATCATACTGCAAGAGTGGCTCGATTTTCAAATAATTTGAAGACCCCTGCTTGGAACACTGGCAACGAATGAACTTCTTGTCTCATATACACCATTTAATGCCTAAGTTGAGTATAGAATGTATGTAATTGATAAATATATATAATTAATTTTTTTATGTTGGCTTTTTATCCCATTCATTGTTTTCTTCTATGTTTGCCATTTATTGTGATCCCTTCCTGTCGAACCTAGATTTCTAGCTTCTCTCTCCCTACATATTCCCTTCTCCCTTACAAGTATTATATATGAAAATGTGCGCAATTTCATGCACAATACAACTAAACATACTCATGATTGTAGCTTTTATCAGTTTTGAAATATTTTCATATAAATAACGATAAGTGCAAAAATTTCAACCTTCGGTCAACTTTGACTCTACAGAAATGGTCGAGAACGCAATTGTAAGCTAAAACTCTTCCATTATAGTAATATTCAATCCTTTGCCTTCATTTTGCAACAAATTGGACGTCTCTAGCACAATATTTCGATTTATGGTGAATTATGAAAAAACTTTTTCCTTACGTTCGTGCGACAACTCGTTCCGATAAAGTTTTTTTTCGTGCGATTGTCCTAATGTTTGACACCCTTTTAAATTTGCCGTTACATAAAGGTTTTATATATGGAAATGTGCGCAATTTCATGCACAATACAACAAAAAACAACCCAGGTTGTAGCTTTTTACAGTTTTGAAATATTTTCATATAAATACGTTAAGTGCAAAAATTTCAACTTTCGGTCAACTTTGACTCTACCGAAATGGTCGAAAAACGCAATTGTAAGCTAAAACTCTTATATTCTAGTAATATTCGAATCATTTACCTTCATTTTGCAACGACTTGAAGTCTCTAGCACAATATTTGTCGATTTATGGTGATTTATGAAAAAAAAAAAAAAAAAAACATTACGTTCGCGCGGTAACTTCCGAAAAAATCAGATTTTTTTTGTGCGATTGTCGAAATTTTGTTTGCCACCATTTAAAATTAGCTTACATAAAGTTTTATATATGAAAAATGTGCGTAATTTCATGTAGAATACAACTAAAAATGATTGAAGGTTGTAGCTTTTCTCTTTTTTCGAAATATTTTGCATATAAAAATCACGATAAATAAGAAAAAAAAACACGTTCGGTCAAATTTGACTCTACCGAAATAGAAATTTTGAAAAACGCAATTGTAAGCTAAAACTCTTACGGCCTAGTAATATTCTGTCATTTTTCTTCATTTTGAAACAAATTTGAAGTCTCTAAAACAATATTGTGATTTATGGTGAATTTTTGAAAAATATATTTACCTTCACTCCGCGCGCCGATTCGCGGCCGCAAGTCTCCGAAATACGTACATGGCATTATCCTAATATTTGCTCCTTTTCATATTAGCCTTTTTATAGAGTTTCATATATCAAAATGTTGCGCAAATTCATGAAAAATACAATAAAAAATAATTGAAGGTTGTAGCTTTTTTTCCATCTTCGAAATATGTCCCATATTCCTATATCCCCCTATATATATATTAAAATTTCGACATTCGGTCAAATTAACTCGTCCGAAATGGTAGAAATCTGCAATTCTATCTAAAACTCTTACAGTATCGTAATATTCAATCATTTGTCTTAATTTGAAACAAATTGGAAGTCTCTAGAACATTATTTAGAATTACGGTGAATTTTTGAAAAAGATAACATTTTTTTACGTCCGCTCGTTACGAATTCGTACATCATTTTGTGATAATATTTTTTCCGGTGTTGCTTTTATTGTTTTACAATGTATTATATATCAAAATGATTGCAAATTAGTGTACAATACAACGCAAAAAAAAGTAACTGGTTAGCTTTGACCGTTTTGTTTCTGCACAGCGTGATTTGAATACAATTATGTATGAATTTTTTTTTTTCGCTACCATATATCGCATTATTTACATATGATGAATGATATTATTTTTTCATTTCTGATGGTTGTATTCTAAACTTCAGGCAATGACAAAAAAGGAGCCAAAATGAACTCTTAATCTTCAAAAGTACGCGCGCTGTAATATTTTGAATAAATTATTTTTTCCACTTCCGCGCTCACTCCAACCAGGCCCGGCATACGGGAGACGTTTTGATTTTTTAGGCTCCGGCGTAAGAGGGTTAGAGAGGCCGACCGTAGTTGTCTTCTCTGTGTACGACCTGGGTGCCTTCTATGAGCTCTTGTAGACTAACCAGTACCCATACCTCAAGGTCATACCTCCCACACGATGAGATAAATAGGCCGAAAGGTCAGATTGTAAGTCAGTAGTCGCTTGATAATGCCATAAGGCGAAAAACAGCTGTCGTGACAAAATTCAATAAATGGAAGAAGGAAGTCTGCGTATTTTTCACCAGAAATTGAGGAACGAGAGAAATCGGAAAAAACTTCGTCGGTATGAAGATACCTGCAAGAAACTAATTGATGTCACTAAAGCAATTGCCTTTTAACGAAAATTGTATTAGAGAAAAACTCCCTAGCCCTAAAGTATTGGAATGAAGTGGACGGGCATGGACACGATGGAGGGAATAGAGAAGATACTCCGACACCGTATAGAAGAATCCGCAGCAAGAATCCAGCAACTTGAAGTTGAGAAGAGAAACGTTGGGAAGATTTCTGCATTAACAGCCCACTAGATGACCAACAAAAAGCACGTGACCTGCTTGAGTTAGAGAAGAGGAAATACAGACAGGTGGTGACAACGAGGCACAACAAGAAGCTACTCATCCTTCATGGGGCCCCGTGAGAAGTGAGGAACGCAAAGATGGCTTCGTCAACCTGGCTGGAATCGACCTTAGCCCCCATCAAAGGTCCCTCCTGAACCTGGGTCTGCAGTGCCACTATGCCAAGAAACCACACACTGAAGCCAAGAGAATAGAAACGGAGGCCCTTATAGACCGACTTTTACAACTCCAAGATGATGGTAGCTAGAACTAACACCTACTGTCATTGATGAACTTGTTGGATAAGCAGGACGACAGAGAGACACTTCCGAAGCCAATTAATCACCAAGGAGATGAGGGAAGCCGCAACCCAGACATCATCATACGGAAAGGTGACAAATCATCAGTGTACGTAGTGATGAAGAAAATGGGATTATTTTGAAAAAGATGGATAGGATCCTCCTGGACACTTCCAAATTCCAACGTTTGACAAAAGACCCCACCGAGGACCTCAGAAAGAAAGTGTCGAGGCTTGTGACTAGGGCCAACAATCAGCAAGACGTCGTAAAATTCCCTAAGGTAAAAGGAGATTATGGGCCGGTTACTGCTACGGAACAGTGAAAACACAACAAGGCAGGCAACCCCCTAAGGGCATCATCTCTCAGATAACATCCCCAAACCTATAGGATAGCGAAAGTCCTGAATGATTTGCTGGTACCTTACATACCCGTGCATATTCACTGAATCAGCGGTGGAGTTAGTTGTCTCCTACAGGAAAAAGGACCAGAAGACGACATTGCCTCACTCGACGTTGAGAGTTTGTTTACAAACGTTCCCGTCGAAGAAACGATCGACATCATTCTTGATCGTGTATACAGGTCCGAGAAGAACCCGCTGCCCATTTCCGAAGATGTCCTCCGAGAGATGCTGAAAGCTAGCACTACAGAGCCCCTTTCCTCTCTCATCAGGGGGAATATTATTTCGACAAGTAGACGGAGTCGCCATGGGATCCCCACTAGGGGTCCTCTTTGCAAATATGTACATGGCCACCGTCGAAGAAAGGACCTTTAGAGAACATCAAAAACCTAGGATTTATGGGCGGAACTCGGGGGACGATATATTCGTCACAATAAACAAGAGCCTGAGATACCAAAAACTAGCAGATGCTCTGAAAGAAACTCAGTGCTCAACTTCACCACAAAGCACAGCCAGCAGAAGACTTTGCCATTTCTTGATGTCCTGGTAAAAACAACAGAAGGAACAGTTTAAGACGACCGTGTATACGAAAGCAACAGAACGCTGGCTGTTGCTTGAACGGCACGCGGGAGTGCCCGGACCGCATATAAAAAGGTCTGTCGTGAGTGCGTATGTCAACAGAGCCTTTACACACACAGCTCATCATGGAAAGATATACATAACGAACTCGACCGAATTCGGCCAACAAATGCTGACAAACAACGGGTATGCAGATCAAATTATCGAAGCAGCAATAAAAAAAAGAAAATGGACGAATTTTACCAACCCAACAACACGATGGCGAAAAAACGAGGAGAACTTGATTATTTACCATCGTGTACATTATGGGTCTGCATACAAGGAGGATTGCTGCACACTACGCGGGATAATAACAGAGGCGTAACCCCAAAAGCCCCGTTACCATAAAATAAGCCTCAGGATATATAGTAAGCCCAACCTTGTAGCAGCCTTAATAATGAAGAACAGCACCGCTCCGGGGGACCGAAGGAGATGTGCACGAATGTAGTTTACAAATTTACTTGTCCAGAGGAGGTGTGTAAACCTCACAGCCAAAACTACATCGGGCACACTACAACGACTCTTCAGAGAAGTCTGCTGGCTCATAGAAATCAAGGGACCATCCATCAACATTACATAGATGTTCACGACAGGAAGCCATCTCTACAAGAGCTCATAGAAGGCACCCAGGTCGTACACAGAGAAGACAACTACGGTCGCCTCTTAATAACGGAAGCAGTGAGCATCGCTATTCAGAAGCCGACCTTGAACGTCCAACAAGAATCGGACCATATACTCCCCTCCAGCAGGAGAAGGAATACCAAGCCAACAGGGACCAGACAGCGCGCCCCTTGGAAGACATGAGAAGACCCACGCGTCAGCGAAAGTCAAGTACCATCCTTACTCAGGTCGCTGAGACCCGCCGCCCCAACACGAATCAGCACCGTTAACCAACGTAGACCATTTGGACATACACACACACACACACACACACACACTCAAATTTAAATCATACACATTTATGTATAAACAGAAATTATCTCTTGTACCTTTATGCATGCTATAAAATATATACATATATTTGTACTCCCGTATTTAGATTTCTATATTCATTTTCATTCCTGTATGTAATTTTGTAATTTTTATCTAAAACCAAGATTAACATATTGAATTTTTAAACATACATTTAAAGAAACTCTAGCACATGGCATTGTATTTGAATATTTATTTAACCATTGTTTAAACGTTCACTCTTATTGTCACAGTACATATGTCCTTATGTTCTTTGTATCCAAACAACGCCCTTAAGCTGTTAATCCCTAGACTAACCAGTACCCATACCTCAAGGTCATACCTCCCACACGATGAGATAAATAGGCCGAAAGGTCAGATTGTAAGTCAGTAGTCGCTTGATAATGTCATAAGGCAAAACAGCTGTCGTGACAAAATTCAATAAATGGAAGAAAGGAAGTCTGCGTATTTTTCACCAGAAATTGACGAACGAGAATCGGAAAAAACTTCGTCGGTATGAAGATACCTGCAAGAAACTAATTGATGCCACTAAAGCAATTGCTTTTAACGAAAATTATATATATATATATATATATATAATATATATATATATATGTATATATATATATATATATATAGACAGATAGATAAATAGATACGAAGGTACCTAGGAGGCGCAACTGGGGAGGGTAGGTTAGGTTACCTGATCTGCAAATGGCCTGTATAAGGAAGTACATTCATACCACAAACTTAGGCTGGAGGCCTGCTTCAGAATAGGCAACGATGAGATGAACTCTTAGGTTACCTTACTTAGTTATATTTACACATTACAAGATTTTATCAGAAAAAGTGAATGATATCCAATGGGGTTTAGTAATGATCATTTAATCAATAGGTCTCACACTAGACGAACTAGCCACCAGGCATTCGGCCACAGGAGAGTGGCTAAATCTGGAGCATCACAAGGTGATAAATCCAGAATCCACACAGCAGCACAAATAGTATATTGTAACGATAGCAGTTTTCTATATGAGTGAGTGTGCATTGCACAAGTCATGGGAGATTGAGGTAATTATATTTAAGACACTGAATACTCGATCTCACAAAAGTTAATTATACTTTGATAACGACTTAAGGTGAGCAGGTATGTTACTGAGTGATTATAAAGGGCTGAAGTTATGGTGCTGGTCACTTATTAAGGATGACGTTTTGTCACTTAACACTGAAGCACGTTGGTAAATGGCCGACAACACTATACAATTTCTTAGCCGATACATGAACGGAGATAAGCCGAAGAGTGGGAGCCAATTTAGACTGATAAATACCTTGCAAATTGTAAACTACCTCCTTCTGGAGAGCGGGGTCAATCCTGAGAATGGCGGGGAAGGGTGGGTGCACTTAAGAGACACAACAAAGGTGTATGTTGGCTCCAAGGTGACCCTTAGGAAGGGATGTGTACTCGAAAAGTGTAGAAAGGCTAAGAACGTCCTGCTGCTGATTCGGCCTTTTAATACATTCAAGTGTATTTCGCCCGTATTCTGCTACGTGTCTACGTATTCTTCCAGTTGCATTTGCGACACGAAGTTGTGTCACACGACCTGGCTTGAAGTATAGCGGCTGCTTTGACGGCGAACTCTCGTTTCCAGCGGTATCTGCAAAAGCAAGGGCCACAGCTGTACAAAGAACCAAAATTGAGGTTACAGGATTAATTCTTTAAAGATGAGATGTGGAAGAAGTAAAAGGGGCGAATTTCCCCTGTATCGTTAGTGTGAGCAAAAGCAATGAGAAAGGATTAAGTTGGTTTTATTTACAGAGCCATTTACGTTAATTTAAAGAGGAAATGGTGTCATCTCTTTGACAATATATATATATATATATATATATATATATATATATATATATATATATATATATATATATATATATATATATATATTGTCAGATTCTTTCATAATTTTATTTTAGTTTATTGGAAGTTTTGTAGTATTTAGCTTAGTTTACCTTTTATTTTAAAGTTCTGTTTTCTTCCTGCTCGGCGTATTTACTTATAATTCCTGACATTATTCCCTGTGCTCGATTTTCTGTTCCATTCAAGATTTCCTAATTTGTAACTCCCTTGAAAGTGAAGTTCTTCGGAAGTGCTCCAGGCATACTTACTTAGGCAGTACGTTCATGGCCTCTTTTGCCCGAGCTATAATGAACTTACTCTTTATCTTGATTGGGATTAATATATTCTGTGGGCTGCTCAATGGCTCCTTCAGCCCCGGCCTCCTCGTATTAGCCTTGAGAACCTCTCCGAGAGAAAGTAAAACAAATTACTTATTTAGTCAAGTGACGTTTGTGGGGGTGTCTCAGAGGAATACACTGAGCATCCTCCAAATCCCCTTATATTTGTGAATGGCGCCTACAATCTATGATTTGCTTGCTCTTACTTTAGAGTGTTGTCTGAGGTGGTGTAGACCTCTTCAGGAACAACCTGGGAACTGAAGTTGTGCCATTCTTAGGCAATCTAGTTTGTATTTTTTTGTAAGGCTTCATCACCGGCTGGTATCGATCCTTTCTTATAGGGCCCCGGTATATTTTGTGTAAGTGTATTGCAATCTATCTTTAAGTTAATGGTTTTTTTATCCTTTATATTTAATGTTATTAGTTTTTATGGGTATTAGATTTCAATATTTTTGTTGTACCCCAGAGGTTCTGGTACTCATATCTGTTATGTATCTCTACTTTCTACTTTTCTTCGTTGTTGTGTTTGAGTACTTATGGGCTTCTTTTATTCTCTTTCTCTCTTCTTTCTTATAATCTTCTTCGTAGCTTACTGGTAATGTTTGGAAGGTTATCTGTTATATGGGCTAACCTCCAATTATCACTTGTGATGAGTTTCTATTCTCTTAGGAACATTCTAGATTTATTTCTTTTCTTCCATGTCTCTCAGGAGGACTTTTTACATGGATACGTTTCCATGGATTCATGGCAAGTTAAACACCATTTAATTAATCTTACTTATAATTAGAGTACAAGTTACAATTTCACTTTACACAACACTACACAGGAACAGAGGGAGAAATGGATATAGCCTCCCCGTATAAGGCTTAGATCCTAACTAAGTTTCTCTGGGAGCTGAAGTGAAGTCTGAACCTAACTAACAAATTTAGCTCCTCCTTAACTTCTTACTAAGACACATCCTACTACTTCTTGAGTGGCTTTCCTTGCTTCCAGTGCCACCCCTAGATCAGTCTTATTGGTTCCGTTAATCTATGGTAACCACCCACTGAAGGTGTCAAAGTACAGATTTTCCACTGGAGTTTGCATTTTACTGTTTTGGCAAACGGCTGCCTGTGTTTTGTCTCGTTTTCGAAACTGCTATTTCTGCAGTCTGATACTGCCACACATCTACTCCCTTTTCTACCTCTCTTGGTAGATCCTTTCATTACTCTACTCTCACTCTAAATATATTTCTACCGGTGGATTTTCCTATCTAATTGTCCCTACATATTTATAGACAGACTCTTGTTCTTTCCTAACAACACTCAGCCACCTACTGGCAATGACCTCAATACCTAAAATTATCAAGATACTTATATATAAAAAATACAATGTTGAAAGTATTCAAAAATAAGCAATATATACAACAATGTTAGAATATCAGTTACTTGAAGGCAAATTATTCAGTAAAGTCTTAATGGTGTTGAGCTTGTTAACAACTAACACTCTGACAATAAATATGAAAGCAAATATGGTGAGCACTAACAAAACAATATTTATCATGGACATAATGGGGGAAATGTCAGTCTTGTATACATGGAAAAAGGGTTAGCTGCTTCAAGTTTGTCAAATGATTCTAACTCAAGTTTGGACAATTTGAAATCTTTGACATGTTCAAAATGATTTATGTGGCTAGATAAGTTTAAGGTATAAGAAGCAAAAATGGTAGGCTTGTAGTACAAATAATTCAAAATAACTACTTCACAAGATGTCACAAAGGATTTGATGTTATTAAACATTATCTAAGATTGATTATCCCTACAAGTGACCTTAGCTGTTACTTGATTCTGTGAAAACACTACCATTTCATCATACAATATTTGAGCTTTGAAATCAGGACTGTAAGGGATATACTCACAGTTATTCGCACCATTTCTGTCATTAATCAAATCATCTATGCAATACAATTTGTTAAGTGGCTCATGAAAACTGTATATTACAAACAATGAAAATGTACTATGTCTTGGTTCAAAACAATTGACTTGTTATTTACTAGCATTGGAAAAGGGTAAATAGATATCAAGTTATTAACTTCATTATTGTTGAATGGTATCACCAACACAAGTGATCAGAAACTCTTTTCACAATTATTAAACTATAGTAAGTAAAGACATCTCGCACAAGCGGTTTGAAGTGATGATCTAACATACATTTTTCAATTACAAGGTGTAACTCACTAGAACTGATGAGGTATGGTGATAAAATGTTTTTAGCGGCTAACATGACCGCATTCAAAAGTTCCTTATAACCCAACAGGAATGTCTCTGTTTCAAACATTAACTGAGTCACAAGTTTCGACCTATTCAAATCATTTATCTCTGTTGTAATGTTCTGAGCTATACTGTTAACAAAGTCCTTCAGTTTAATAATCAATTCTTGGTTCTTGTTAGTTGCATCAATGACTTTAGTCATGATGGTACCTCGTTCTGCGGCCCACATTTCTCATTTTTCTATTCTAGCCCCATCTTTATCTACATCACTATCAGTAGCTAGACCAAACAAAGTGTTTAAGGCTGTACCTATAAATGGGAGAAGTGAACGCTTCTTAATTCTCTTTGGTAAAACCTGGCTGATATCCTCTCTAAGTTTCAACAAAACAGAATTATTACTCAGTAATTCTGCTAGTTGTTGTTGACGGTTTACTATGGTGACGTTTATAGTGACAACCGCTATGTCGTGTATCATCTTCACTTGACTATGATCCTTTAGAATTGCTCCCTTCTTGATTTGCAAGAGGGAGATGCAGATATCGCTTACCATGAGCCATGGTGAAATCCATATCCTGCAAAATATATCTAAGCAGTAAAACTTATACAACAATGTTATTGACCTGTTGCACTTGGTCCTATCTTTTCCTTAAATTGTATCTCGGAGTCACAAATGCTGATGAAGTATGGGAATCATTTACGTTACTGTTTTCCTTATTACTTGACTCCTTTAAATCTTTAAAATCCTTTAAATGTTCTTCTGACTAAATGTCGGAATGTACTATTTTAATATGGTTCCAATGTGCAACAGTTTCATTTAAAGTTGACTCATGCATTAGCTTAAATTTATTTAACCTTAACCTTTCTATTACTCTATATGGACCTTGGAATTTAGGACTTACTTTAACATTATGTCCTTCAACTTTGTACCTTTTACTGTCTCGAAAGTCCGTCTTATTTTCCACGCAACGTAGTCTTCGTAATTATAAGTATGTCTGGGTGGAGTTGCATCGTCTAACAAGGTGTTTGGCATTCTTTTCTGATAACCATATAACATATCAACCTTTTTAATAATTTTGTATTAAATTGTTCTACATTATATAAAGGTACTTGCCAAACCCCCTTTGTTAATATTTTTTATTCTTTTGGCTATTTCAACCATTGAGAACTTAGTCATAGAACACCGGTATTAAGGGGCCGGCCGGAACCTCTATATATGGAGGTATAGGGCGAAAAATGCAAAGTCATGAAAAAATTCATGGAGCTTCATATGGCAATTGAGAATACGTATACGAAATATTTCGTCAAAATTCCTCTTACTTTCGTAGTTACAGGGTAATTAGTTAACGTAACTCAATAAGCCTAAAACATTGATCCGTACAAGAAAATGCAATATTTCTTCTATTATCGTAAATTTTGATAATTATTGTCAAAGAAATTGGGAGAAATGGCATCTGTAGACATTCCCCGAGTCGAGAAGGAGACTTCATTCAGCTACCAACTACCAAGTCCAGTTCTGATTTAGTGCGATAACAGACGTCAAGTAGTCTACACGTTCCATTTCACGTCTGACTTTCGCCTGCTTTCACGTATGTTTATGTATGTTTCGGCAAGAATTTCATTATGCCAATGAGTAAAAGACAAGGGAAACATCTCGCTAACATACAGACGAAGAAAAATCGCTCAAGTATTATTACAGAATACCATAATATATGCGTAGTTAGTGAAGAGAGAGGGGAGGGTTGCTTAGTAACGCCCCCGTCTTCCTTGACAGCACACGTCACACTGTGCCTAAGGCTACGCTCTTTGAGCAAAGAGATCTTCATTTATGATAAACAACAAAGTTTTGGTTTTTTAATACCCAAAATGGAATATGAAATTCGTAATAATCATGATTTATTAAATTGTCTTTGTAAAAAAAGTGTACGCCTTCGAGTTTCACCTCTTGACATTCTCTTGCAATTACGTTTGTTTATCTTTGTTTCGGGCAAGAATTTCATCATGCCAAAGAGGAAAATACAAGGAAAACATCTCGCTAACATACAGAAGAAGAAAATTCGCTGTAATAAGCAGAGTTAGTGAAGGGGAGAGAGAGAATTGCGTAGGAAGGAGTGGCCCCATCTTGACTCAAGCTGTGCACCAGGCTGCGATATATGAGCAAATGGATCATCATTTATGATAAATAAAATAGTTTTGGTTTATTAATACACAAAAAACAAATATACAGTCATAATAATCATTATTATTAATATTGTCTTTATAGAAATACGAAGGAAAACTGAACGCCCGTATCTCAAAACTATACTTATTGACCTTCAAAATCTATCTTCTCACTTAGTTTTAAAGCTATAACATTGGAATTTGGTATATAACTCAGAAAGACATTATAGAACAATCAAATAGAGCCCTTTTTTCCAATTTTTGTTTCGTATTTTTTTTATAAATTTTTTTCTCCTGATTTATAGGGTTTATTTTTTGACCATATTGAAAAATTCATATCTAGCAAAAAAATGACTTTTAGAAAAAACTCTCCATTCGATTGGAGGTCTACATCAGGTCTATATATGGTAGTAATCAGGTCTTAATATTAAATATCAAAGGGAGGAGGGATAGAATTTGAAAAATGGTTATTTTCGGGATAAATCGCCCTGGCGTCACAAAACCGAAGGTCAGAGGCGAAAATCATATGCGGTTTGGAGATGTCCCAAGTCACCTTATTAAGTGGTATGAATATCAAAGTCCTGTCCTTAAAAAAGGCATTAGCCGGCCGGCCCCTTAAGCGTTATCTGTTTATGGATATATATATATATATATATATATATATATATATATATATATATATATATATATATGTGTGTGTGTGTGTGTGTGTGTGTTATTACGTGCGTGGCTGTGTGAAGTTCATCATTTACTCTAAAATTAACTGACAATTGACAAGAATGGGGGACACGCAAGTAATAAAGAGAAAAGGGAAAACAAAGGTATTTAAACTGATGGATTTGAAGGAAAATTGCAAAGTTACACTTAACTAAGATTATTATTATGTAAATCAGAAGTAATGATATAGGAGCTAAAGGCACTAGTTCTGTGGCATTGAATTTAAGTTAATTAACAAAGCAATTAGTGCCACTGTGAAACCCCAGTAAAATATAAATCCCTTTTATGAAGAACCCAGCATTTACAGAAATGAGATCTTTGTACAGTTATGGAAAATCATTAAAAAAAATGTTATCAGCAGCTCTTCATTCTTGATACTTTTGGATTCAGCATAGGTGATTGACACTCTGGCACCTGGAAGGCGTGGGAGGTGGTACACAACTTCTTGCGTCGCCTAATTCTGCAAATTAAGGATGCACTGTAATTCTCAGTCGAAAAAAACGCGATTAATACAATTGGGATCTTGCGTAAGGCACAGAATGTTAATCACTTAACAATGTTATGAGTTAGCAATCTAAATGAACACTTCTAGTTACAAGTCACAAATATTTCCTCTCTTCACTTCTTCCTCATGTTTTAGCATTATAAAAAAAGATGACAACTACAATCACAAGGGGAAAAAATACCGTTACGGAAGTAGCCTAAGAGCAACGGGAGAATATTTGGAAATGGAAATTGTTTCCATCAGCGTAAGGGAGACATCATCATCATAAGGGACGCGCCATTGACGTCTGCTTCATTTTTAAGCTGAACAACCGAGGAGGCAGCCAGTGTGAAATCTCAGCCTCGGACGAAACTTTGCCGCGCGGAAGTTATGAACACGTTCGTATTGATGAGTGGAAATAAAAGGACTCCTTCTGAAATTTGCTCTTTATTTTCTTTTGACTGGAACGATTCTCCCTGCAATCTAATCGCCGGATGAAGACTCGTTAAACCTATAAAGAAAAATTTTTTTTCCTCACTCCCTCTTTGCCGGAAGGTTTTTTTTATTTTTTTTTATTTTTTTTATTTTATTTTTTTTTTTTTTTTGCGTTTTTGTCGGTCGTTTTTATCAAAGCTCTCTCCAGTTAACTGACGCATAAACGCGATTATAATTCTAAAATCTGTCATTTTGTCTGACTTCCTGTCTGTCTCTTTCTCAGGAGTTGTATAACATAAACACATTTTCTGTTTGTCAGTTATTGATATTAAGTAGGACGGAGAATCCTCACATAAAGACCTAATCATTTTCTTAGTCTCTGAATATTTGACAAACAGCTAGACACTAACGACGGCTATTGAAATACAGAACGAAGCTTCCTATTTACGTTCGTGCTTTAGAATTTTTGAAAGTCGCATCAGTAAATACGAAGAGCAGGATTCAAATGTTCGTTTATTTCGAGTTCTGCTGAGAGCAATTGGAACAGCTGCCGTTGGTAAAAAGAGAAAATATGAAAACTATTTATAAAATGCGACTGATATATTGATTGGCCATTCAAATAGGAAGTTGTGAAGGGTATCTTGATAGCTTTAAGGTTTTTACAGAATGAATCTGCAAAAAGGACAATAAAAGAAAATTTACCTACATTTTTTTATTCGTCTTGTTTATTTTCAACATTTCCACCATCATTACTAATTCAAAGAAAATACGATTCTGTTGTTCTCGGAAAAAATGTTTCCATCTGATTTTTAGTTACACCTTCAATCATATCAGTTATCTTTGCTTTCAAGTCTTGTAAATATCGAGGCTTAGTTGAATAACCAGCGCTTTTCACATGTCCTATAAAAATAAAACTAATGGAGTCGAATGTGGTGAATGTGGAGGCCAAAAAATAGTCCAATCCATCTGTAGGAGAATTTCTCATTAGAAACGTCCTAATATGGATAGTAAAGTGACAAGATGCACCATCTCGTTGAAAAATTGTATTTTCTATAAATTCTAATTGGTCATGCTTTTGAATAAAGTAATTTTGTAGTATTTCCAAATAGTTATCACCATCAACAGCACATCCTTGAAAAATGAATTGCCTGCGATTCGATTCTTTCCCAAAGTACACCGTACATTAATTCTGAGAGGATCCTGTGACTTTCCAGTTCTCCAAATACGGCAGTTATGCCTGATGACCTTGGAACGTAATGTGGAATGTTACTTACTCAGAGAACATTGAATTATTATATTCTAACAACATTTGGAGCATTTGAATTCTGTACGTTTTTATTAATATTTTTTTCCTTCTGCAGAATCAAATGCACAGCAAATTTTGAAATCCTCATCTTCAAAAATGCTAGTTTTGGACTCTTTCCTGGACTTCTTTTAAAGGATTTTTCTACATATGTTGAAGTTTCTTCATCAACACATTGTCTGCCAGACCGTGGTTTATCGATAACAAAACATTGTTTCCTTAAATTTCTTCATCCACCTGGCTAAGCAATTCCTGTGTGGTGCTTCTTTATTGTTCTGAGTTACAAACCTTCTCTGGACAGCGAGATTATGTTCTCACTCAGCCAACCAAAGAACGCAGTTTAATTTCTCTTTTAATGAAGCCATATGTCAACATTTATTTTGAAAGAGAAGTCATTTTTATTCTCACAATATTTCGGTGAAAGGAATTATAAATAAAACTTCAGAAGAACAGGAAACCTAGACACATCAAGTTTTATTATACACACACATACATACATACATATATATATACATATATACATATATATATATATATATATATATATATATATATATATGTAGATATACATCTACGTATGAATAACTTGATCACGAAATGTATAAAATGTGATGCTATGTATAAATAAAGGTAAAACCATGAAGGAAAAATTAAAAGACGAGAAATGCCAATATCTTTCGGTCTTCACGATCCTTTACTTGAGGCACGACTGATCAGAGCAGAGCAAAACCATAGTGCAAATAGGTTTAGTATACCAACCGACATTGCAGGCTTAGCATAAGGCCCAATTCACTTTAAAGAAACGAAAAAACTCCCGTGGGCTAGATTAGAGATTTTAAAGGCAGCCACCCAACACCTTGGTCACAGGCTATTTAGTTAGAAACAATACATTTGGAAACAAGGAGGCATATACGACCTGACCGCTCGGATTTAGTAAAATCCAAAAAATTAGATTAAGGTTTTAGGAGCGGTGCCTGGTCAAGGAAATTTTATTCGAAAAACAATACATTTTGTATTAGTAAAATGAAATTTACAAAAATGTTCAAACAATGAGTGAGAAAGGAACATAGGATGTAAATATAGCGAGCATGAGAGAGAGAGAGAGAGAGAGAGAGAGAGAGATAATATAACTAAAAACATGTGGGACTAATTAATTAATAGTTAATTCATATATTTTAAGCTCCTTCATAAACATTTTATAAATATATGGGTCCAAATAGTACAATCCCAGATTAAGATTAAGGCTGTTTTTATTAGTAATTCTTGAAACGTAATTATTAGACCTAGCAATTAAAGAGCTCTCACCCCTATTTATAGAATGAGATTTTTGGCTCAGATGGATATATAGTGCATTTGAAGCTAAGTGCATTTTTAGGGGTTTCTTTTTCATTACTAACAACACTATAAAACATTTTGTGAGATATTTGATAGCCTAAATCAATTCTATGAGGTGGGTAGCAGAGATCATTTCCTTTCTTTTCATATATTCTATTTCTTGGTCAAGATATTATGGACTCGTAATCCACAAATCATGTTAAAGCATGGAAGAAAAAATTGACATTTGAATGTTGAGATGGTGGCCAGAATGAAAATGTACATTTGTTAAATTATTAGTATGCTTCCTATAAAAACCGAATTTACATTGGAAAGATTATCTGTGTATTAATGCATCTAGGAAAGGGATGACATTGTTATTTTTAATTTCAACAGTGAATTTTATGGATGGCAGTAAATTATTCAATTCAGACAATAAATCATTTACATCGATACCAAGAGGTAAGACTACTAAGATGTCATCTACTTATCTGATATTCGGGAGGTGTTGTCTTTCAAAAATTCCAGATATTAGTTTGAAAGGAGAGGTGATAACGGGTTACCCATGGCCATACCAAATATTTTTTGGTAATATTTTCCATTAAAAATAAATCTATAATCACAAATACACACAACTTAATCAATTAAATTATGTGACTAACGGACATAGCAGGTAATTCATGCAATACAAGTTTATTACTTCAATATTCTAGCACAGAGTGAATAGGGACTTTTGTAAACAAGGAACATACATCAAAACTGACTAAGATATCACTAACGTTTAATACAATGTTATTTCATTTTTCCACAAGATCAAGAGAATTCCGGATGTGTGAATTAGATATAGTTCTAAGTAGCAGAGATAACAATTTAGTAATATATTTGGATAGTTTATAAGCAATTGATCATACAGTACTAATAATTGGCCGCATAGGGTTGTTTTCCTTGAGTTTTAACTAGGCCATATAAATATGGTAATGAGAGACAAATAAAATCCGTTGGACCAGGTAATAAAAAACTTTAATATCATTATGAAACAAATTCTTAAAGATAAAAAAGAATTGTTGTGTAAAATAACTGTAAAGTTAATTCCAGGCAGCTGAAAGGGAGAAGAAAAGAGAAGCCCAAAAGGAAAGAGAAGCTGCTGAGAGAGAAGCCCAAGAGAAAAGAGAAGCTGGAGAGAGCATTCCACGCAGACAAAATGAAGAAAGAGCACATCAACTGACTATGGCAGCGCAGAGTGCCAACCCGCCACCCTCGAGTGTGACGACCCCTTCACCCCCTCCTTCACATTCTCACCTCCAAAGCATTGGAACCCTCATTAGGACTTGGGACGATAGCGAGCCCGAAACCTGGCTCGATCATGTCGAGCAGGTATTCAGGACCTTCAATCCTACCCCTCAGGATGTGGCCCTCCTCCTTGGCAAGCATCTCACTGGCAAAGGGTGTATTGCATTCCAAGCCCTTCCCCTCAATGAGTGACAAGACTTCGCCCTCATCCTAGAGACCATTCTTGGGCTTACAAGATGACGCCAGACAGGTAGAGGCAGAAGTGGAGGATCATGCTGAAGCAGGCTAACCATACCTGACCAGAGTGGATGGCCAAGAAAACACCAGCACTCCAGAAATGGATGAAGGCTCCCAATGCAATACCTGTTAAGGAGGCCTTAGAACTCTTCCAATTGGAGGACTTCCTGTCCTATGCTCCCCCTGATCTTGCCACCCACTTGGTGGACAAGACCCCTAAAACCATTTTGGAGTGTAGTAAATGAGCGGACGCCTACGGCACCCACCATCCGCTGCATAGTTCTTTAAGAAGAAGTCTCATACTGCTGTCCCTCTTCCTCCTGATGCCACCTCTAAGCCTACCCAGCGACCCACGGAAGTCTGTGTGTGAGCGTTGCAATACACAAGGGCACTCCACGGAGCAGCGTCTGTCTAAAGCGGATCCTCCTCAGCAAGTTACAGCTAATCTCTGAATGGAACTCCCCAACATAATAAGAATAACGGCTATTGGGACCGAAACAACAGATCCAAACATGATTTCAGCAAGATTTTCTGCAACTTGTGCTAAGTGCATAGGCACACCGCTTCATGGTTGGGATGCCCCAAAAAGCTGTAGTTACTGCCATTGCAATGGCAGTGATAAATCCTTCAGCTCTGGGCCATCCAGCTCAGGGGCCTATATTTGTTGCACCTCCTAGAGGTTGCTATCCTCCCCACCAGGTATGAGCTTTTGATGACACCAATGCGCAGATATCCATCATTCGAGAGGATAAGATTTTTTACGGAGATCGGGTTGATAGGGACCAACTCGTCACAATGGAGAGTCACAGAACCTCATCACTCTAAGATATGCCTTATGGCACTATCTACCTATATTATAGGAGGTTATGACGTCCTGCTAGAACAAGATTATAAGTCTCCTACCTTTCACAGTCTCAGGGCCCTCGCCCTTACATAGCTCCAGACCAATTCTACGGTCCTCCATGATCTACCTCTACACAGCCAGTGCCACTTGAAGGTACCAGGCAGTGCCATGCTCCATTCATCATGGACATTAAGCCACGTTAGAATCCTCTCACTACACCTGGAATGGCCTCAGCACCAGTGCCAAGGCAAGATTCGAGTCTCACTCATGGAGCTCTCAGACCAGGTCGTTTTTCCTCCTCTGGCTTGACACCGCTACCAAGGTCAGAAGTCAAGGATGAACCAATTCCAATAGAAATCCTCCCTTACACTCACGACCGTAGCGGAACCCACCCCGGAGTTGGTTCACTCTACTCATGAGGTCATCACAAACACCGTTACCTCCTTCTCTCCCCCTCTGTCAGCAGCTAACCAGTCCCAGAATAAGGACTCTGCCGAATCCCATTTGGCCAAAGAACTCAAGGAACTGAGTCTAGCAGCCTTAACTATGGGAACAAGTGCCAGAGCCCCAGTTGTCACATCAGCCGGAGCCGATGCCACACAGGCATCTTCAACGGACTTAGAGTCTCTCAAGCCCCCATTAAACATCGTCAAACCGACCTCAGAGAGGTCGAAGGAAGAAGGGAAAAAGGGCGTTGAGGTATTCAGAAACCCTAATAGAGTTGATAGTCTCTCTCCGCACTAGTGCCCAGCTCAGTGCCATCTTCCTATGGAGAATTCTGGCCCTCCCCATCCAGAGGAGAATGCCTGGTTCTGCTACTTTTACTTCTTTCTTATACTTTGTAACTGTTTCTATTTCTATGCTTTCTATAACTTTTATTCTGCAGTTTCCTTTCCTCTTCATCATCACCTTAGGCATCTATTCCTATTGCATGCTTTGCTAAGGCTTAGGCCCATCCACCAGCAATTCTGGCCTTATAAGTTACTAATTCGCTAAGAACTTCTATAAAGACATACATAATTTTTAGATATGCCCCTTTTATTTCATTGGCTTGTCATACAAATGCAGCAATTGGCATAGTGCCACATTCTTGGCACAACAAGTCAACACATTTTAAAGCATGGCTCATCAATACATTGTTTTGATTTAATTGGTTGATTTAATATTCCTCCCTAGTCTCTATATTTTGTGTAATATTTAATGTCTCTGATGAGATATATACTTGTGTAATTTTGTTTCCTCTCTAAGGAGAATTAATCTTCATTAATTCTATCCCTTTTGATTTACACTAATATTCGCTAAGGAGTAATTCATATACTGATTAACAAGTGTAATGATTTACCCAATGGAAAAACTGATCATATGTGTAGCCCTAAAGGCACAGGGCAAATTATTTAACGAAATTGTAGGGTTACTAACACCCCAACAAATGTGTCATATGACCCCATCAGGGCAAATTAATAGCATATGTTGCCTTAGTTGCCTTAAACATTAGGCTAGCAGTATTAGGCTTGACAGAATTAAGCATACTATTTACCCAGAAGGTTAAGATATTATGAGAATTAATAGCTGCTCATATTTGATAATCAATGAACTTTGAGTTTCGTTGCTATAGCAAGTTGTTAGTTATTAGTCACCCAAGTTATGTCATACTCTGTTCTTTAGTTTTCTTGCTTTAATCAATCCTCAAGAATTCAATCACTTTAAATTCTCTGCCTGTAAAGTAAGCACTCAAAAGTGAAGATTATCATCCACAGAGTTTTATATTTTTTTTTTATCTTATGTCATGATTCCACTCAAAGGGGTATGGAAGGCATAGTTAGTTGCATAATTATTTATCCTTACTTCTGGCTTATCTTGGCCATTCCAAACTGTGTAGGGTTGAAATGTCCTCTAGAATGGGGAGGAGTTTAGGATTTAAGCCAGAACCAAGCCAAAATAACGTCTTGTAGAAGGAAGTTCTGACATTCATAACTTGCCCTTCCTCTGCCGTTTTCTTTTGAGTACCCCGCCGCGACTCATCTACGTCTGTCCCTCCGAAACTGGCGCACCCTTGAAATTATCTCAGCAGGTCATCTCTGTGAACCAGTGTTGGATCTTGGCCAGACCGCACGTTGATGGGAGATGCACACATTTTGGATGTGTTTGAACACCTTTCCTGGAATGTCATGCAAACATTGGGACTGAAGTTCTAAAATGAGGATACAACAGACGAACAGTTTTAGAACTTTTCCAGCAGCCTTTGTAATTGGACCTCTCCCCTTTTAGCCCTCCCTCTCCTCTGGGGACCTCAAATTGTCCATTTATTGTCCATAATGATAACACCTCTGCTCAGCAATTCGGAAGAAGCCGAGACCATGGATACCCAGGTACTTTAAGGGAGTAATTTTGAGTGCAGTCAGTTGGCTTCTTTTTATCTCTTGCCTGTACTTCCCTTTTCATTTTTCAGGGCGAATTTTCCCCTGTTGGCTCAGCATCACATTCACTACTTTAGCAACTGTAATGCAGTCATCCATTGCTACCGTCGATGCTGTAAAGAATTCCCCTTGTAATGCCAGAAGTGATATTAAATCTCATTGTGATATTCCCATCTAGACTCGAGTCTGATACATTAGGAAGTAATGTAGCTTTATGTTAAGTATCCCCTCAATTAATAAATCAACTCAGTATTCTTTCTTGTATAACCTCCCAGTCATTCTAGTTTCCTGTGAGTGGACTTTGATGTGAAATAATAAGAGAGAGTTGTGATTAATGTTCCCCACTTGTCTATCTCCTTAGTACCGATCCTCGAATGTAATTTCTTTGCAGATGCAAATATCTCGTCTAGTTGTGAGAGAAAATTGGAACCCTTTGGAAGCAGTGCCAGGACTATTAAGCAACTTGCTGTAAGCCAACTTTATTTCTGTGCCTGGATCATTTCCCAGCCACTAGTCCTGGTTGACTTTCAATCAACTGCTTTTCATTTAATTTCTGGACCCGTTAAATTCCCTGTCACCTTTAACCCATTAATGCCCACAATTATATATTGAAGTTTCTATGGATTATTTTATCAGAAATATTTACCTTTGGTCTAAATAACAATGTTCTGCATTTAGAACTAAAATTTTGTATGTGTAAATATAAATTTATGAATTGAAGGATTTCCTGCCGCTTAGCAAGAATTCATGTGCAATAGTCAAATAAAAGTAGTGAATTATTTGCTGAAGTCTAAGAGGAATTAATTTATGATCAAACATTCTGAGACTACGGATATACTTTATGATATTTAGACCAGTGGTTACAAATATACTTCACTCATAGGCTTGAGATATATATATATATATATATATATATATCATATATATATATATATATATATATATATATATATAAAATTTATATTTACACATACAAAATTTTAGTTCCAAAGGCAGAACCTTGTTATTTAGACCAAAGGTAAATATTTCTGATAAAATATTCCATAGATACTTCAATATATAATTGTGGGCATTAATGGGTTAAAGGTGACAGGGACTTTTATATATATATATTTGAGAATGGTGGTAAAGACAAAATACACCTTTTCATAGGTATTTTTTTACCTCATAAAGTGAAAATGAGCAATAAAAAGTAATTTGAACCATTTAATGAATTTTCAAATTGAATGTACTGAATTAGTGGCAAACACTATTCTGTCTGCTTCAATGGTGAATTCTTAGTTTCTCTTCAGAAACTTTTGGGAACTTCTCGATACATACTTCGTGTAATGGAACAAAATACATTTTGCAGAGAAATAATGTTCTTCTGGATCACTCACGACATCCAAAATTTGGTTGGTCACCTTTCACGATCTAATCTTGTTGACATTGTATCTAAATGTGTTGCTTACTAATCCGGATTCAAGCCTCTCAGGACCGGGTGCACGTCCCATACTTTTCATTAAGGCAGTGATTCCATGCCTAGTGATGTCCATAATGCTAATGCTATTCCCTAATTTCTAAAATAATATCTAAGCACTTAGTACTTGTGCACAGATGCACCTAGAAAGGAAGGGCCTTCGCCATTTTGTTTAACAGAATCTGATTCCGTAAGCAGAAACTTGTTGATCAACACCACCCATACGGTGGTTATAAACCATAAAGAGTCAACATCAGTATGATTTTTTTTTTTAACTATAATCCAAATATTGGCTTTTTTATTTTGGACAGCGTCTAATTTTGTCGAATGCTACACTAATAACTTTATTGTCTTTCTGCTTCACAACAGACACATCCAGTGAAAGCTTCTTGCCTATAACCCCGATTTTGCTTCTGAATTTCTTTTCTAGGCATGAGTGGCGTTCTTCACAAATTTACTGGAATGAGCAGGAATGCGAATAAGCTATCAAAAACTATATGCTGGCTAACTTCGAGGAATTATCTTACCTACAAGAAAGCCGCTGTATGGCTCTGTATGAAGAACTGGACAGTCCTGAACTCATGCTTCCAAAATATTGAAACCGAACCTTTTGGGATTACCTTTGGTGAATTGTTTATCTTTATGCACTCTATAATAGGGGACCATAACAGCACCAATTATAAGAATGTTTTTCTATACTGTTGTTTACAAACTTCATTCACGTGTTGAAAAATGGAACGAACCTTGTATCATCTCCAAGTTGTCAGCGAATTGTATATAGTACATTCAAATTTCCTCAAATGCGTTTCTTTTCACGCTGTTAATTACATGATTATTACACATCTGGAGACTCTGAACGTCCTAGTATTTTGTATAAAACGGTTTAAACTTGTTGGTAGGGTTTCATGTCGCTGGATAAGGTGTAAATAGCTTACTCATGTAATTTAGTGTAAATATACTTCTATTATACAAAATCTGAAGAATTTTATATCATTCTTACCCTCCATTGATACCGACCTTCAGAAAGCCATTGACTTTTCTTATGTTTCCGTTCTCTAGCAAGGACTTTTAGGAGTGCCAGTAAGTCACTTCCGTAGTTTTACATCCACAGAGAACGAGAAAATATAATATATATATATATATATATATAATATATATATTAATATATATATATTTAAATCAAAGGTAGAAAAGTAAGTGAGACAGGGACTTAGAACAAGTACATCTGTAGTATAGTCTACATTTTCAAGTTCATATTGGATATAATAGAAGTTGACAGAACTTTATATACGAAAACAGAGAGAGGGGGAGGGGTTACAGTTTGTTAACCTGGGTGGTGTCTTCTTCAAGCAAAAGAGATAAGGTAAGAGGATAAAGGTATAATTCAGGATGGAGATTTAAATTCCTTGTTGACGTGGCTTCAATAAAAATGTACTCCAACAGATTCCATTTGCGGTGATCTTTGATCCAGCAGATTATCGAAGAATTATCCCAGTTAATAGCATGGCGTGTCTTAAGCCAATGATCCACAATGCCATTATTTGTTAATCCTCTTGATATGGCAAATTTGTGCTGAGAGTATCTTACCTTTTGTTCTTTAGATGTTTGCTCAATATAAATCTTATTACATTCTTTACAAGGAATACTGTCTACAATATTGTTTGAATTTGGCGGGCTATTCTTAATTAGTTTATTTCTCAACATATTATTATATCTAAATAGTAAGTTAATATCAATAGTTTTCAAAATGGGTACAGCAGGAATGAAATTGGGATAAAATGGTATACAGAGAATATTCTTAAATTCTTTGTTAATACTGATTGGATGTAATACGTTCTTTTTCCTTATTTTTGAAAATTTTTCAAAAAAATATGGAGGGTAACATACTGAACCTCCTATTTTATAAATAATTTTAAACTCATCTCTTGAAAATTGTGGACGACAAAATCTAAGAGCTCTGAGATACATACTGGAAAATGTTGACTTAATTTGTTCAGCATGGTTAGAGTAAAAATTAAAATATGACAAGTTTTAGTGGGTTTCATATACAGTTTAATGCTAAAACTGTTGATATTTCTAATAATCAAGACATCCAAAAATGGTATGCAATTAGTTTCTTCATATTCTATTATGAATATTATGGATTGTACAAGATTATTAATTGTGTGCAGGAAATCAGGTATATTTACATTTTCTTTTGAAATACAAAAATAATCGGCTGCATATCTAACCCAAAACACATTAAAAAATAAAATTCTTGGAATAAGTCTTGATTAAAAAAAAATCCATGTAAATGTTAGACAAGAGTGGAGAAAGAGGGTTACCCATGGCCATACCTAATATCTGTTCATAAAAATTATCATTAAAAGTGAATTTATAATTTTTTATACAAAGGGATGCCGAATTAATTCTAACAGTAGTAGGCAATTATAAATTATACGAGTCCAAATGTTGTGATAGATATTGGAGTAAGTCATCAATAGAAACTTGAGTGAATAAAGATGTTACATCAAAACTGGTTAATTTGTCATTACTGGATAAATCTATGTGAGGAGAGTCTAGCACAGAAATCAACAAAGTTTTGTAAATGGGAATTTGAAATAGTACCCAGGATTCGGTGATAGTAATTTAACTATACTCTGTTTTTTTTCCATCTGTCCACCAGCGTGTGGTTTTGCGTATGGTAACACTGCGTCCCGGGCTTTACATAGTTACATTCAGCTTACATTCTACAATAATAATAACCTTATTTCGAATATTAACGGTGTAATTCGCATACTGTAAATTACTAAAACACTTTTCAGTTGCAAATGTACACCCCGATATCCTTTTATTTACCTAAAACTTACACATAGCGTAACTATTTCAAGCCCGGGACGCAGTGTTACCATGCGAAAACACCACAGGCGGATGGGGAGATGGAAAAAAAAAAAAAGAGTATAGATATTGAGAAAGTCTATAGCTAATAGAACCGGTTAAACGGATAATGGGACGAATAGGGAAGTCTCTTTTATGGGTCTTGATTAATCTGTACATGTAAGGTAAAGATGTGCCGATCGTCGTCACTTTCTCTTTCATTGAACTGAATTCCTTTAGTGTAGTTTTTATTTTAGAATTTAAACCTTTATGACATCAGTTAATGGGTCTTTTCGTAGTTTTTTTGAAAGTACTAGTCAGATAATAAGTTTTCCATTTTTTCCACATAACTAATTTTATTCATTACTACAAAACAATTGGATTTGTTAGCTTTAGTAATATAAAACTTTTATCTTTCTTCGTTTCTTGAATTGCATCGATAAACCTTTTCGGGAAATTCACTATTTTATTAGGTATTTGAAGTAATCCGAAAAAAAGTCCTTTAAATTTTTTGACGAAGATAAACTTATGTTTTTCTTTTCCAGTTTGGATATCTCTGAAATATTTGTGCACGAAACCTCATCACTCACAACATACGATAAACCAGAACCTAAAACACATTTAAGATTCTGGTTCAGTTCTTTCCTTGAAAGATTTATTATACAATCACCTTTATTTTTGTTATTCTAGTCATTTATCTCAAAGAGGATTTTTAATTTGTGATCCGGGTAATGCAATAGTTTGTTTAGTTTGAATCTAAGATTATTATAAATTTTGTTCAGTAGTGCTGTTCTTCAATCCAGGGGAATCTTGTTCGTGAAATTAATTCTGTCCTTTCTCAATTTCTTGAAAATATGAAATTCAAGCCTTTTTTCTACATGCTTTTTGAGGGAGATCACACATAATTCATTGAAAGGAGATTCACTGTCCACTCGTAATCGTCTATGTAATAATAACTTTAGGATCTCTTGTTCTTGTAGACACTTTAGCACGAATTTTCTTCGCAGCCGAGTACTATTTGCTTTAACCAGTGTCCTTTGAAAATTAAAGAGAACATCTTCCAGAAAAGGGAACAGGAGTAGAAAGTATCGCGTGGCAACCATATCAAATGTAGCATGAAGGTACACGAACTTAAGAATATCCATAAATCTAAGATAGAAATATAAGTGAAATAGGAACTTAGAACAAGTACTTTCGGAGTATATTCTACATTTTCAAGTTAACACTGAATATGATAGAAGTTGACAGACCAGTATATGCAAAAACAGAAATAGGGGGCGGGGTTGCAGTTTGTTGATCTGGGTGGCATGTTCTTTAAGGAAAGTAGATAAGGAAAGAGGATCAAGGTATAATCCAGGATGGAGATTTAAATTCCATGCTGACGTTGCTTCAATAAAAATGGACTCCAACAGATTCCTTTTTCGATGATCTTTGACCCATCAGATTATCGAGGAATTATCCCAGTTTATACCATAGCCTGTCATAAGCCAATGAGCCACAATGCCACTATTTGTTAATCCTCTTGATATGGAATATTTGTGCTGTGAATCTTACCTTTAGTTCTTTAGAAGTTTGCTCAATAGAAACCTTATTACCTTCTTTACAAGGAATACTGTATGCAATATTGTTTGAATTTGGCGTTGTGCACTGTCCTGGCATCCACGAGAGGTGGGTGGATATCGATTCTAATTACAAATACCTGAGTTCAACAGTGATTTGTAAGTCGGAATCGGTATCAACGTTATACCTCACTGAAGTCCTGATTTCTCCTTTGTGTGATGATTCGAATTCAGAGAGGACGAAATTATTATCTACTAAAAGATTCCCCTTCGGTTAACATATATGAAAATATATTCATTCCGAGGTAGAGCAAATTAGATGTTAAAACACATTTGTAGCTTATTTCATGTACATGAACCACTGTGATGTGATAAACACATTACATACATATATATATATATATATATATATATATATCTATATATATATATATATATATATATATATATATATATATATATATATATATATATATATATATAATATATATCATATATATATATATACATATATATATATATATATATATATAATATATACATATATATATATATATATATATATATATATATTATATATATATATATATATATCATATATATATCATATATATATAGTGTATATATGTAAGAATTACATTATATATAAACCAGTGACCTGGGGTCATGGCATTAGGAGGGTTCTACGTGACCAAGCAGACCTAGATTACGCTATGCGCTGTCTGCAGTAGCCTGATCTAGCTCAAAGCTTTGTCAACATTTTTATGTTATGATAACTTTGCAAACAAATTCCATGGGAAGCGGTTTGACCTGTTAAACCTACGCCGGAAACTGTAACTTCCGAGCCGGCGAACTACGTATGTGTTTTTATATGAATTGCTGAGATAGCTAATGTTCCGCTATCGACGCGATGCTTTAGAATGGCAGTTCCACGCCAACTATCAAACATATCGGTCGTCCGACCGAGCTGCATCTCTAGTATGGAGTTACAGAATAAAGTTGTTAACTTGTTCAACTAGCCTGTTTGAATCATCTCCTCTAGACAAGAAAGAACCTCTCTAGTAAGATATCCAAGGAGATAGAGAGGAACCAAACATTACTTACGGATAACAGCCGTAAGGGAAGAACAAAAAAGTCTATCGCCAAGCGATAAGACATTAGAAGTGGTGGCAGCGAATAAACGAAGAACATAATTAACAAGACCCATATCAGCCGACCGAAGGTCTACAAGAACTAACTTCCACCTTCAACATCAAACTAAACAGAGGAAACGGGATCTTCAATCAACGCAACAGTTTATGAAGACGCAACTATGTCCTTCATCGAGAGGAATACAAGCATTTAACACTGACGTTTGAGCAACTGTGTCACTTATCTTCGAGAATCTACACCGGACGAGAGCAGCATTGAACATCAACGGAAAGAGAAAACAAACACAGGGAACATCACCCGTTCACGAGCAAGGACGCAGAGTGGACAGCTATACGCAGTGTTGTATGGAAAGAGCGCTAGGACTAAAGACATAGAATTTAATCATGGCTCGATTATCGAGAGAATCGATGATGTATTCATCGTGTCAAGTAATATTGTTATCGAAGTAGATATGCATGCTATTTTCTTACCTGAAGATGACGTCCTTAACTTAAAGAATGACCTGATGAGGTTTGGTATTTCCGTTAAGGAAATGCATGAACGTAATTTTCATGCTAACTCAGAGATTTCACTAGCTCAAACAACAAGCGTCGCAGAAATGTTGTCTTATGACATACAAAATAAAACCGCCGAGGCAGAAGAACTCGCTCGTGACCTGCTGATGTTGGTCTGTGCGGCACAATACTCTTGAACGCCGCAACCCGCTTATTCTAGCTGGACTAAACATCTTAGGATCAGTTGCGAATCTAGGCTTAGGAATCTCAAATCGCCTCAAGATAAATAATCAAATAAAAGAATTGAGTTTTTGCAACACAAAACGGAACTGGCCTTATCAGAACTTCGCAGCCAGTTATCTTCGATCAATCAAATAATGAATATCGTTAATGAAACATTCAAAATAATATCGATCAGGTCATGGAAGTTCAACATTTGCTGGCTACTTTAGCTTACTATAGTTCGAAAATAGATCATATTCCGTGTGAAAATATCACATTTTATTGAAAAGTCAAAAGATTACGTAGAAGCAATTACGTTAGCAACAAGGGTGTGTTATCTCCTCACCTCATGCCTATTAAAGATCTGACGTTAACTTTGGAAAACGGACGGGAGAAGCTAGGGTATATTCCTTTATTGGATGCCCATAAAGTAGAATTCTATTATAGCCAATATCAGTCAGCGTTGAAAATTATAGAATTATGATCACGATTCCTTTTGATTCTTCCGATGCTTGGCAATCATACAAAATAGCACCGTTTCCTACTTTTATGCGATAACTCAAAATCCAGTAATATCCAATGTAACGGGGCATGTACTGATTTCGTTCTGAATATAAGAAAATCATTTATTTACAGTCATTAAAGACTTAGATAACTCACTCACTGTTCAGAAGCCATGAATAATAAAATTTGTACAGCTGACTCTTTGAATTCCTATCCTATATCAACGGATTCATGTGAGTTAGACATAGTGCTAAACGGCTCTCTCTCTCATACAAGCGAAGGTTGTCTGGGGAAACTTTATCCCTTTTACGGTAATAAATTCAATTACAGGATGAATAATGGTTCCTGGATCCGTTATGATAAGGCCGGATTCGACGTCGTGTGTCCGGACACATCCACCGCCCATGCCCCTATCTTCGTAGCAGCCGATGGTTGTACGGGGACATCTACAAAATTATACCGTCAGAGGGGTCAACACGATAATACGTGAGAAGGCGTATTTCGCGAACTACACGTGGCTACAACAATCATCCCATCACTACCTCTCCCATACAACGCGCGAGTAGCTCATCGTCTGACGCAACTGGCTGAGATGACCCACGCGTCATCGACTTATGCAGGTGGAGAAAATCTTCGCTACTACATTCTGCTAGCCGTGTTCAGCGTGACGGCCATATTGGTTATCGCCGTCAACATCTTTGCTTGGCGTAGGCTGAGGCGTAAACAGAAGGATCTCCAAGGGAACGTACTGGCCCGTCTGGACGACGTACCCGTTAAACTCAAGTCGTTTGCGTTTAGGGCCGCCTGAACCTGGCCATTTCAGTTCGTGCCTAGGGAATTGTCTGGAATTGTGTTGTGTGTGAAAAGCGGTCCGTATGCTGGCAAAATGTAGGACAAGAAAGACTCACGCCTTTGCATTTGAACAGTTAAAGTATCTCCAGGGCACCTAATAAATCATTATAGCCCAATATTATACATTAATATATTCCTAAAGGTATTTTTCGGGCACCTAATAAAATATCAGCCCTATATATTGAATTTCTGCAGAATTACATTGTTATACTATTATACAATTATATTTATCTATTACAAAGAGTGTCAAGTACTCTTTAACAATTATCCATGATCATGCTATAATCATTATTTAGTAACCATTATTCTTAATCAGGTTACATGTTATCATATTAATCATGTATACATGTTTTGATTTTTACCATTTTATTATTTTTGGGTACATAATCCTTATTATTACCAAACATGGATCTATATTTTCCATGCATTTATCTTTGTTTATGAATATGTCAACAAGGGTATGTAACAGAACCTTTTTATGCATTTAATCACTTAGTATGTTACGAGCACGCTCCTATGAACAATGTTTAAAGTAATTTTTTTTTGTTATTCAAGGCTTGAATAGGTAGCAGACCGAGCCTAATGTAAGAATTACATTATATATAAACCAGTGACCTGGGGTCATGGCATTAGGAGGGTTCTACGTGACCAAAGCAGACCTAGATTACGCTATGCGCTGTCTGCAGTAGCCTGATCTAGCTCAAAGCTTTGTCAACATTTTTATGTTATGATAACTTTGCACAACAACTTCCATGGGAAGCGGTTGACCTGTTAACCTACGCCGGAAACTGTAACTTCCGAGCCGGCGAACTACGTATGTGTTTTTATATGAATTGCTGAGATAGCTAATGTTCCGCTATCGACGCGATGCTTTAGAATGGCAGTTCCACGCCAACTATCAAACATATCGGTCGTCCGACCGAGCTGCATCTCCTAGTATGGAGTTACAGAATAAAGTTGTTAACTTGTTCAACTAGCCTGTTTGAATCATCTCCTCTAGACAAGAAAGAACCTCTCTAGTAAGATATCCAAGGGAGATGAGAGGAACCAAACATTACTTACGGATAACAGCCGTAAGGGAAGAACAAAAAAGTCTATCGCCAAGCGATAAGACATTAGATATATATATATATGCATATATATATATAATATATATATATATCATATATATATATATATATATATATATATATATACATATACATACATACATACATAAGGCCCATAAAACACTATTTGAACGTGGTTGCAACCATATATTTCGAGCACTTCCTTCTGTGCCCCTGTTTACTGGTAATATAAATAAAGCATATGTAGGTGTGGCAGTAAGTCTGTCGGTATACTGGTGACCGTTGACCCAGGTAGGATAAAATTCAAACTATCCCCTTGGCAACACGTCCGCTGGTCGTATTTTCTGGAACTCCTGCTTGAGAAGAGGCCTGAAGATTAACTCGTCGATGTCGTCCTGGCTGGTTCATACGGTGGGTGTGACTGATAATAGCAGATTTTTCAGCATATTTCTTTTGTACGGACAGCTACTTTAGAAAACCATTTCTGCCTAACTCCAGTTTATGGTATGGCCTTTATCCCCTAATATGTGGGAAAATCCCAGAGCTCTCTAAGGCATATCGCACTGATCTTTTGTGCTCTGCTAATCTTAGCGAGATGGATCTACCGGTTTCCCCACCTGAATCTCGTTATAATTGCTGCAAGGTATCTTGTAAACTACGACTTCTTCTCCTCTTTTATTTAAGTATACATTAATGAGCGAACTCCCGATGGATTTGGGATAATGAAAAATGAAAGGATTATTAGACCTGAGTGGTTCTGTAGCTTTCTGGATGTTTTCATCTTACAGAGGTTTTAATTTGTTGTTAAAATCTATCTGTTTGTCGTGAGTGGGACCTCTGTAGTACATTGTATTCGCTTTATTAATAGCCTTCTCGATAATGTATGGTAGGTAGAGGAATTAACGGCATTAGGTGTTGGCGGATCGTGTTGAATTTTGTATCTACTTACCCATTTGAACATTTTCTAAACCCCATGAATGATAGGTTGCTTAAGAAATGAATATAAGAAGCAGCGAAAATGCGTATCCTGCAAGCAGTTAAAGCATATCTGTTCTGTTCCCTTATGACTATTACGTCTAGGAACGGCAGTTTTCTGTCCTTTACCCATTCTGTTTTAAATCTTATGGTCGGAACTAGCGAATTTTGTCTACTGAAAAATTCATTGAAACTTCCTCAGCTATTATCCCAGTAAGTGAAAATATCATCTACGTACCTAAGCAAGATCATATTGCAGGGTTTGATAGACGACAAAATTTCTCCTTTGAAATAATCCCTGTATAGCTTTGCTAGAAGAGGGACAGGGGACTGCCAATTTTTTTTCTAAATCACCATTGAAAGAAAACACGTTGTTAGTTACACAGAAGTTGATTAGTTTTAGTGTTTGATCAATACCAAGAGGAAAATGCTCTTCATATGGTTGCAACTTCCTCTTTTGAAAGGACAAAACGTCGGCGATCAGGACTTCGGAAAATAGTGACCGGACGTCGTGGCTTAACAATTTAATGTTATTTGAGGGGATATTCAAAGTGATTTTTTTTTTTTTTTTTTTTTTTTTTTTTTTTTTTTTTTTTTTTTGAATAAAATCCTCTACCTTTTTTTACTTGGGAGAATGAGAATGTTCCTAGAAAGAGTGATAACAGGTCTGTAAGCCATTTGGATAATTTGCATATGAAAGAACTCCTGCTAGATATTATGGGCCGTAGAGGAATCCCATCTTTATGTGTTTTTGGGAGGCCATAAAGATAGGGGAGAGAGGGGTTGATAATCCTGAATGACTCTAGTAATACTATGTTCTTATCAGCCTTTATGGCCCTGACTGATTTGTTAAAATGGGCAGCAATATTTGTTGTGGGCTATTTCGTTAATTTATCATAGGCCTCCGCATCGTTTAAAAGTTCTTGAACTTTATTGATGGGCGTCTCCTCATTCAAGAGAATTATTTTCCCGTCTTTGTCTGATTTCGTGATTATAATATCCTACATTTTTCTTAGCCTAATGAACGCATTTTGGAATCTTTTCAGGAGCAATATTTTTTGTTTCAAGACATTTAGTAAAACGCCTTTGTCGTGTTACAGTAAGACATATGACTAAATATGAATGTTTACCATTAAGAAAGATATGTAAGTAGGTCTCGGCTCTGCTGTACATATCACGGTGTATATGACGAAAATCCATAATTTGTCATTTGTTACAAACTTACCAATCAGCTATCACGGTGGAGGTAGGTTGCTATCGATTATAAGTATAAAGCCAAAATTCGACAGACATATGTACATTATTGACTCCTAACCAGGCAGCAGTTCGAATGCCACTAGTTATGAAGCACATACTAATTATACAATTATCTTTTATACATAAAAATATGTATATATACAGTTTATCTGACGAGTAAAGGACGTTGAGTTGAAAGATCTTGCTGAAACTTCGTTGTATTTTTCCTTTATTTATATATATATATATATATATATATATATATATATATATATATATATATATATATATATATATATATATATATATATATATATATATACGAGATATAATAATCTCGTATTTCATATTGATAAGCATTAAGCCAAAAGCGGTAGGCATCTGGCAATACATTCTCCTCCCCCTCTCTATCTATCTCACCCGACTCCACTGGCAATAGCCCTCTGTCTGTCTGTCTCTCTCTCTCTCTCTCTCTCTCTCTCTCTCTCTCTCCACACCCTCTCGCTCTCTCTCTCTCTCTCTCTCTCTCTCTCTCTCTCTCTCTCTCCATCCATCTTCCCCTTCATTATCTAAGGTCACCAAATCAGAGTCGTGAATTACAAAAATACATTTATTTAAAAGCAAAGCATTGATCAAATAGTTAGATTCTCAAAGTTCAAAATAGCTTAATTGATCTCCAATAACTAATCATGAGTTTAGTCATGACATTAGCAGTCAGTCAACACCAACTCCAAAATAACATATTGTTCCTCTCCAAAAACCATTCCCCTTTGTCAGCACATTCCCCTTTGTCCAGATCCGCCTGTTAGGAAGAACAGGAGAACACTCTGATAAGCACACACAATTGCAAAACAGAAAGTCAAAAGATTAAATAAAATGGAGATCATTTACAAGAATGCTATGAAACAATCAAGCCACACCTTTGGCTAAGTCACAGTGAATCTTACCATTTCAGCCTAGAATCTCCAAGCACCAAATAGAAATACGTTGGCAGAGCCACCCCAGCTCTGCCTGACTCTCCGTAAGTCTCTCTATGGTTCTGGCTAATTACATGCCATTATGAACGGACATAGCTCGTACGAACGCACAAACTCACACTCAAAATTCAGAATGTACACGCCCCAGGTAACTGCTGGTAACCAGTTTTCAAAGGCACCTTGGACAAGCTCTCATGGCGACAGGACAGAGGCACTGATTTGCTAAGTAAGGGCTTAATGTCACACCATCCCAAAAAAGAGTTATCAGCATTCTCTAGGCTGTCACCCGGACTCTCTGTATCTAAGGAAGTTAAATTGCTGATTCCACATTCTAAGAAATGTTACAGCATATCACATTGCAACGATGTATTAAACATATCTTAGCAAATCATATTATCAGTCTTTATTTGTTACACCCACACACACCCACACACACACACACACACACACATATATATATATATATATATATATATATATATTATATATATATATATATATATATATATATATATATATGCTGCTACTTTCATAACGTACATATATCTTCTCTTTGACTGTATGAAATGTTAGAAAAGAGTTCTGCAACATTTCCAGATTCCTTATTTAGCTTAGAGTTATAGGATGTCTTAAAATGTATGTTCAGATTTTGCATAACATAATGTAAAAGTTAAGATAACGTAGTATATAACGTAGATTGTAAAAAGAGAGAGAGATTAACCTTGTCCGTTCCAAGATAGAAATTGTTTCCACAACTTGTCATCACCTCGAGATTAGAGGAACTCAAGATCTCTGTTTTGTTTTGGATACACATTTGATAAGGGACTTCTGTTTCAGAAAAGTACGTCTTTGTAGAGAGCATACTACATACATGACTGGTTTCATACGTGTATGTCTTTGCCAAAACCACATGAAGATTTCACAATTTTTCTGTAAAGTTACGTCATATTAGAAGCTTCTAGAAAGATTGCACCATCTTTCGCAAGCCCAAAACGTTTAGTGCGAAACCCACTGTTCAGCTTCCATACATAAAGAAAGCATTCATTATAGACTTTGAATCCCTGGTGTACAGAGGTCTTTTCCTCTCTCTCTCCCTCTCTCTCTCCCTCGCCATACTTGATATTAACGTAAAGATTTAATACTTACTGAATGGTCATTCATAAATTTTAAAATTTGTATTTATTAGAATTATTTAGTATTATTTAGTGCTTTTTGTGGAATCTGAACAAACATTGTACAAGTGTGTAAAGACACCTTTTCTTTTGTGAAATATTGTGAATTGGTGAAATTTTGGGGTTAGCTGCAGCAGAAAGAAAATTGGTACCAACGTAATGTGTGTTATTGAAAGTTTATTAGTTACAGTGGTTTCATTAAACAAGTTTAGCATTTGTGAATTAATTTCCAAATTTTAATTATTGCCTAGCACTTTTGAATTTCGATTGAATTAATTTTCTTGAATTTTGTGATAAATTAATTTTGATTTAATTTTACTTAATTAATTCAAGAATTAATTAAACTTTGCTTTGTTTTCAAGTAATAGTTAATTTCCCTGATATTGTGAATTTCACTTATAAATTTTGAGTTTAATAATAAAGAATTTTGTATTTTAAATTTTTATAAGTGTTTTCTTTTTCACCAGTATACATAAGTGATTATATGTATGTTTAGGTAGAAACATAGAGTGGTAATTGACCTGTTTTCCTTCAATTTACTTGAAGTGAGTTAGAACCAGGGAAGTACTTAGATTTTTTAAATCAAGGAAATACTTAGACTTTTAAAGTTGTTGATGGAGTGATGCCTCACACCTGTTTCAATGAACTTAGTCTGATTTTCTGCAATACTGGTTGTTTAAGGGATCACTGTTGCCTTTAGAGTATTCATTTAATGATTGGTAAGTGTAATAACCAGATACTTGCACTTCGTCACAATATATATATATATATATATATATATATATATATATATATATATATATGTATATATATGATGTGTGTGTGTGTGTGTGTGTGTGTGTGTAAAGCAGGAATTAGTCAAGGGGAGCAGATTTGGCCCTTAGCTGCACTCACATTTTAGCCTTTTATTTTTCCTCCATTCACATTACCTATCCTTAGTCTTGTTGCTCAACCTCTCTAAGTATCCATTGTTAGTATTTATTGTTGGGCTTTCTCCTAATTATACCCATTAGAGCCTTGTACATCTTATTTATTTTTTTTAAATTCTAGTTATTATTATTTTTTTTTTTTTTTTTTTTATTTTTTTTTTTTTTTTTTTTTTTTTTTTTGCTCTATCACAGTCTTCCAATTCGACTGGGTGGTATTTATAGTGGGGGGTTCCGGGTTGCATCCTGCCTCCTTAGGAGTCCATCACTTTTCTTACTATGTGTGCCGTTTCTAGGATCACACTCTTCTGCATGAGTCCTGGAGCTACTTCAGCCTCTAGTTTTTCTAGGATTCCTTTTCAGGGATCTTGGGATCGTGCCTAGTGCTCCTATGATTATGGGTACGATTTCCACTGGCATATCCCATATCCTTCTTATTTCTTTTTTCAGATCTTGATACTTATCCATTTTTTCCCTCTCTTTCTCTTCACTCTCTTTCTCTTAATCTGGTGTCCCATGGTATTGCGACATCAATGAGTGATACTTTCTTCTTGACTTTGTCAATCAACGTCACGTCTGGTCTGTTTGCACGTATCACCCTATCTGTTCTGATACCATAGTCCCAAAGGATCTTTGCCTGATCGTTTTCTATCACTCCCTCAGGTTGGTGCTCGTAGCACTTATTACTGCAAGGTAGCTGATGTTTCTTGCACAGGCTCCAGTGGAGGGCTTTTGCCACTGAATCATGACTCTTTTTGTACTGGTTCTGTGTAAGTGCCGGGCATTCGCTTGCAATGTGGTTTATGGTTTCATTTTTCGTATTGCACTTCCTACATATGGGAGAGATGTTATTTCCGTCTATTGTTCTTTGAACATATCTGGTTCTTAGGGCCTGATCTTGTCCCACTGTTATCATTCCTTCAGTTTCCTTCTTTAGCTCTCCCCTCTGTAGCCATTGCCACGTGTCATCGCTGGCTAGTTCTTTAGTCTGTCTCATGTATTTGTCCGTGCATTGGTTTGTTGTGCCAGTCCTCGTCTGTCTGTCATTCTCCTGTCTCTGTATATTTGTGGGTCTTCGTCTACTTTTATTAGTCCTTCTTCCCATGCACTCTTTAGCCACTCGTCTTCACTGGTTTTCAGATATTGCCCCAGTGCTCTGTTTTCGATGTTGACGCAGTCCTCTATACTTAGTAGTCCTCTCCCTCCTTCCTTTCGTGTTATGTATAGTCTGTCCGTATTTGCTCTTGGGTGTAGTGCTTTGTGTATTGTCATATGTTTCCTGGTTTTCTGATCTATGCTGCAGAGTTCTGCCTTTGTCCATTCCACATTTCCTGCGCTGTATCTGATTACTGGCACTGCCCATGTGTTTATGGCTTTTATCATATTTCCGGCGTTGAGTTTTGACTTGAGTATCGCCTTGAGTCTCTGCATATATTCTTTCCTGATCGTGTCCTTCATCTCTTGGTGTTTTATATCCCCTCCTTCCATTATTCCCAGGTATTTGTATCCAGTCTCATCTATGTGTTTGATGTTTGCTCCCATCTGGTAGCTTATCCCTTCAGTTCTCGTTACTTTGCCTTTTTGTATGTTGACTAAGGCGCATTTTTTCTATTCCAAACTCCATCCTGATGTCCCCAGATACAATCCTTACAGTCTGGATTAGGGTATCTATTTCCTTGATGCTCTTACCATACAGCTTGATGTCGTCCATGAACATCAGATGGTTGATTCTGTTGCCTCTTTTCTTGAGTTGGTACCCGGCATCCATCTTCTGTAGTACTTTTGTCATGGGAATCATGGCTACTACGAAGAGTAGTGGGGACAGTGAGTCGCCCTGGAAGATCCCTCTCCTGATATTAACTCTGCTAGTCTTATTCCAGAGCTTGTAAGTATTGTATCCAGTTGCGCATTGTATTTTTTTTTGAGGAAGAATGCTGGATGTTTTTGTTTTCCTCTGCCCCATATATTTTCAGGCATTCTATTAGCCATGTGTGTGGTATCATGTCGAAGGCTTTCTTATAGTCTATCCATGCCATGCTTAGGTTGGTTTTCCTTCTACTGTTCTTCAATACCATTTTGTCTATCAGGAGCTGGTCTTTTGTGCCCCTACACTTCCTTCTGCAGCCTTTCTGTTGGTGGGGGATGGTGTTTGTCTCCTCTAGGTAGTTGTATAGCCTTTCTGATATACCTGATGTACCTGTTAGTAACTTCCACATTATTGGTAGGCAGGTGATAGCCCTGTAGTTACTGGCTTTATTTCCCTTACTCTTGTCTTTTTGTACTAAGGATGTTCTTCCTGTGGTCATTCATTTGGGTGCATGGTGATTTGAGATACAATGCTGGAGTTGTTCTGCTATTCGTGGTGTAGGGTCCTTGAAGTTTTTGAGCCAGTATCCATGGACTTCATCTGGACCTGGGGCTTTCCAGTTTGGCATTTTCTTTAGTTGGTGTCTGACTGTGTTTGTCGTGATCTCTGTGAATCTTTGTTTTATTCTCCCTGTTTCTTCTTCCTTGACTTCCTGGAGCCATGTTGCATGTTTGTTGTGTGATACCGGATTGCTCCATATGTTTTCCCAGAGTCTCTTACTTGGTTCGGCTTCAGGAATTTCTGGGTGGTTGTCGTCCCCACCCCTCTTAGTTGCTTGTTTATAGTCTTTTCTGGTTGGTTCTGAATAGCTTGTTCTGTTGGTATCCCTTATTCCTGTTCATGTACCGTTGGATCTTATGTGCTTTTGGCCATTAAGCCTTCTGTTTTACATCTTCTATTGTGGTTGTTTAGTCCCCTCTCTTGTACTTTGTTTTTCTCGTGAGTTCCGTTCCCTTGGTTTTCTTGCTTCCTTAGGCCTTTTTTTCTCTGCCATCTCTTTCAGTTTACTCAAGTCAGATCCTCATCACCATGATTTGATTTTCCAGGCGCCTTATTATTATTATTATTATTATTATTATTATTATTATTATTATTATTATTATTATTATTATTATTATTATTATTTTATATTTCTTTTTTATCTTTATCCTCCTGTTCAACCATACCAATTCTCTTTTCATTGTCTTAGGCGCTGAAT
>NC_061093.1:3297792-3310292 GCF_015104395.2 Macrobrachium nipponense
AATATATATATATATATATATATATATATATATCTATATATATATATATATATATATATATATATATATATATATAAAGGTATAAGCCATGGAAGGAAAAATAAACAACGGAGTTTCTGCAAGATCTTTCAACTCAACGTCCTTTACTCGGTAGATAAACTGTATATATACATATTTTTATGTATAAAAGAGAATTGTATAATTGGCATGTGCTTTATAACTAGTGGCATTCGAACTGCTGCCTGGTTAGGAGACAATAATGTACAGTTCTTTTGACCACTGAGCCATCAAGAGACATATACTAACCCTGATGAACATATGTCTATCGAATTTTGGCTTTATACTTATAATCGATAGCAACCTTACCTCCACCATGATAGCTGATTGGTAAGTTTGTAAGAAATGACAAATTATGGATTTTCGTCATATACACCATGATATGTACAGCAGAGTCGAGACCTACTTACATATCTTTCCCTAATGGTAAAAATTCATATTTAGTCATGTGTCTTTTACTGTAACACGAAAAGGCGTTTTACTAAATGTCTTGAAACAAAAACAAAAAATTGCTCCTGAAAAGATTCCAAAATGCGTTAATTAGGCTAAGAAAAATGTAGGATATCATAATCACGAAATCAGACAAAGACGGGAAAATAATTCTCTTGAATGAGGAGACGCCCATCAATAAAGTTCAAGAACTTTTAAACGATGCGGAGGCCTATGATAAATTAACGAAATAGCCCACAACAAATATTGCTGCCCATTTTAACAAATCAGTCAGGGCCATAAGGGCTAATAAGAACATAGTATTACTAGAGTCATTCAGGATTATCAAACCCTCTCTCCCCTATTTTTATGGCCTCCCAAAAACACATGAAGATGGGATTTCTCTACGGCCCATAATATCTAGTAGGGGTTCTTTCATATGCAAATCATCCAAATGGCTTACAGACCTGTTATCACCCTTTCTAGGAACATTCTCATTCTCCCAAGTAAAAAAAGGCAGAGGATTTTATAAAAGAAAAGAATAATAAAAATTAGTTTGAATATCCCCTCGAATAACATTAAATTGCTAAGCCACGACGTCCGGTCACTATTTACCGATGTCCTGATCGCCGACGTTTTGTCCTTTCAAAAGAAGAAGTTGTAACCATATGAAGAGCATTTTCCTCTTGGTATTGATCAAACACTAAAACTAATCAACCTCTGTGTAACTAACAACGTGTTTTCTTTCAATGGTGATTTAGAACAAAAAATTGGCTGTAGCATTGGCAGTCCCCTGTCCCCCTTCTAGCAAAGCTATACATGGATTATTTCAAAGGAGAAATTTGTCGTCTATCAAACCCTGCAATATGATCTGGCTTAGGTACGTAGATGATATTTTCACTTACTGGGATAATAGCTGAGGAAGTTTCAATGAATTTTTCAGTAGAAAAAAATCGCTAGTTCCGACCATAAGATTTAAAACAGAATGGGAAAAGGACAGAAAAACTGCCGTTCCTAGACGTCTAATAATCATAAGGGGACAGAACAGATATGCTTTAACTGCTCGCAAGATACGCATTTCGCTGTTTCTTATATTCATCTCTTAAGCAACCTATCATTCATGGGGGTTTAGAAAATGTCCAATGGGTAAGTAGATACAAAATTCAACAGATCCGCCAACACCTAATGCCGTTAATTCCTCTACCTACCATACATTATCGAGAAGGCTATAATAAAGCGAAATACAATGTACTACAGAGGTCCCACTCACGACAAACGGATAGATTTTAACAACAAATTAAAAACTCTGTAAGATGAAAACATCCAGAAAGCTACAGAACCCCTCAGGTCTAATAATCCTTCATTTTTCATTATCCCAAATCCATCGGGAGTTCGCTCATTAATGTATACTTAAATAAAAGAGGAGAAGAAGCCGGAGTTTACAAGATACCTTGCAGCAATCATAATGAGATTTAGGTGGGGAAACCGGTAGATCCATCTCGCCATGATTAACAGAGCACAAAAGATCGGTGCGATATGCATTAGAGAGCTCTGGGATTTTCCTACATATTAGGGGATAAAGGCCATACCATAAACTGGAGTTAGGCAGAAATGGTTTTCTAAAGTAGCTGTCCGTACAAAAGGGAATATGCTGAAATCTGCTATTATCAGTCACACCCATCATATGAATCAGTCAGGACGACATCGACGAGTTAATCTTCAGGCCTCTTCTCAAGCAGGACTTCCAGAAAATGCGACAGCGGACGTGTTGCCAAGGGGATAGTTTGAATTTTATCCTACCTGGGTCAAACGGTCACCAGTCTACCGACAGACTTACTGCCACACCTACATAGCTTTATTTATATTACCAGTAAACAGGGGCACAGAAGGAAGTGCTCGAAATATATGGTTGCAAACGTTCAAATAGTGTTTTATGGGCCTTATGTATGTGTGTATGTATATATATATATATAGTATATCATATATATAGCTATATATATATATAATATATATATGCAGATATTAGATAAGAGATATATATATAGATATATATGATATATATATAGATTAGATAGATATATGTTACTAGATATTATATATATGGTATATCATATATTCATAATAGTATAGTAATATATATATATGTCATATAACTTGATGTTAATTACTTATAATATAGTAGTATAATTAATAGTAATATCATAATTATTATTATTTATATTATTATAGATATCTGATTATAATTAGTATATATCATTATTATTCTATTGAATGCTTTATCACATCACAGTGGTTCATGTAACATGAAATAAGCTACAAATGTGTTTTTAACATCTAATTTGCTCTACCTCGGAATGATATATTTCACCTATATGTTAACCGAAGGGGAATCTTTTAGTAGATAATAATTTCGTCCTCTCTGGATTCGAATCAGCACACAGAGGAGAAATCAGGACTTCAGTGAGGTATAAGTTGATACCGATTCCGACCTTACAAATCACTGTTGAACTCAGGTATTTGTAATTAGAATCGATATCCACCCACTCTCGTGGATGCCAGACAGTGCACAACGCCAAATTCAAACAATATTGCATACAGTATTCCTTGTAAAGAATGTAATAAGGTTTCTATGAGCAAACTTCTAAAGAACTAAAGGTAAGATTTCACAGCACAAATATTCCATATCAAGAGGATTCTAACAAATAGTGGCATTGTGGCTCATTGGCTTAAGACAGGCCATGCTATTAACCGGAATAATTCCTAGATAATCTGCAGGGTCAAAGATCATCGAAAAAGGAATCTGTTGGAGTCCATTTTTATTGAAGCCACGTCAACATGGAATTTAAATCTCCATCCTGGATTATACCTTGATCCTCTTTCCTTATCTATTTTCCTTAAAGAACATGCCACCCAGATCAACAAACTGCAACCCCGCCCCCTATTTCTGTTTTTGCATATACTGGTCTGTCAACTTCTATCATATTCAGTGTTAACTTGAAAAATGTAGAATATTACTCCGAAAGTACTTGTTCTAAGTTCCTGTTTCACTTATATTTCTACCTTAGATTTATGGATATTCTCAAGTACGCGGTTCCTTCAGCTACATTGGATATGGTTGCCACGCGATACTTTCTACACCTGTTCCCTTTTCTGGAAGATGTTCTCTTTAGTTTTCAAAGGACACTGGTTAAAGCAAATAGTACTCGGCTGCAAAGAAAATTCGTGCTAAAGTGTCTACAAGAGCAAGAGATCCTAAAGTTATTATTACATAGGCGATTACGAGTGGACAGTGAATCTCCTTTCAATGAATTATGTGTGATCTCCCTCAAAAAGCATGAAGAAAAAAGGCTTGAATTTCATATTTTCAAGAAATTGAGAAAGGACAGAATTAATTTCACGAACAAGATTCCCCTGGATTGAAGAACAGCACTACTGAACAAAATTTATAATAATCTTAGATTCAAACTAAACAAACTAGTGCATTACCCGGATCACAAATTAAAAAGCCTCTTTGAGATGAAGGACTAGAATAACAAAAATAAAGGTGAGGTGTGTAATAAATCTTTCAAAGAAAGAACTGAACCAGAATCTTAAATGTGTTTTAAGTTCTGGTTTATCGTATGTTGTAAGTGATGAGGTTTCGTGCACAAATATTTCAGAGATATCCAAACTGGAAAAGAAAAACATAAGTATATCACCGTCAACAAATTTAAAGGACTTTTTTTCGGATTACTTCAAATACCTAATAAAATAGTGAATTTCCCGAAAAAGTTCATCGATGCAATTCAAGAAACAAAGAAAGATAAAAGTTTCATATTACTAAAGCTAACAAATCCAACTGTTTTGTAGTAATGAATAAAATTTATTTATGTGGAAAAATGGAAAACTTATTATCTGACTAGCACTTTCAAAAAAAAAAACTACGAAAAGACCCGTTAACTGATGTCATAAAAGTTTAAATTCTAAAATAAAAACTACACTAAAGGAATTCAGTTCAATGAAAGAGAAAGTGACGACGGTTGACACATCTTACCTTATATGTACAGATTAATCAAGACCCATAAAAGAAACTTACCTATTCGTCCCATTATCCGTTAAACCGGTTCTATTAGCTATAGACTTTCTCAATATCCATACTCTTTTTTTTTTTCCATCTATCCATCCGCCTGTGGTGTTTTCGCATGGTAAATAAAAGGATATCGGGGTGTACATTTGCAACTGAAAAGTGTTTTAGTAATTTACACTATGCGAATGACACCGTTAATATTCGAAATAAGGTTATTATTATTGTTGAATGTAAGCTGAATGTAACTATGTAAAGCCTGGGACACCGTGTTACCATACGCAAACCACACGCTGGTGGACAGATGGAAAAAAACAGAGCATAGTTAAATTACTATCACCGAATCCTGGGTACTATTTCAAATTCCCATTTACAAAACTTTGTTGATTTCTGTGTTAGACTCTCCTCACATTGATTTATCCAGTAATGACGAATTAACCAGTTTTGATATAACATCTTTATTCACTAAAGTTTCTATTATGACTTACTCCAATATCTATCACAACATTTGGACTCGTATAATTTATAATTGCATACTACAGTTAGAATTAATTCGGCATCCCTTTGTATAAAAAATTTTAAATTTACTTTTAATGATAATTTTATGAACAGATATTAGGTATGGCCATGGGTAACCCTCTTTCTCCACTCTTGTCTAACATTTACATGGATTTTTTTTTAATCAAGACTTATTCAAGAATTTTATTTTTTAATGTGTTTTGGGTTAGATATTATGTAGCCGATTATTTTTGTATTTCAAAAGAAAATTGTATATATACCTGATTTCCTGCACACAATTAATAATCTTGTACAATCCATAATATTCATAATAGAATATGAAGAAACTAATTGTATACCATTTTTGGATGTCTTGATTATTAGAAATATCAACAGTTTTAGCATTAAAACTTATATATGAAACCCACTAAAACTTGTCATATTTCATTTTTACTATAACCATGCTAAACAAATTAAGATGTCAACATTTTCCAGTATGTATCTCAGAGCTCTTAGATTTTGTTGTCCACAATTTTCATGAGATGAGTTTAAAATTATTGATAAAATAGGAGGTTCAGTATGTTACCCTCCATATTTTTTTGAAAAATTTTTAAAATAAGGAAAAAGAACGTATTACATCCAATCAGTATTAACAAAGAATTTAAGAATATTCTCTGTATACCATTTTATCCCAATTTCATTCCTGCTGTACCCATTTTGAAAACTATTGATATTAACTTACTATTTAGATATAATAATATGTTGAGAAATGAACTAATTAAGAATAGCCCGCCAAATTCAAACAATATTGTAGACAGTATTCCTTGTAAAGAATGTAATAAGATTTGTTATATTGAGCAAACATCCAAATAACTAAAGGTAAGATACTCTCAGCACAAATTTGCCATATCAAGAGGATTAACAAATAATGGCATTGCGGATCATTGGCTTAAGACACGCCATGCCATTAACTGGGATAATTCTTCGATAATCTGCTGGATCAAAGATCACCGCAAATGGAATCTGTTGGAGTACATTTTTATTGAAGCCACATCAACAAGGAATTTAAATCTCCATCCTGGATTATACCTTATCCTCTTACCTTATCTCTTTTGCTTGAAGAAGACACCACCCAGGTTAACAAACTGTAACCCCTCCCCCTCTCTCTGTTTTCGTATATAAAGTTCTGTCAACTTCTATTATATCCAGTATGAACTTGAAAATGCTAGGACGATTACTAAAGAATGTACTTGTTCTAGTCCCTGTACTCACTTACTTTTCTACCTTTGATTTAAATATATCTATATATATATATATATATATATCTATATATATATATATATATATATATATATATATATATATATATATATATATATATTATATTTTCTCGTTCTCTGTGGATGTAAAACTACGGAAGTGACTTACTGGCACTCCTAAAAGTCCTTGCTAGAGAACGACAAACATAAGAAAAATCTATGGCTTTCTGAAGGTCGGTATCAATGGAGGGTAAGAATGATATAAAATTCTACAGATTTAGTATAATTGAAGTATATTTACACTAAATTACATGAGTAAGCTATTTACACCTTATCCAGCGACATGAAATTCTACCAACAAGTTTAAACGTTTTATACACAAAATACTAGGGACGTTCAGAGCTTCCAGATGTGTAATAATCATGTAATCAACAGCGTGAGAAGAAACACATTTGTGGAAATTTGAATGTACTATATACAATTCGCTGACAACTAGGAGATGATACAAGGTTCGTTCCCTTTTTCAACACGTGAATGAAGTTTGTAAACCACAGTATAGAAAAACATTCTTATAATTGGTGCTGTTATGGTCCCCTATTATAGAGTGCATAAAGATAAACAATTCACCAAAGGTAATCCCAAAAGGTTCGGCTTCAATATTTTGGAAGCATGTGTTCATGATTGTCCAGTTCTTCATACAGAGCCATACAGCGGCTTTCTTGCAGGTAAGATAATTCCTCGAAGTTAGCCAGCATGTAGTTTTTGATAGCTATTCTCAGCCCTGCTCATTCCAGTAAATTGAGAAGATTTGCAACAAGGTGACAGGGACTTTTATATATATATATATATATATATATATATATATATATATATAATATATATATATATATATATATATAGTATATATATAAGTCCCTGTCACCTTTAACCCATTACTATATATATATATATATATATATATATATATAGTTGAGAATGGTGGTAAAGACAAAATACACCTTTTCATAGGTATTTTTTTTGCCTCATAAAGTGAAAATGAGCAATAAAAAGTAATTTGAACCAGTTAATGAATTTTCAAATTGAATGTAATGAATTAGTGGCAAACACTATTCTGTCTGCTTCAATGGTGAATTCTTAAAGTTTCTCTTCAGAAACTTTTGGGAACTTCTCGATACATGCTTCGTGTCATGGAACAAAATACATTTTGCAGAGAAATAATGTTTTTCTGGATCACTCACTACATCCAGAATTTGGTTGGTCACCTTTCACGATCTAATCTTGTTGACATTGTATCTAAATGTGTAGCTTACTAATCCGGATTTAAGCCTTTCAGGACCGTGTGCACGTCCATACTTTTCATTATGGCAGTGAGTTCCATGCCTAGTGATGTCCAAAATGCTAATGGTATTCCCTAATTTCTAAAATAATATCGAAGCACTTACTACTTGTGCACAGATGCACCTAGAAAAGAAGGGCCTTCGCAATTTTTGGGGCATTTATGGGTTAAAGGTGACAGGGCACTTTTATATGATATATATATATATATATATTTAGATATATATAGGATATATATTAGATATATATATATATCTATATATATAAGTATATAATCCCTGTCACCTTTAACCCATAAATGCCCACAATTATATATTGAAGTATCTATGAAATTTTATCAGAAATATTTACCTTTGGTCTAAATAACAAGGTTCTGCCTTTAGAACTAAAATTTTGGTATGTAAATAAATTAAATTTATATATATATATATATATATATATATAATATATATATATATATATATATATATATATATATATATAAATTTAAATAATATTACATACAAAAATTTTAGTTCTAAAGGCAGAACCTTGTTATTTAAACCAAAGGTAAATATTTCTGATAAAATAATCCATTGATACTTCAATATATAATTGTGGGCATTAATGGGTTAAAGGCGACAGGGACTTTAACGGGTCCAGAAATTAAATGAAAAGCAGTTGATTGAAAGTCAACCCGGACTAGTGGTTAGGAAATGATCCAGGCACAGAAATAAAGTTGGCATACAGCAAGTTGCTTAATAGTCCTGGCACCGCTTCCAAAGGGTTCCAATTTTCTCTCACAACTAGACGAGATATTTGCATCTGCAAAGAAATTGCATTCGAGGATCAGTACTAAGGAGATAGACAAGTGGGGGAACATTAATCACGACTCTCTCTTATTATTTCACATCAAAGTCCACTCACAGGAAACTAGAATGACTGGGAGGTTATACAAGAAAGAATACTGAGTTGATTTATTAATTGAGGGGATACTTAACATAAAGCAACATTACTTCCTAATGTATCAGACTCAAGTCTAGATGGGAATATCAAAATGAGATTTAATATCACTTCTGGCATCACAAGGGGTAATTCTTTACAGCATTGACGCGGTAGCAAAGGGGGACTGCGTTACAGTTGCTAAAGTAGTGAATGTGATGCTGAGCCAACAAGGGAAAATTCGCCCTGAAAAATGAAAAGGGAAGTACAGGCGAGAGATAAAAAGAAGCCAACTGACTGCACTCAAAATTACTCCCTTAAAGTACCTGGGTATCCATGGTCTCGGCTTCCTCCGAATTGCATGAGCAGAGATGTTATCATATGGACAATAAATGGACAATTTGAGGTCCCCAGAGGAGAGGGAGGGCTAAAAGGGGAGAGGTCCGATTACAAAGTCTGCTGGAAAAGTTCTAAAACTGTTCGTCTGTTGTATCCTCGTTTTAGAACTTCAGTCCCAATGTTTGCATGACATTCCAGGAAAGGTGTTTAAACACATCCAAAATGTGTGCATCTCCCATCAACGTGCGGTCTGGCCAAGATCCAACACGTTCACGAGATACCTGCTGAGATAATTTCAAGGGTGGCCAGTTTGGGAGGGACAGAGGTGATGAGTCACGGGGTACTCAAAAGAAAACGGCAGAGGAAGGGCAAGTTATGAATGTCAGAACTTCCTTCTACAAGAAGTTATTTGGGCTTGGTTCTGGCTTAAATCCTAAACACCTCCCCTTTCTAGAGGACATTTCAACCCTACATAGGTTGGAATGGCCAAGATAAGCCAGAAGTAAGGATAAATAATTATGCAACTAACTATGCCTTCCATACCCCTTTGAGTGGAATCATGACATAAGATAAAAAAAATATAAAACTATGTAGATGATAATCTTCACTTTTGAGTGCTTACTTTACAGGCAGAGAATTTAAAGTGATTGAATTCTTGAGGATTGATTAAAGCAAGAAAACTAAAGAACAGAGTATGACATAACTTGGGTGACTAATAACTAACAACTTGCTATAGCAACGAAACTCAAAGTTCATTGATTATCAAATATGAACAGCTACTAATTCTCAAAATATCTTAACCTTCTGGGTAAATAGTATGCTTAATTCTGTCAAGCCTAATACTACTAGCTTAATGTTTAAGGCAGCTAAGGCAACATATGCTATTAAAATGCCCTGATGGGGTCATATGACACATTTGTAGGGGTGTTAGTAACCCTACAATTTCGTTAAATAATTTGCCCTGTGCCATTAGGGCTACACATATGATCAGTTTTTCCATTGGGTAAATCATTACAGTTGTTAATCAGTATATGAATTACTCCTTAGCGAATATTAGTATAAATCAAAAGGGATAGAATTAATGAAGAGTAATTCTCCTTAGAGAGGAAACAAAATTACACAAGAATATATCTCATCAGAGACGTTAAATATTACACAAAATATAGAGACTAGGGAGGAATATTAAATCAACCAATTAAATCAAAACAATGTATTGATGAGCCATGCTTTAAAATGTGTTGGCTTGTTGTGCCTAGAATGTGACACTATGCCAATTACGGCATTTTTATGACAAGCCAATGAAATAAAAGGGGCATATCTTAAAATTATGTATGTCTTTATAGAAGTTCTTAGCGAGTTAGTAACTTATAAGGACAGAATTGCTGGCGGATTGGCCTAAGCCTTAGCAAAGCAGTTAATGGGAATAGTTGCCTAAGGTGATGATGAAGAGGAAAGGAAACTACGGAATAAAAGGTATAGAAAGCATAGAAATAGAAACAGTTACAAAGTATAAGAAAGAAGTAAAAGTAGCAGAACCAGGCACTCTCCTCTGGATGGGGAGGGCCAGAATTCTCCATAGGAAGATGGCACTGAGCTGGGTACTAGTGCGGAGAGAGACTATCGACTCTTTTAGGGTTTCTGAAAACCTCAACGCCCTTTTCCCTTCTTCCTTCGACCTCTCTGAGGTCGGTTTGACGATGTTTGATGGGGGCTTGAGAGACTCTAAGTCTGTTGAAGATGTCTGAGTGGCATCGGCTCCGGCTGATGTGACAACTGGGGCCCTAGCACTTGTTCCCATGGTTAAGGCTGCTAAACTCAGTTCCTTGAGTTCTTTGGCCAAATGGGATTCGGCAGAGTCCTTATTCTGGGACTGGTTAGCTGCTGACAGAGGGGAAGAGAAGGAGGTAACGGTGTTTGTGATGACCTCATGAGTAGGGTGAACCAACTCCGGGGTGGGTTCCTCTACGGTCATGAGTGTAAGGGAGGATTTCTATTGGAATTGACTCATCCTTGACTGCTGACCTTGGTAGCGGTGCCATGCCAGAGGAGGAAAAACGACCTGGTCTGAGAGCTCCATGAATGAGACTCGAATCTTGCCTTGGCACTGGTGCTGAGGTGTAGTGAGAGGATTCTAACGTGGCTCAATGTCCATGATGAATGGAGCATGGCACTGCCTGGTACATTCAAGTGGCACTGGCTGTGTAGAGGTAGATCATGGAGGACCGTAGAATTGGTCCGGAGCTATGTAAGGGCGAGGGCCCTGAGTCTGTGAAAGGTAGGAGACTTATAATCTTGTTCTGGCAGGACGTCATAACCTCCTATGATATAGGTAGATAGTGCCATAAGGCATATCTTAGAGTGATGAGGTTGTGTGACTCTCCATTGTGACGAATTGGTCCCTATCTACCCGATCTCCATAAAAAATCTTATCCTCTCGAATGATGGATATCTGCGCACTGGTGTCATCAAAAGCTCAGACCTGGTGGGGAGGATAGCAATCTCTAGGAGGTACAACAAATATAGGCCCCTGAGCTGGATGGCCCAGAGCTGAAGGATTTATCACTGCGGTTGCAATGGCAGTAACTGCAGCTTTTTGGGGCATCCCAACCATGAAGCGGTGTGCCTATGCACTTAGCACAAGTTGCAGAAAATCTTGCTGAAATCATGTTTGTGGACCTGTTGTTTCGGTCCCAATAGCCGTTATTCTTATTATGTTGGGGAGTTCCATTCAGAGATTAGCTGTAACTTGCTGAGGAGGATCTGCTTTAGACAGATGCTGCTCCGTGGAGTGCCCTTGTGTATTGCAACGCCCCACACAGACTTCCGTGGGTCGCTGGGTAGGCTTAGAGGTGGCATCAGGAGGGAGAGGGAGAGCAGGATGAGACTTCTTCTTAAAGAACTATGCAGTGGATGGTGGGTGCTGTAGGCGTCCGCTCATTTACTGCACTCCAAAATGGTTTTCGGGGTCTTGTCCACCAAGTGGGCGGCAAGATCAGGGGGAGTATAGGATAGGAAGTCCTCCAATTGGAAGAGTTCTAAGGCCTCCTTAACAGGTATTGCATTGGGAGCCTTCATCCATTTCTGGAGTGCTGGTGTTTTCTTGGCCATCCACTCTGGTCAGGTATGGTTAGCCTGCTTCAGCATGATCCTCACTTCTGCCTCTACCGGTCTGGTGTCATCTTGTAAGCCCCAAGAATTGTCTCTAGGATGAGGGCGAGGTCTTGTCACTCATTGAGGGGAAGGACTTGGAATGCAATACACGGTTTGCCAGTGAGATGCTTGCCAAGGAGGAGGGCCACATCCTGAGGGGTAGGATTGAAGGTCCCGAACACCTGCTCGACATGATCGAGCCAGGTTTCGGGCTCGCTATCGTCCCAAGTCCTAATGAGGGTTCCAATGCTGTGGAGGTGAGAATGTGAAGGAGGGGGTGCAGGGGTCGTCACACTCGAGGGTGGCGGGGTGGCACTCTGCGCTGCCATAGCCAGTTGATGTGCTCTTTCTTCATTTTGTCTGCGTGGAATGCTCTCTCAACAGCTTCTCTTTTCTCTTGGGCTTCTCTCTCAGCAGCTTCTCTTTCTTTTTGGGTTTTTCTTTTCTTC
>NC_061093.1:3312792-3340292 GCF_015104395.2 Macrobrachium nipponense
GAAGGAAAAAAATATTAATAAAAACGTACAGAATTCAAATGCTCCAAATGTTGTTAGAATATGATAATTCAATGTTCTCTGAGTAAGTAACATTCCATTTTACGTTCCAAGGTCATCAGGCATAACTGCCGTATTTGGGGAATGGAAAGTCGCATGATCTCTCAGAATTAATGTACGGTGTACTTTGGGAAAGAATCGAATCGCAGGCAATTCATTTTTCAAGGATGTGCTGTTGATGGTGATAACTATTTGGAAATAGTACAAAATTACTTTATTCAAAAGCTTGACCGATTAGAATTTATTGAAAATACAATTTTTCAACGAGATGGTGCATCTTGTCACTTTACTATCCATATTAGGACGTTTCTAATGAGAAATTCTCCTGCAGATGGATTGGAATATTTTTTGGCCTTCACGTTTTCACCACATTCGACTCCATTAGTTTTATTTTTATAAGACATGTGAAAGCGCTGCTTATTCAACTAAGCTTCGACATTTACAAGACCTTTGAAATCAAAAAGATAACTGATATGATTGAAGGGTGTAACTAAAAAAATCAGATGGAAAGATTTTTTCCGAGAACAACAGAATCGTATTTTCTTTGAATTAGTAATGATGGTGGAAATGTTGAAAATAAACAAGACGAATAAAAAATGTAGGTAAATTTCTTTTATTGTCCTTTTTGCAGATTCATTCTTTAAAAACCTTAAAGCTATCAAGATACCCTTCACAATTTTCTATTTGAATGGCCAATCAATATATCAGTCGCATTTTATAAATAGTTTTCATATTTTCTCTTTTTACCAACGGCAGCTGTTCCAATTGCTCTCAGCAGAACTCGAAAAAAACGAACATTTGAATCCTGCGCTTCGTATTTACTGATGTGACTTTTAAAAATTCTAAAGCACGAACGTAAATAGGAAGCTTCGTTCTGTATTTCAATATCCATCGTTAGTGTCTAGCTGTTTGTCAAATATTCAGAGACTAAGAAAATGATTAGGTCTTTATGTGAGGATTCTCCGTCCTACTTAATATCAATAACTGACAAACAGAAAATGTGTTTATGTTATACAACTCCTGAGAAAGAGACAGACAGGAAGTCAGACAAACAGACAGATTTTAGAATTAGAATCGCGTTTATGTGTCAGTTAACTGGAGAGAGCTTTGATAAAAACGACCGACAAAAACGCAAAAAAAAAAAAAAAAAAATAAATAAATAAAATAAATAAATAAAAAAAACCTTCCGGCAAAGAGGGAGTGAGGAAAAAAAAAAAAAATTTCTTTATAGGTTAACGAGTCTTCATCCGGCGATTAGATTGCAGGGAGAATCGTTCCAGTCAAAAGAAAATAAAGAGCAAATTTCAGAAGGAGTCCTTTTATTTCCACTCATCAATACGAACGTGTTCATAACTTCCGCGCGGCAAAGTTTCATCCGAGGCTGAGATTTCACACTGGCTGCCTCCTCGGTTGTTCAGCTTAAAAATGAAGCAGACGTCAATGGCGCGTCCCTTATGATGATGATGTCTCCCTTACGCTGATGGAAACAATTTCCATTTCCAAATATTCTCCCGTTGCTCTTAGGCTACTTCCGTAACGGTATTTTTTTCCCTTGATTGTAGTTGTATTCATCTTTTTTTTTATAATGCTAAAACATAAGGAAGAAGTGAATAAGTGAGGAAATATTTGTGACTTGTAACTAGAAGTGTTCATTTAGATTGCTAACTCATAACAGTGTTAAGTGATTTACATTCTGTGCCTTACGCAAGATCCCAATTGCATTAATCGCGTTTTTCGATAGAGAATTACAGTGCCTCCTTCATTTGCAGAATTAGGCGACGCAAGAAGTTGTGTACCACTCTCACGCCTTCCAGGTGCCAGAGTGTCAATCAACTATCCTGAATACCAAAGAATCAAGAATGAAGAGCTGCTGATAAGCAGGGATTTATGTTTTACTGGGGTTTCACAGTGGCACTAATTGCATTGTTAATTAACTTAACTACAGTGCCACAGAGCTAGTGCCTTTAGCTCCTATATCATTACTTCTGATTTACATAATAATAATCTTAGTTAAGTGTAACTTTGCAATTTTCCTTTAAATCCATCAGTTTAAGTACCTTTGTTTTGTCCCTTTTCTCTTTATTACTTGCGTGTCCCCCATTCTTGTCAGATGTCAGTTAATTTTAGAGTAAATGATGGACTTCACACAGCCACGCACGTAATAACACACACACACCACACACCCACACACATACACACACACACACACACACACACACACACACACACACACACACATATATATATATATCTATATATATATATATATATATATATATATATATATATATACGTATATCCATAAACAGATAACGCTTAATACCGGTGTTCTATGACTAAGTTCTCAATGGTTGAAATAGCCAAAAGAATAAAAAATATTAACAAAGGGGGTTTGGCAAGTACCTATATATAATGTAGAACAATTTAATACAAAATTATTAAAAAGGTTGATATGTTATATGGTTATCAGAAAAGAATGCCAAACACCTTGTTAGACGATGCAACTCCACCCAGACATACTTATAATTACGAAGACTACGTTGCGTGGAAAATAAGACGGACTTTCGAGACAGTAAAAGGTACAAGGGCTCGATTGAAGGAGTTACATCAAAAGTCTAGTAAGTATTACAACCAGAAATCAACAGTCCCAGATTTAAAAATAGGGCAACAAGTATATGTGCTTAATCACAAAGTTAAAGGACATAATGTTAAAGTAAGTCCTAAATTCCAAGGTCCATATAGAGTAATAGAAAGGTTAAGGCTAAATAAATTTAAGCTAATGCATGAATCAACTTTAAATGAAACTGTTGCACATTGGAATCATATTAAAGTAGTACATTCCGACATTTGGTCAGAAGAACATTTAAAGGATTTTAAAGATTTAAAGGAGTCAAGTAATAAGGAAAACAGTAACGTAAATGATTCCCATACTTCATCAGCATTAGTGACTCCGAGATACAATTTAAGGAAAAGATAGGACCTAGTGCAACAGATCAATAACATTGTTGTATAAGGTTTACTGCTTAGATATATTTTGCAGGAAATGGATTTCACTATGGCTCATGGTGAGCGATATCTGCATCTCCCTCTTGCAAATCAAGAAGGGAGCAATTCTAAAGGATCATGGCCAAGTGAAGATGATACACGACATAGCGGTTGTCACTATAAACGTCACCACAGTAAACCGTCAACAACAACAACTAGCAGAATTACTGAGTAAAATCGAAAAAGTCATAACTACTAACCAGAATAATTCCGTTTTGTTGAAACTTAGAGAGGATATCAGCCAGGTTTTACCTAAGAGAATTAAAAAGCGTTCACTTCTCCCATTTATAGGTACAGCCTTAAACACTTTGTTTGGTGTAGCTACTGATAGTGATGTAGATAAAGATAGGGCTAGAATAGAAAAAATAGAAATATGGGCTGCAGAACGAGGTACCTTCATGACTAAAGTCATTGATGCAACTAACAAGAACCAAGAATTGATTATTAAACTGAAGGACTTTGTTAACAGTATAGCTCAGAACATTACAACAGAGATAAATGATTTGAACAGGTCGAAACTTGTGACTCAGTTAATGTTTGAAACAGAGACATTCCTGTTGGGTTATAAGGAACTTTTGAATGCGGTCATGTTAGCCGCTAAAAACATTTTATCACCATACCTCATCAGTTCTAGGGAGTTACACCTTGTAATTGAAAAATGTATGTTAGATCATCACTTCAAACCGCTTGTGCGAGATGTCCTTACTTACTATAGTTTAATAACTGTGAAAAGAGTTTCTGATCACATTGTGTTGGTGATACCATTCAACAATAATGAAGTTAATAACTTGATATCCATTTACCCTTTTCCAATGCTAGTAAATAACAAGTCAATAGTTTTGAAACAAGACATAGTACATTTTCATTGCAACAAAATTCACTTCTGTTGGTGAAACTAAGTGACAAGGATTTTGATGATTGTATCATGCTTGAAGCCAATGAGTTTGTTTGTAATATACAGAGTTTTTATGAGCCACTTAACAAATTGTATTGCATAGATGATTTGATTAATGACAGAAATGGTGAGAATAACTGTGAGTATATCCCTTACAGTCCTGATTTCAAAGCTCAAATATTGTATGATGAAATGGTAGTGTTTTCACAGAATCAAGTAACAGCTAAGGTCACTTGTAGGAATACCCAATCTCAGATAATGTTTAATAACATCAAGTCCTTTGTGACATTTTGTGAAGTAGTTATTTTGAATTATTTGTACTACAAGCCTACCATATTTGCTTCTTATACCTTAAACTTATCTAGCCACATAAATCATTTTGAACATGTCAAAGATTTCAAATTGTCCAAACTTGAGTTAGAATCATTTGACAAACTTGAAGCAGCTAACCATTTTTTCCATGTATACAAGACTGACATTTCCCCCATTATGTCCATGATAAATATTGTTTTGTTAGTGCTCACCATATTTGCTTTCATATGTATTGTCAGAGAGATAGTTGTTAACAAGCTCAACACCATTAAGACTTTACTGAATAATTTGCCTTCAAGTAACTGATATTCTAACATTGTTGTATATATTGCCATTTTTGAATACTTTCAACATTGTATTTTTTATATATAAGTATATTGATAATTTTAGGCATTGAGGTCACTGCCAGTAGGTGGCCGAGTGTTGTTAGGAAAGAACAAGAGTCTGTCTATAATTATGTAGGGACAATTAGATAGGAAAATCCAACGGTAGAAATATATATAGAGTGAGAGTAGAGTAATGAAAGGATCTACCAAGAGAGGTAGAAAAGGGAGTAGATATGTGGCAGTATACGACTGCAGAAATAGCAGTTTCGAAAAAGAGACAAAACACAGGCAGTCGTTTGCCAAAACAGTAAAATGCAAAGTCCAGTGGAAAATCTGTACTTTGACACCTTCAGTGGGTGGTTACCATAGATTAACGGAACCAATAAGACTGATCTAGGGGTGGCACCGGAAGCAAGGAAAGCCACTCAAGAAGTAGTAGGATGTGTCTTAGTAAGAAGTTATGGAGGAGCTAAATTTGTTAGTTAGGTTCAGTCTTCACTTCAGCTCCCAGGGAAACTTAGTTAGGATCGAAGCCTTATACGGGGAGGCTATATCTATTTCTCCCTCTGTTCCTGTGTAGTGTTGTGTAAAGTGAAATTGTAACTTGTACTCTAATTATAAGTAAGATTAATTAAGTGGTGTTTAACTTGCCATGAATCCATGGAAACGTATCCATGTAAAAAGTCCTCCTGAGAGACATGGAAGAAAAGAAATAAATCTACAATGTTCCTAAGAGAATAGAAACTCATCGCAAGTGATAATTGGAGGTTAGCCCATATAACAGATAACCTTCCAAACATTACCAGTAAGCTACGAAGAAGATTATAAGAAAGAAGAGAGAAAGAGAATAAAAGAAACCCGTAAGTACTCAAACACAACAACGAAGAAAAGTAAAAAATAGAGACACATAACAGATATGAGTACCAGAACCTCTGGGGTACAACAAAAATATTGAAATCTAATACCCATAAAAACTAATAACATCAAATATAAAGGATAAAAAACCATTAACTTAAAGATAGATTGCAATACACTTACACAAAATATACCGGGGCCCTATAAGAAAGGAGCGATACCAGCCAGTGATGAAGCCTTACAAAAAAATACAAACTAGATTGCCTAAGAGTGGCACAACTTCAGTTCCCAGGTTGTTCCTGAAGAGGTCTACACCACCTCAGACAACACTCTAAAGTAAGAGCAAGCAAATCATAGATTGTAGGGGCCATTCATATAAGGGGTATTTGGAGGATGCTCAGTGTATCCTCTGAGACATCACTCGACTAAATAAGAAATTTGGTTCCCTAGGCTAATACGAGGAGGCCGGGCTGAAGGAGCCATTGAGCAGCCCACAGAATATATTAATCCCAATCAGGATAAAGAGTAAGTTCATTATAGCTCGGACAAAAGAGGCCATGAACGTACTGCCTAAGTAAGTATGCCTGGAGCACTTCCGAAGAACTTCACTTTCAAGGGAGTTACAAAATAGGAAATCTTGAACGGAACAGAAATCGAGCACATGGAATAATGACAAGAATTATAAGTAAATACAACTGAGCAGGAAGAAAACAGAACTTTAAAATAAAAGGTAAACTAAGCTAAATACTACAAAACTTCCAATAAACTAAAATTAAATTATGCAAGAATCTGACAATATATATATATATATATATATATATATATATATATATATATATATATATATATATATATATATATATATATATATTGTCAAAGAGATGACACCATTTCCTCTTTAAATTAACGTAAATGGCTCTGTAAATAAAACCAACGTAATCCTTTCTCATTGCTTTTGCTCACACTAACGATACAGGGGAAATTCGCCCCTTTTTCTTCTTCCACATCTCATCTTTAAAGAATTAATCCTGTAACCTCAATTTTGGTTCTTTGTACAGCTGTGGCCCTTGCTTTTGCAGATACCGCTGGAAACGAGAGTTCGCCGTCAAAGCAGCCGCTATACTTCAAGCCAGGTCATGTGACAGAACTTCGTGTCGCAAATGCAACTGGAAGAATACGTAGACACGTAGCAGAATACGGCGAAATACACTTGAATGTATTAAAAGGCCGAATCAGCAGCAGGACGTTCTTAGCCCTTCTACACTTTTAGAGTACACATCCCCTCCTATGGGTCACCTTGGAGCCAACATACACCTTTGTTGTGTCTCTTAAGTGCACGCACCCTTCCCCGGCATTCTCAGGATTGACCCCGCTCTCCAGAAGGATGTAGTTTACAATTTGCAAGGTATTTATCAGTCTATATTGGCTCCCATTCTTCGGCTTATCGGCTAAGAAATTGTATAGTGTTGTCAGCCATTTACCAATGTGCTTCAGTGTTAAGTGACAAAACGTCATCCTTAATAAGTGACCAGCACTATAACTTCTGCCCTTTGTAATCACTCGGTAACATACCTGCTCACCTTAAGTCGTTATCAAAGTATAATTAATTTTTGCGAGATCGAGTATTCAGTGTCTTAAATTTAATTCCCTCGATCTCCCATGACTTGTGCAATGCACACTCACTCATATAGAAAACCGCTATCGTTACAATATACTATTTGTGCTGCTGTGTGGATTCTGGATTTCTCCCCTTGTGATGCTCCAGATTTAGCCACTCTCCTGTGGCCGAATGCCTGGCGGCTAGTTCGTCTAGTGTGAGACCTATTGATTAAATGATCATTACTAAACCCCATTGGATATCATTCACTTTTTCTGATAAAATCTTGTAATGTGTAAATATAACTAAGTAAGGTAACCTAAGAGTTCATCTCATCGTTGCCTATTCTGAAGCAGGCCTCCAGCCTAAGTTTGTGGTATGAATGTACAGTGATGCTCAAATCTCATGCGACATGACTTCATAGGATTTCGTTCAAAATTCACTAACTGGCAACCTAGCATGCTCCATATTTATCTATTATTTCAATGCGGAAACGCGATTATTTCTTAAAATAAGGCTGCAATATGGTTCATAACAATGAAATCTATCATATATATCAAAATTGTAAGAAAATATTACGTTTAGGCAAATTTAGGAAAAAACGGTAACGAAACATTTCGAAAAGTTTCGTTCACCAACGCCGATGCGTTCGACAAATGATTTTTTCAACAAACGAATTTTTAAATGTTGAATAAAAGAAAAAAGGAATAAGTGTTCATAATATTGTAATATATTCTGAGCTGTAACCATAATAGTCCCATTCGATTATTTTTCGCTTCGACATTGAAAAACTAAAAAATCAAATAAATGAATGTATTTATTTATAGTATACTCAAACGCATCCACGATATCAACGGGTAGGTGTGGCCTGTGCGTAACACAACCATTTGAGTGGGAGTGGCGGGAACATGAATCACCTAGGTCCTAGACCTATACTCTGTTTTTTTTCATCTGTCCATCCGCCTGTGTTGTTTTTGTATGGTAACACTGCGTCCCGGGGCTTTAAATAGTTACGCTATTTGTAGGCGTTTTAGGTTAAACTAAAAGGATATCTGGGTGTACATTTGCAACTGAAAAGTGTTTTAATAATTTACTGAATGCGAATTACACCGTTAATATTCGAAATAGGATATTATTATAATTGTTGAATGTAAGCCGAATGTAAACTATCTAAGCCCGGGGGCGCAGTGTTACCATACAAAAACACCACAGGCGGATGGACAGATGAAAAAAACAGAGTATAGACAACCACGAGCAGAGACTTCAAGATCGGATAGGAATGCAATCATTGAATTACATGGAGCAAACATTCCAAAAATGAAAAAATGCCAAAGCCCGTCGTCTTAGTATACACAGAGCGACAGTGTTTAGATGGCTGAAAAGGCACAGTGAAGGGCAAGGACTGTCTAATCAACGAAGAGCTGGTCGTCCCCGTTGCACCACGGAGGAGAAAAACGAAGAAATATTTGGTTTTGTTCGGTCACACCCCATTACTACATCAACCGCAGTGCTACGAGCAACAGATTTACACATATCAAGGCATACGATACCTACCGTCGGTTGCGAGAAAGAGAGCTTGAGTGCAGAATCCCAGAGCGAAGACCATTTCTAGCGCCAGCTCACAAGGAACACCGACTTGGCTTTGCTCTACAGCTTCTTCCCAGTGATAGGCAGTTTTGGGAAAACATAATTTTTGTGATGAAAAAACTTTCTGCAATGACCAACAAGGGAGGCTTATTGCTGGCGTCACCAAATACAAGGTAATGCTGATGATTATGTGAGTGTTTCATTTTTTTTCTTTTATAGCTAACATAGTTATGAGACGTAGGACTATCAACATAGACTAGTAATTGTCAAATTTATCTTTAATCCTGCTGTTGATACTTTCAAGGATGAAAATAGTCTACCACGGTGAGTGTCTTTTGTCAAAAATAATATTATAGTAATATTACCATTATGAATTTAGAAATCGTCCATCGTAGGCCTAATTTGATATCAATTTTTCTAAACATGTAGGCCTATTTTGGACACACACACACACATATATATATATATGTATATATATATATATATATATATATATATATATATATATATATATATAATAATATGTATATATATCTGTGTGTGTGTGTGTGTAGAGAGAGAGATTAAAAAAATTCCCCTTTTCAGGTATGCAGATAACCATATTCAACAACATCGTCGAAGCGGCAGAATTTCAGTAGGACTTTGGGGTTGGATGGCGTCTTGCGGACCAGGAGCACTGGTGCCTATTCATGAAAGACTGGATAGCTATCAGTATGTAGAAATACTGGAGGAAGTGCTGATACCTACTGTGAGAACTCTGCTCCCCGAACTTATGCCATCTGCATTGCCATGGACAACTCGCCTGTTCATAACAGTAAATTAGTTAAAGATTGGTTGAAAAGTCATCCAGAAATCGTTCGTATTGAATGGCCCGCCAAATCTCCCGACTTAACTCCAATAGAGAATTTATGGGGTATCATGACTAAGGGAAGGGAAGGTGGTATTCCAAATACAAAACAAGCTTTAATTTCCCACTGTTTGTCAGTGTGGGAATCCTTCAGAGGAACTGACTTATGTAAAAATTTAGTAGATTCAATGCCCAACAGGATTAATAGAGTAATCGGTCATTTAGGCTCTCATACAAAATATTAATTTCTTATTTCTTTAGGTATTATAGTTTCCTTATTATGGTGTAAAAATATATGTATTTCAGTTAAATATGATGTGTTACTGTTAAAGCTCTCAAGTTTTTATTTATTTATTTATCCAAATAGGTCTACATGAATGTAAATTTTTCTTTTTTACTTGTGTTAGGACAATGAAATGTTCTTAAGAACATTTACTTTATATTTGTTACAGGAATGTTTGTGTTTTCATAAAAAATAGAATTAATTGTGTTATATTTCTTTACTTTACCACTTCAAAAAATATTTTTTTACTGCCATAACAGATTTTCGCCATGCAAGTTATACCTTTGTTAACCGCCAAGACATTGTTCCTAGGCCTAGATGTGTTATTTTCTCTACATGCTAAAAATACATTACACTAACGTTCACATTCTAATAATTTCTGGCCAGAGAGCATATGAAATAATTCGCATATTCTCGCACTTTAAGTTATCCAATGAACCAATTACACACCAAAATTAAGCGGCACGACATTTATGAAATAAGTCTTCGTTAGTCACATTTTTTTTTTTTTTTTGCATATGCCTAGACGACGTTAATAGTAATGAACTATTTAATTGGATATTTATCTTCTCGAGATAATTTAAAGAATCCTCACATTTTTTTTTTGCAAAGAACAGATAATCTCTAAAAATAAACCTTTAGTAAATTAGATCGCATCTCAGTAGTCTTAGATATTTTAGTTAGACCTATAAATCATTACCGCAGCATACACACCGTTTGAAAATAGCGTAAAATTCGAAATCCCAAATGAAACTGTTTGTAACGTATAATTCTAATTTTAAAAGTTTGTTATAGCTGTTGAGGTATTAGACCTGCGGTCATATGCTGTAGAGGTAGTTGCAATGAACACTTCGGGTAGCAAGTTGTGCATGCTGGCATTGGAAACCCCATCAATCTTGTGTCGCCGTGCTAACCAGTGAAAAAGTATATGTATTCAGTTCATTTGATGTAAACTACGAATGATACCAGTGCAGTGCATGAAAGAGAGCATATCTATATATTCTTCAGGAAAATAGTATTTGTTGTGAACTCGCAAACTTGTCGACGTGTATGACATTCGAAATAAAACAAAAAGCGCTACTTTGCAACTGTCACGTTTAGTCTGAGAATCTGAACGATACAAAAAGAATCATGTTGCACGAGATTTGAGCACCACTGAAACTTCCTTATACAGGCCATTTGCAGATCAGGTAACCTAACCTTCCTCCCCACCGTTGCGCATCCCCTAGGTACCTTCGTATCTATCATCTATCTGTCTATATATATATATATATATATATATATATATATATATATATATATATATATATATATATATATATATATATATATACACTATATATGGAAGGAAAAAATTATATAAAACTTTAGAGATTTAGTTTAACTGAATTAAATTTAGACTAAATTATATGAGTAACCAATTTATACCTTAAGGGTGATAGGGACTCGAATGGGTGCAGAAATTAAATGGAAGGTGTTGATTGCAGGTTAACCAGGACACGTGGCTGAGAAATGATCTAGGCAAAGAAATAGGGTTTGCGCACAGCGGGTTGCCTCTTAGTCCTGGTGCCACTTCCAAGGGAAGATATTTGCTTCTACAAAGAGATTGCACTCTAGAATCAGTACTAAGGTGATAGACATGTGGGGAATGCTAAACACAATTTGCTCTTATTATTTCACATCAAAGTCCACTCACAGGGACAGAAAAGTATACTGAATTGTTTAATTAAGTAAGGGGATGTTTATCATGAAACAACAACGTTATTTCCCAATGTAGCAGATGCTAATCTAGGTGGGAATATCACAATTAGATTTAATAACACTATTAGCACCACAAGGGGAATTATCTACAGCATTGATGGTAGCAATGGAAAATTGTGTTACAGTAACCATAAATAGGACTGCGATGCTAAGACAACAGGAGAGAGTCGCCTTGGAAAAATGAAAAGGAAGTACAGAATAGAGGCGAAAAGCAATAACTGACTACCAATCAAAATTACTACATTACAACACCTGACCATCGATGGTCTTGTTTTCTTCCAAATTGCTGATCAGAGGTTAGCACTATGTAAATGAACATGTGAGGGTCCCCAGAAGGAAGGGAGAGAGAGGGAGGGAGGAGGAATGAACGTCTTGGCAGCTGGCGATGTTCTAAGAAAGATCGTCGGTGTCTCCTGGCTTTATAACATGCCAACAGCTCTTTCTTCCCACAAGTGTCCTGCCCTAGGTCATCCACTTTCTCCTTCCACTATAAGCCCCGCCTAAAGTCTGAATCACGGGGCTCTGTTGAATTACTGTGAGATTAATTTCCAGAAGGACTCGAATTCTCTAATAAGTAAAAAAAAAAAAAAAAATCGTAATGAGCCCAAGGAAAAAAAAAATCACGTAACAAGCCCAGAACCAAAATGTTCTCTCAAGCTCTGGCAATTCAGCAACTCACAAAATCAGTAAAAACCTCCAACTTTTAATAGCAAAACCCCTTTACTGCTCATATAATTAAAACTACAATGAGACTTAATGTCAAACTCCCATTTACGTAAATAATCAACCCCCGAAAAAATTACATCTCTCGTCCAAAAAGAAATGCTATTTAAGCTCAATCCCCAATTACATCTCTCATAGGAAAAGGAAGAAAAATAATAAAAAAAAAAATAATCACAAGTAAATTTCCCCCAATCACAAATTACATAATATATGTATAATATGCATAACCCCCCGCATTTTTCCCAAGAAATGCCCCATGAATAGCTACGGAATTTGCCAGAAAGCAAACTCTTACCCATGCACTTTCATGAAATGCTATTGTCAACATTTCCAGATATTGCAAAAACTCTGAGCAATCACCATCAGACGAAAAGGAACCAGCACAGCGCTTGTCAGCAGAAAAATCCACCTGCGGACGTGTGCTCAAACTGCGGGCACAAAAAAATTGTCCAGTCAGACACACAAGTTTGGAAACTCATGATTCTCAAAAAAAAAATGGTCTAACTGACACGAAGTAAGCACATTTCACAAAATTAACTCCAGGATATGACTAATGTGTTCAAAAAATTTGTCTCAAAGACTTATCTCTCAATGACACTGCCCAATTATATGCCTCCAAAAATAATACACTTGTGAACATAAAAAAATGCACACATCTTCATAGGACCACAATGTAGTAATGCCACTCACCTCCAAAATAGTCACGAAACCAAAAAGAAAGAACCACAGAAATCTTCTCTTGGCTCGAAAAAACAAAACTCCCATAACCACAAAAAGGGTCACGCCCAAGATTAATTCCACCTCCATACATAAATATGTGACACCATATTAATAATAAGAGCACTCCGGTGAAAAAAATATTTCCTCCATTTGATTAGTAACCAACCCCCATAGCCAAATGTTAATAAAAAAAAACCACCACTCCAGGAATAATGAATAGTCTTCTCTATTTCGGCAAATAAAAAATATTTACCTCTATTTCCCCAATACTCCATGTGGAATAAAACAAGGCTTCAAAAAAATATATCTCCAAAAAGGAATATAAAAAAAAATGAAATACTATCTCCAAAAAATGTGCACTCAAAGCATCTAGCTCACACACTCACAAATATTGCCCCAATATCTCCTGAAAAATGTGTTTCCATTTGCAACAAAGATGGCTGCAAAATAATTGAACTAAACATAGCTCTCACCACTATTGGCAAATATCAAATGGCCAAAAAATATATCTCCAGTAAATTATATCTCAAATTATAACTCCAAAATAATATACCTCCAATTATATATCCAATTCTCCAAAGAATAACTCAATGTTATAGTCAAAACTATGAAACTCTCTCCTTAGCTTAATTGCTGAAAAAGGGCAAAAACTCGGCAAATAAAAACTGTCTAGAAAATTCTAGAAAAAATCACTAATGTGCCACAACTCATTATAACAAAACTCCAAATTCAAAGTGTCTAAGGCAAGACTTCTCCATATGCACTACGAACATAGGCCACTAGAAAACTTAACCAAGTTTCCTATCTCTATAAAGTTGTCACAAATACAACAAAGGTATTGTGCAAGAAAACTCACAATTTCTGGAACAACAAAATATCCAGAGAAAAAAATGTAGTGCCATTACGTATGCATTCAAAACCTATGCAAAAAAATCTCCCATATATTTCTCTGCAGTATCAAATAGCTAAAAACACAAACACGTTCCTGAACAATGACTCTAAGTCACGAACTGAGACATAAAAAAAATATTCACACCAATTGGAGAGAAAAAATAAATTCAAATTCACCCATGATAAAAAAAAACTTGTATCAGTGATGGCTAACTTCCAAAAACGGAGAAAAGAAAAATCAACGGCATTGTTAACTATCTCCCGTAACTCGCGTATGTCAAGCAATTATCTGCTGAACTCATAAAAAAAAGAAAAACAAACATAAATAATGTGTTGTTAGTTCTTCCCAAATTTAAAAAAGATTTCACCACCTTTGATAGCATTACAACACCCACATATTAGTATATTTATATAAAAAAAAACAGTATCAGAAATATCACTATCAGCAAAACCACCAAAAATTGCTATCATCAAAATCACTAGTATCAGTATAAAAAAAATCACCAATGTTAATGCTTGTCCATTCACTCAGAAAAATCAGCACAAAATTCACCAAGATTCAGCAAAATTCATCACTCATGAATTACTGAAATATTCTCCAAAGTTAAAAAAATTCAACAAATAATTAACACAATACTTCTCCCATAATTCATTGTAATAATTCTCCATGAATAATTATCTGTAATAATTATAAAATAATCTCGTATGAAATATCTCAAATCTCTCGTAAAACAAGTCCCAAGTATGATAATTATACTTAAGTAACCCTCCCGTGACACACTCATACAATAACAATTATTAATAATAATAATAACTCTCCATAGCAATAATTCTCTTGCAAAGATCCCAAGTAAGAGTGCAATTCAAATAGCATACACCAGTATTGCCAAACACCATGATACACCACCAATGCCACACCCAAAATCAACACCATTCACGGCATCGGGCATCACCATGCACCACCACTCAGCACCACTTTTAAAGTAATTTCTCCAACACAATAAAAAAACTAATAATCTGTGTGTCCCCATTATATTTGTGTCTTCCAAAGAATAAGGAAAACACACAACACATCCCGTGCATGTTATTTACTTTTCTCTTCATTCACGAGAAAGAAAATCTCTTTTCTAAAAAAAAACTCTACGGCATTTCATGTCATCAACTAATCAATCAGCTGATATCCTGGCATTCATTGTCAAGGCCAGACTCTTCTCTCAACACCCCGGACAAAGAAAAAAAAAAGGAAGGAGGATTCACCCACATGAGAAAAAAAAAAGTTTCCTTTCTCCCCCCACTGAGCATTGAAACACACCCCAGTCAAGCGATAGAACACCCCCCGAGGCAGACCAGTACCCACCTCCCCTTGCAATACCCCCCGAGGCAGGCCATACTCCCCTTGCAATGTCCTTCTGGGTTCATTAGCAGAAATGTGCTGAGCCTGCAGAATGGGTGGGCGCTTTTATCTCCAAGCGAAATATGTTATCCAAGCACAGTTCGGATGCATGAAAAAAAAACATCTTTATACCCCACCCTTATGTTAAACAAAGACAAGTGCGTCTATTCTAAACACGCGCCAATAATGAAAACACTTCACTTTCTGCTACTATGGGGAAAGGGAAAAAAAAAATTGACCTCTTAAACCAGTCTCATAACACTGAGCTATTTCAAAAAAACCCTCCCCCTCAAAAACAATGTTCTTTAACACTCACCACTCCATAATGGGAACAAAAAGAACTCGGAATTCGCGCAAGGCACACCAGTAACATGCGCGCGCGGGCTGCACTCGATATCACACACAAAAAGTCACACTGAGTGCTGCATCTGCTTCTAGGCAAACTGCCTGGGCCAAATGGAGTTTAATCAAATCCTTCCCCTCCCTTACCGGACGGATATTTCTCATTTTCTCTCCCTTAGTAACTGAAAACTAACAATTTAACAATTTTCTACAATCCCACAAAGACTTTGTCGTTTGAAAACTATCGCTAAGCCATAACCCCTCTATTTTTAACTGGTCACCTATCTCTTCATTAGCGTACCTAGACATAAAAAAAAACTTTTATACCGGTTTTTGCCCGCTGCCACCAGAATCTGTAACCCTCAAAAACCACCACATCTGTTAACTGGATATTAATCTCGTTATTCATTTGGTAAACGTGTAACTCCGAGCGTCAGGTATACCAACACATAATCTCTCTCTCCTCCTCCAAGCGACCGCTCTCTCTCTCTCTCTCTCTCTCTCTAAAGCGATACCTCTCTCTCTCTCTCTCTACTTCTTTCTCTCCACTCTAACAGGTAATCAATGAGAGAGTTGCATTACAAAAATACATTTATTTAACAATGGAAAGAAAATGATCCAAGTCTTCTGACTAACTTAATTCAGTTAAACCCCTAACATAAAATGTCTAAAAACAGTAATGGTCACACCAAATGTCTATTCTCCCATCGGGACTCCCTCGGTCCCCCCCTTTGCTAGAACCCATAGTTCCGCCAGAACCGTCCATGCAGCCAGAATATTTCACTCACAACATATAAAGACACTTTCGCAGAGCTCCCTCGGCATCTTGCCTTTCTTCTACAGACATCTCTATCCAAATCCACCATAGACTTGGCTAGGGGTACATTAAGAATAGAAGAGGTGCACACTCACATACGAACGCACATTTTGACAACGCCTCATATTACTGGCTACAACCAGTTTCCCAAAGGCACTTTGAAAAGAGCCCATGAACTGACGTACATTGACTCATCTAACTATGCAGTTTCATATCACGCCACCCACAGAAATCATCTATCAGCTTTTCTCGGTCGTTGCTTCAGCTCTGTTCTCCACATTCCAATAGGTCACTGCGAACATATTGGCAATATATCATTAATTATAACCCTAGGCCTTATATATATATATATTATATATATATATATATATATATATATATATATATATAATATATATATATATATATATATAAATATATATATATATATATATATATATAAGACTTGTAGGAGGAGTACATCTCAGGATGGTCCTTAAATACATTTATTGCAACGTTTCAAAACACAAAGGTTTCATTTTCAAGCTGTAAAGACATAAAACAATAATTAATATTAAAATCGCTAAATTACAAATAAAAGCCACAATACATTATAAAAGACAAGATAAAAAAAAAACTAGTTAGCAGAACCAACCATCAAGAGAGAAAGGAAGAACAGAAGTCAGAAGGAACAAACCAGAAATGACTGGTAACAGCTCACGTTTAGTAAAGAAGGTGGTCGAGGAATGACTGCTGAGTGTTCAATTGAGGAACAAGCTGTTTAATAAACAAGGACTCCAGAATTGTCAGTAGTCTGCCATTCGGTGCCCGTCCCAATATTTCAAAATCTTTGTATTGTATATTCTGCTTGCATTTATTGGCGTGTTGTCTGATATTAGAAAATTCAGGATTAGCAAGTTTGTTACCAGTTCTATAGCTAACGCCCTTATGGCAATCAATTCTGACCCTCAGTAACCTCTGTGTTGATCCCACATAGGTCCCCAGATTACATCTAGGGCAGTTAAACTTGTACGCAACACATGAGGTCATCAAAGGTCAAGTTTATCCTTGAATTTAAACAAACTACCTGAACTGAGTGGGTTTGTTGGGATGATATTAAATCTAATAGCTGGTATATAATCAAATATGAGGTTTCTTAGTGCATCGTAGAAATTTTTGTCGTGGATTAAAGGTACATTTGCATAAAATGGAAGCTTAGGCACAGTAGGTAAGGAGACTTTTGGGATAAAAATGTTATTAAGAAGTTTACAAACATACCTGTGAAAAAGTGTAGTGGGAAAATAATTGTTGGTAAAGTATTGACGTAAAACGTTGATTTCTTCGTGAAAAAATTCCCAACTAGATGTCAATGGAGAAGGCACGATGAAGTAATGTGGATAAAGAATTTAATCTAAAACCATAAAAACAGTGACTATAAAAATTTGAACCTAATCTGGGTGTAAAAGTTTTCTCTTCCTGTAAACTGAAGTATTAAAATGATCATATTGTCGTAAGACTAAAAACATCTAAGAATGGTAGTTTATTATCACTTTCGCACTCCATAGTAAATTTTATATTTGGGTGTGTGTCGTATTAATGAAATGAAGAAACCTTTCAGCGTCGTACTTGGATTTAAAAGCGCGAAGGTATCGTCAACGTACCTTTTGTAGAATAGTGGATGGTAACTCAAAGGACAGGTGTATAAAAAATGCTCCTCCAGGGAGCACATAAAAATGCCTGCAAATATGGGCCCTAATGGAGAACCCATAGCCATACCATCGATTTGAGTGTAACAATTATTATTAAAAATGAAGGCAGTGTCCTGCACTACCAGTTGCAATAGTTTCTTGAAATCAGATTTATTAGAATTATAAAAAAGAAACTATTGCAATTGGCAGTGCAGAACACTGCCTTCATTTTTAATAATAATTGTTACACTCAAATCGATGTATGGCGTTAGATGTAGAACTGGTAACAAACTTGCTAAATCCTGAATTTTCTAATATCAGACAACACGCCAATAAATGCAAGCAGAATATACAATACAAAGATTTTGTATATTCTGCTTGTCTTCCTCGACAACTCTTTACCTAACATGAGCTGTTACCGGTCATTTCTGGTTTGTTCCTTCTGACTTCTGTCCTTCCTTTCTCTCTTGATGGTTGGTTCTGCTAACTAGTTTTTATTTTATTCTCATTTTTTTTATTATTATTTAATTTATTTTTTTTCTTGTCTTTTATAATGTATTATGTCTTGTATTTGTAATATTTAGCGCTTTTAATATAATTTTACTTGTTTTATGTCTTTACAGCTTGAAAAATGAAACCTTTGTGTTTTGAAAGTTGCAATAAATGTATTTTAAGGACCACCTGAGATGTACTTCCTCCTACAAGTCTTCTATTTTTAGAGTTACTAGTAACTGCCATACCTTGGAATGCTATATATATATATATATATATATATATATATATATATATATATATATATATATATATATATATATATATATTTATATATCATTCGAGCTACAAATGTCCTTTAATATCTGAATTCACTCTACCTCGGAATTGATATATTTTCATATATGTACCGAAGGGGAATTTTCTTTTTTTTTTTTTTTTAGTTGATAATAATTTCGTCCCCACATGGGATCGAACCACCGTCCAAGTGGACGGGAACGAAATTAGGACCCAGTGACGCTATCAAGTCAGCTAACAGGTTATTCTTCCAGAAAACAGTACATTTTGAAAATGTACTGTTTTCTGGAAGAATAACCTGTTTACCGCGTGTGTATCCTCCAAGGTGTGGCTACCCTCAGGCGTTTCCTCGTTTCTGTAGAGTGAAATCGACCTTATTGCTTATCTTGTAGTGTCAGTTTGGATATTAAGCCTTCTTTTGGCTATGTTTTTCTCTGTAAAATCAGTTTTGCCTTAGTAAAGGGTCGGAACAAGACCGAAAGTACTCGGCTATCTCGCTTTTTTCATTTTTTTCCTTCGTGACAAAAAACCTTTATTTATACATAGCATCACGTTTTATATACTTCGTGATCAAGTTATTCATATATATATATATATATATATATATATATATATATATATATATATATATATATATATATATATATATATATATATATATATATATATATATATATATATATATATATATATATATATTTCAGGATTTAAGCCAGAACCAAGGCAAATTAACTAGTTTTAGAAGAAAATTCTGACATCTCTTAGTTGCTGCAGCTCAACAGCCTCCATTCTCTTTGGATATATATATATTTTATATATATATATATATATATATATATATATATATATATATATATATTTATATAGATATATATATATATATATATATAATATATATATATATATATATATATATATATATATAAACTGGTAAAAATGTTCGGTTACGATAGAATGAAATCTAATAAAGAAGCTCATAAAAACGCCAAAATATAGAAAGTAAGCACTATATTTCAGGTAGCCTGTGGGTGGATCTCCTAGTATAAGTACTGCCTTTTCTGTAACTTTTCTCATTCATTACCTACTTGAAGAGAGAAAGCGCAGTTACTGAAATATAGTTTTTATAGGCTCATTTTTATACATATATATATATATATATATATATATATATATATATATATATATATATATATATATAATATATATATATATATACATAGCATGTACTAAACGACTGGAATACTCTAAAGGCAACAGTGATCCCTTAACAACTTACCGTTATTGCAGAAAATCAGGCTAAGTTCATCAAAACAGGTTGTGAGGTAATCTTGTAAGTAATTGAATTAATCCCAGGGCATCACTCCATCAACACCTTTAAAAGTCTAAGTATTTCCCTGATTTCAGAAGTCTAAGTACTTCCCTAGTTCTAAGTCACTTCAAGTAAATTGAAGGGGAAAGCAAATCAATTACCACTCAATGTTTCTACCTATCATAATCATCAATCAAATGCAAATATACTGGTATAAAAATAAAAAACAATTATAAAAATTTTGTTTGAATACAAAAATTTATTATAAAATTCAAAATTTATAATTGAAATTCACAATATCAGGGAAAATTACTGTTACTTGAAAAAAAAAGTAAAGTTTAATTAATTCTTGAATTAAATTAAGTAAAATTAAATCAAAATTATTTATCACAAAATTCAAGAAAATTAATTCAATCAAAATTCAAAATGTAGGCAACAATTGAAAATTTGAAATTAATTCATAAGTGCTAAACAATAATAAAACTTGAAAAGAATTCTAAGTAAATGCAAATTAATTCACAAATGTTAAATTTAATTAAATGTGCAATGATTAAGCAATGAAAATAACTAAGTCAATTAAATTGTGAATGCAAATGAAAATACAGAAAAATGTGGACAATATCAAAATAAAAAGGCACACTTCAATAAGAAAATGAAAAAAATGCACAAAATGAAACAAACACAAGACAGAAATTTGCAATGTGTAAAAGTGTAAATCTTTTCACTCAAAACACTGTAACCAACAGTTTTTACCAAACCACTGTTCCTATCAATTATTAGTTAACCACAGTTCCTCTCCGTTATTAGTTAACCAAGGTTCCCATTAACTTTTAGTTATTAGTTATTAGTTAATCACTATCCTAACAATTATTAGTTGCAACTAATAAAAATATAACACACTTTACCTTGGTATACCAATTTCTTTCTTTCTTTGCTGCAGGCTTGATTCACACTTTCACAAAAACCAGGCGCTGTTACGAAATAATGTTTGTTCAGATTCCACAAAAAAAAACTAAATAACACTAAACAAACTCTAAGAAATATCAATATGAATTCTAAGTTACGAGTGACCAATTTACGTTACGTTAATATAATCTCAAGGATTGGTCGCGGAGAGAGAGAGAGAGAGAGAGAGATGTTAATGCCTCGAGGTTCTAAGATATAATGAAATCTTCTTCCCTTGCGAAAACTGGACCGAGGAGATGACACAAAAATGTTTTGAGACAATGCTTCTAGAAGCTCCGAAATCTTACACAATTTCACATACAAAATGTGCAGTCCCCACGTGGCTTTGATCAAAGACATACGCATACAAGACGATTCTGCTCAACAGACACGTACCCGATCGAAACGGAGGTTGAGCGATAATTAAGATTGACATGTTTTGATAACATCGCGAAGACTCGATTCGATCGCTTATCAATGTGTTGACAGATTTAGGAAAGCAAATGGATCTCGCAGACCCTCTAATCTTACAGTGTTGACATAAAAGGGAAAACACTCGCAGTTTCGAATGGACAAAGAAAATCTCTCTCTTTTTACATTCTATGTTTTTATATATATATATATATATATATATATATATATATATATATATATATATATATATATATATATATATATATATATATATATATACATACTATATATATTCTTTTACAATATGTAATGCAAAATCTGAAACACACATTTAAAACATCCTAACTCTTAAGCTATCTAGGGATCTGGAAAAATGTTACACAAATTCTACATGACAATTTCAAAGAGGGGAAACATGCATTGGAAAGTAGCAATATATAATAATAATAATAATAATAATAATATATATATATATATAATATATATATATATATATACATACATATATATATATATATATATATATATATATATATATATATATATATATATATATATATATATATATATACCAGATACATAAGCAACCGTTATAGCCACAATACCCACTTAACTTCTTGAATTCTTTGCTCTTCTTTTGATATGCTTGTTACCACAAAGCCAGAAGATACAAGTTCAAAGAAATTTTTGAAGAAGCTGTGATGTCCGGCACCGGGAAACGTACCCAGGTCCCATAATCACAAAGAGGTCACGTTGCTAACCTGACCACAAGAATTTTCAATAAGTTAAGAGGGCATTTTGGCTATCTCAGTTGCATATATATATACTTACATATATCTATATATATACATATATATATATATATATATTATATATATATATATAGATATATATATATATAGTATATATATATATATATATATGACTGGTAAAAATGATCTGGGAGCCCATATGAATGCCAAAATATAGAGTGAAAATACTATATTTCAGACACTGCTATCTCCCTGTTCAGGTAGATGAATGAGAAAGTTACAGAAAAGGTGGTATTTATACAAGAGATGCATCCACAGGTAAGGAAATTAGGTCACTCACACTGATAATCTTCCTTTAATCCTCTTTAGTGTTGGTTGAATAAAACTTTATCAATGACATCTGTATCCCATGCACCCTTTGAGATGTTCATTACCTGTCTCTATTAAATCAAGGCCGATTCCATCATCTGACTTTTGTACCGGCAGTTGCTGCTATAAATTATATGTGACAAATTCCAGTTTATTCTGTGGTTATGTTCATTTATATGGTTGACATAGCTGAGTTCTGTTGTCCATACCTAACTGACCGTTTATGTTGTATTAATCTCTGGGAAGTGATTTTTCCTGTAAAATGTAAGATTTGTCAGTCTAGGCATGGAATTTCGTAAATGCATGTGTCCTTGGGATGTCTTTTTGTTGGACGTTAATCACCGAGTTTGGCTAAGGTGTTTGGGCAAGTAAATGCAAAAGGGTTAGATGTTCCGAGAGTCTGGGTCACCGTCTTAATCCTGTCCAGGTGTGGAATTTTATTTGATCGTTGGGTGTCTCTCTGGTCTTGTCTTGAGGGGGTCGGTAGAAAATTACGTTTGCTTTGTGAATTGCTTTCTCAATTATAGGTCAGGACATTAAAGACAAAAAGCTGCTTACGAATTGGTTCAAATTCTTTCTCCAGGAAATCTGGGGAACAAATTCGTAAGGCTCTTAAGAATAGGTTGCTTGCTACACCTATCTTGATAGGAATGTTGTTACAGTGAATGTACGAAAGTGAGAACGTAGGTTCTCTGTATATGGTAAATTTGCATTCTGTCGTGTCTCTGATTATTAAAACATAAGAAATAGAATTTTGTTGTCTGTATCCCATTCAACTTTAAATTTGATGCTGGGCACTTAATGCGTTTAATTCCATGTCTGATAGCTAAGCAAGTGGTTGGTTCCAGTTTTTTTGGGTCAGTGTTTATGTGCCAGCCATAATGCACAGGATTAAGTACAGGTGGATCAGCCTCAAAGGCAAATCTCCAAATTGCATCTTTCAGGTTGGCTCTGTCAAAAGCTGTTCAAAAGCTTCTTAAGTAGGAGGCAGTACCCTTAGATTTGGAGTAGAATTGAGCTTGAGATTGGCCATCTAGATTCTCCAAACTGGTAATAGGTGGTGATGTCTTGCATTAGAAGACGAAAGATTGCAGGATGGGAGAAATATATCCCGAGTCATAGATTTGTTTATTCCAAGCAGCAAAAGGTAAATATGTACAGAGGCTCTGCAGGGCGTGCAATTCGCGCCAAGAGAAGCAAGAAGAATAGTCATGCGCATGTGCAGGGTTTATGATACAGGGCGACACATGCGGATGCGTTCACAATAAGTGATTTTATTAAATACATGGAAATGAATCGTACAGCAATTGCATAATAAAATATACATTATTCCACACAAACCATGTATCGAAGAGATGTTATATCAGATTTGTTTGGAAATCCATAACATGATGCTATAGATGCTATGCATTGAAACTTGACCTTTAGGACTGTTTCTTTTCCAATTCCCCACAAACAAAACTGTCACTTCCTAAAAGCACTATGAGCAGCTAAAACATTGTTTTGTCTAAGATCTTGTTGTGCTCCCCAACTGTGGCCTTTATGTCTACATATTTTCTTCCTGAACTTGAACTAATCATAACCAGATTGTATGTGAGTTATGTTTTGTAGTAATGAGGTAGCAAAACAAACACATCACTGTCATCAGCAATGACACATACACTTTTTTTACCAGAACTAGCCCGATAATGACCTGCGTGGATGATGACCACATCTGCTTCCTTGTGTGTTGAACGAAAATCAGGTCTCTTCCTTATGCATTACAGATCTCTGTTGGAATTGGTTTAGGTACAGTACCTACCATCAGTGTTCTGCTTTGATGTAATAGGTCATTCATCTCCCAAAAATATTCACAGATAGGATTGATTAACTGAAGCTTCTCTTTGTAATAGTGAGACAAACCTTTGAAATGGGAGTGTTTGCTACCATGGTCAGCTTATGTTGTCGGCTGGCTCTATTTCTAGCTCGTGATGTCTGAGTAGTTTCCTTCATGCTGTTAGCATAGTCTTTATCAAAGATTCAATATGTATCGACATTCTGAAGGTGAATACATAATGTACTCTACAATCATTTTTACATAGTCATGAACAAGCCCATGGGAAAACCAGTGGAATATCCATAGAACAGCACATCCATCTAGAACTATTGCATCTGGAGGAACAGATTTAAAATTAGTGAGCTTAACTTGAAGTTTTGTCTTCAATGTAGATTTAGATTTTGTGAGACACATCTGGCCATACTCATCAAACATTGATGCTGGAACACTGGCAAATTCGTGTCCCAGAACATCCTATATATCAATGTCTCGAAGTTTCTGTAAACATAATACCCTGGAGGAGGTCAGTGAGGTGTCATATACTTCAACATCAACACTGACCTTCTTCCTAGATACAGACATGGTTACCACTCGCTTCGTGAGTGACTTTGAGGCCAACATTCTTCATAACTCCTGATCAACTCTTCTTCCAGTTGGACAGAATTATCAACATTAACAGATCCAGGTGATATCCTTCCAGTGATAATGTTGACAAGGCGCCAGAAAAAAATAACAGTTATAAAGTCACAAAAAAAGTCACATTAATCTTACCTAGATAGTAACCCCAAAGGGTTTCAAGCCCACCGGGGATTTTTTTAATACATTATGTAACCAGCTTTGCGGCATGTTTAGTACAAGCTAGTTGGGAGTACCATAAACACAAGAAGATAATGACTGCAAAAAATATTCCGAATTTTTCCCTGCACCATAAATTAATGTGACTTTTTTTCTCCCGTGGCTTTATTTCCGGCCACCGACAAGGTATGCAGGTGACCAGGCTATTCTAAATCTTTTGTCTATCTGTGCCACCATTCTAGATCCTTGATGCACCCTCCCTGTCTGTTGTAACTATTTGCTGCATATCTATATCAGATAACGACATAACACCTTTCTTTAACTGTGCACATACTACAAGGAAGCCATATGCCCATCACTTCAGTGCAGATGGTTTGAGAGATATCCATTATCCCAAGACCAAATTCCATTCCGTACAACAGGCTGATGTTGCATAACATGATTGCCTCTTCAGAATTCCTGCACTGAACCAGGCAACTTTGACATAGAATGCACATGATACAAGCAGTACCTGAAAAAATAGCACAAGTTATACATCGCAACACCAGCAATACATTATTCTATAGAGTATATAAACGTTGAATAATAATGACACATGATGCGTTGGCAGTAGACCAGCTGAGAATCCATATGTTTTTGTTTATATTCACGTTTAGTTGTTCCACCACCATATGGTATGAGATATTGTCTTGTGATTTCCACACGATGTAAACGAAAGAAAACGAATTCATAATTTGCAGGGTACACTTTTTTTTTTACAGAGGTAGAAATATGTCGACCTTCGCGACTTCGATGCTGTTATTGCGGGTCGAGATATCTCAACGCTAGCAACCAAAGGGCTAATGATTTCTTCCCGAGAAAAGCCCAGAATATTTACAAACAGAACATTATAACTTCTGATAGCACACTTTTTACATTTCTATGAACTAAATCATGAATTTTGTCAAAAATCAAAGCTTCTATGTTAAACAGAAATGAAGATATAGCTAAAAACTAATATTCCTTGTTATGCAGTGGCGGCCATTTTAAATTATGGAAATAAAAAATTTTCCCCAAGGGTGCTCCTCCTGCACCCTGTTGTTTTATGACAAGTAGGGTTTAGATAACAAGAAAAACCAAAAAACAATTGTTATCTGTTGAAACAAGGTTTCACCAAAAATTCCATTCTGCCACTGGACTATTATAAATTAAGGATGGTAACATGACTCGAGCAGGCGCTGAGTCGGGACATAAACCCCCCCCCCCTCTCTCTCTCTCTCTCTCTCTCTCTCTCTCAACTCCAACGTAACTCACAAACCATAATAATTTCCTAGATGGTTAACCAGACCTAGTTAACTGAAACAAACCCACTAATAAAACAATAAATACGATTTCTCTATCAGACCCAAATACACATTCCCTCCATAAAATAAAATGGTCACATAGTACAAAAGTCTTTTCACTCCGTAATATACAGAGGGGCTTATCAGAATTGGTAATTGTTCTGCTCACAAAGGTCGACAGACCGACAAAGTTCCTCATGTGTCCATTTTGAACAACCCCCACGGTTGCACTGCCCCATCTCTTTGGAAATTAGTCTTAAATCCCAGTCACTAAAAATCCCATCGATAGCTCTCATCAAAGGGCTTATGTCTCAACGGATATATACTCATGTACAAACTTTCCTCACAGACATTCTTCCCCTTGAGATGACGTCACTGACACATAAAAAGTTCATTACACTGGAAGAGTTAGTTCGTGACATCATATTCCCACCCACCCTGAAATCTAACTAAAACCAAATTCAGAAGTGTACCCACTTCCGCCCATGCACAAACACACGCGACCTGTCTTGCCCTAAGTCACAGCTTGAGACAGCAATTTTCAACATCGGACCATCCAAAAAATGATTCGTCCACAATTTCTGGACCCGCTCTGTCCCTGTGGGAGTCAATCAATGATGACAATTACAAAAATGTTCAAGGTGACCTTAAACAGTAGATCTCTTTAATGAAGAGATTCTTCTTCGGTCCGACATCACCATTTCGAAGTGTAATGTCAACAGATACAATACTCTGCCATACTAGCTTTCTGACCATTTTCATATCCCACCAAGAAATGCCGTCACTAAATACGTAAATAGGAGCTCGGCTCACCTACTCTTGCTGGGCCTCTGCCCCAGCCATAGTTTATATAAGGTTAAAAAAAAAAAAA
>NC_061093.1:3349150-3419150 GCF_015104395.2 Macrobrachium nipponense
TTAGGCGCTGAATGCCGGAAAGTGCCAGTGGTTTGGCTTGGCAAATTAACCAATTAACTCCTTGGCTTATCAACATGAGTTTTTGGATTCTCATCTCACTGTTGAATGCAAATTTATGTTGATAAAACGAAAATTGCTTAAATAGATATTAGTCATAATTCCGTTTGCATCTATAAACATCTTCAATACTAAAATCAATTAAATGTTTATTTGACCACTTTTGTCTATATCTATTATAATGGCACAATTATGAATATGGGCAAAACAAAAAAGACTGGAACTACTAACTTGGAGGCATCACAGAGATGCTATATTCTTACAAATACGACATAAAGGTTACTGTGTATTATTATCATTCATACATCAAATGTTACAATTCTACAATCCATAAAGAATTGTGAAGGTAAAATGAATGTCTGTTATCTTTACAATTCTTTTCCCCAGTAGAATTTTTCTTTTTAAAATGATACACAGTAATCTTTTCATTTCTTTCTTAATCTTTTTTATAAATATGTACAATCGGCAAGAAAAGTGAAGATACAGTTTTCATTAGCTTTCGTTCATCGAATTTTTCATTTGTTTTTACTGAAATGACATAATCTCGCTAAATTTATTTAGTTAAAACTGCAAAACAAACCATTCAGATATTTAACAACACGATATATATCCCAGATACAAAATTAAAAAAAACTGGAATTTCTCAGATGCATTCGTTCATAGAGTTCTGGAAGATAGAGTCTAAATTTCTGATTGTAGTACTATGTATCACGACGACAATATTTACTCGTTTTTCTTCTTGAATGGGAATATTATTGCATCATCGTAAGAGCTGATTGTAATTATTTTAGTTTCTACAAATGTATGTTTGTATTCCAAACCAAAGCGTTTAAAGTTAGCTGATGTCAATGCCAGTAAATGTTGCAACGGCTAAGGTAGGTTGAGTAAATCTAGTTGAATCCACAAGAGCGTTTTCTATGATTTGAATGAATAAAACATAAGTCACTGGATACTGGCTTATGTAACGGCTTTCACACTTTGATTACTTTGACGATGACATAGATCGAATGCTAGTTGCTGTTTACAAAGCTAATATCATTAAAAGGAAAAGTAGCCTGTCAGTTCAAAGATTGTCTGGCTATGCTCCCATTACAAGCAGTTCATAGTTAGCCTACACGGCTGCATTACTTTGCCGCAAGGCTGAAAGATCTCTCAACATATCAGCATTTTTTGCACGATATAAAACTTTAAATGTCTGTGCAATAGAAATCAGGTTATTTTTTGGAAATAAATATTTTTACTTAACACAGTTTTTTTCGTGAATGATTTCTGGATGAAAACCGATTTTCAAAAGTACATCCTATATCAAGAGAGCAAGAATGACCGTAACCAGTGGTTGAAATTTTTCACGTCTTTTTACACTTTAAACGTTACTGCAACGTTCGAATGAAATCAAGATTAGGGTTTGGAATTCTTAAAGAATTCACTTGAATACTATGGTCCTTTCAAATCTCATCTAGCATAGTGCATCACGATTTTGGCAGCCATATCACCCTGTTTCCCAGGTATCTGTGCACCGACTCAACACTATTCTTCCTTTCTCCATCACAAGTCCATCACCAATACTAAATATTATATATATATATATATATATATATATATATATATATATATATATATATATATATATATATATATATATCCACTTCTAAAACAGCTTAAAAATATATATCATCGCTCAATCTCCCAAAGAAAATATAATGAAATTAAGTAGCTATAAATCGTCAATCGGCCTATGCTTTCACATAAGCAGATTTTGCTCTCTCTCTCTCTCTCTCTCTCTCTCTCTCTCTCTCTCTCTCTCTCTCTCTCTCTCTCTCTCTCTCTCTCTCTCTCTGTCTTTTCATTTCAAAACATATTTGAAAAAAATATTATCACTTACTGTCGCAAAGTTAATATAATGAATTAAGTATCTCTATAGATAAGCCGACGCTTGCGCTCTCTCTCTCTCTCTCTCTCTCTCTCTCTCTCTCATTACTGCATTGTTCCTCACGATTTCCACCGGTATTTACCAAATTTTTAAATATTTTCTGTCATTATTCAAGATCCGTTTCCAATTACGCATGAATTTTGTGTCATTTTTGTGTCAAATAGCACTTAAAAGTAAGGTATTAAAGAAGGATGATCGATGTTCTACTTTGAACTGACGTTAGCAAACCAACATAAACGAATAATATAGAGCTTGTTACCACATTCAAGTATAAAGGATTATAGGATATCTAAAGAATCTTCATAGTTTAATGTTACTGGAAATCTAGAGAGCAACAAACTCGATGTTTTTGAAGCTCCGCCCCCCTCTCTAGAGTTGCCAGGTGTGACATTATTTAGCAATATGTGTCTGAAAATTTAAGAAAACTGTATCTTAATTTTTCTTGCTGATAGTACATACAAATTATCTATGAAAATTTGAAATCTACCTGTAGAGAATAATAAAAAAAATGACACTGGATTATTTTTCAATACATACATACACTTTACTGGCTGATATTGATAGTGTGCAAAAATATTTCACAAATACTGTGATACAATAAATCTTGTTTTTTTTCATGTATCAGAGACGCTATAGATTTATACTAAAGTCTGTCCTAAGGGCATCAGAGTTTTAAATAAAAAAAAGGATATGATATTTAGAATTTAACGGGAACTAGTGAAATGTTCAGCAAGACAGAGGGAAATTAGAATAAAAATAGAAGAGTACTCGTGAACAATCTCTGCTTGATATACGTAATTGCATAAAAAGTCTCTCTCTCCACCTTGTCAACTCCACACTACCTCTCTCTCTCTCTCTCTCTCTCTCTCTCTCTCTCTCTCTCTCTCTCTCTCTCTCTCCATCAAATGAATTCGAGACAAAGAGTAAGAGAGACTAACGGCAGTTAATTTGCTGCGCTTCATCAGTCAAATAAACGAGACCTTTGATGAATTTAACGGCCTCAGAGCAGGTAATGGTCTAGAGTGGAAGATTGAACCTGGTTTATCTCTGCTCCATCATTTTCTGTAGGCAAAGGTATTTTGGAAGTAAAAAACTACCAGAGTTCTAGAATGAAACGAAGTGACAATCGTCAGAGAAGAACTCGGAGATAAGCACTGTTGAATCTTTCCCGAACTGTTTAGATGGGTAAAGGATAAATGACGCAGATTGAATCTTAAATAACAAGGGAACAAATATATCTTTACACCTTTATAAACTTTTTTTACCTGGGAATAATGATACGTATGCTATGCGATAGGAAAAGGATGAATATAAAACGATATAATTGTGTCACAAAGAAGTAAAGTGGTTACTTATTAAAATAAGAAAAAAATTTAATTTAAAGAAATCAAAAGTAGGCAAAGGTGGAATGGACAGACTATAAATCATAAAAAAAAATAATTCGTAAGAAATGTGTGTTGTACCAGACAACTTAATCGTGTTCACATATTTTATTTTTTCTGAATCAGAAGGGGTCCGTAGATGATAATCCTCTTCCAAAATCCTTTTTAGTTTCTCCGAAGCATAATTTTTATCAAAATGAGACTTCGGGGACTTGAATTTCCATTCGATTGTCACAGGAAATGCTTAAGAGAAGTCCTCTAAATTAAAAAAATTCTCAGACCTAATCTTTTCTGTTGTAGTCAGATATTTTTCTTCTTCCATAAAGCAGCAGTATGCATTTAAGCAAGCAAGACCTATCACTACATACATCTTAAATAATTTTATCAGCAAGAACGTTATACTAATAAGAGTATATGTCAATGTCCAGATTACCACGGATTGGCCACAATAAGAATGTAGCCTATGATAGTTTGTGCTTAGACAATACCAGAACTGATACATATTGTTTTAAAAGGATGTAATTACTGAATAATTAGTTCCAAAAACATATTATACACTATAACTCTTCTATTATACCTTTAAGCTAGTGTTCGTTGTTCTGATTTTATTATCTAAGGGGAGTGTCTAAAGAGCTGCATGCTAAAGAGGATGTTATCATCCGTCGAGCTGATAAGACAGCTGCCTTCCTAGTCATCCTAGCTGAAGAATACCACAAGTTGGGTAAGATCCTGGCTGACAACAGCAAATTCCAAAGGATCACTGAGAACCTGGTAGATGACATCAAGCGCAATGCCAATAGAATCATTGAGTCTGTCAACGCAGTTTCCAACACCATTCTCCTGCTGCCGATCATAGGGGACTACGATCTTGGCTACATAGAAGGAAACATTAAAACACATAAGGCAGGGAACCCATTACGACCCATTATTAGCCAGATTCCGTACCCTACATACCAGCTCGTGAAGAAACTGAATGCTATTTTGATTCCATATGTTCCAGACGACCACAGCTTAGAGTCCTTTACTAAGTTTATAGAGGCCCTAAAAATAACACCCCTGGGAGGAGTTATTGCCTCTTCACGAATGTCCCTTTTTGATGAAAAAATCCAGAAAATACCAGAATGTCTGCATAGAGATGATTCCATGACCCCCATTGAACAACCCCAAGCATGCCCTCCAGCCACTCCTCGACCTCTGTACCAAATGCCTCTTTCTCAACCCATGGAAGCCATATGTACATACAAAAAGATGTGTAGCAATGGGTTCTACCCTCGGAGTACTCTTCACAAATTTCTACACGGGTACCCGTACTGTGGAGTGTCAGATATTGGCCACCATTGAGAAACTATCAATGTACATCTGATATATTGACAACACTGTAAATGCCAGCATGGAGGAAGATGTAGATCACCTGCGATAAGCTTAGCATAACCACAGTCACATCAACTTCACCGTAGAATATTGCTGTGACCGTCGCCTCCCCTTCCTCGATGTCCTAGTCGGGAAATAGGGGGAGCGCTTTGTAACTCAAGCATATACAAACCTGTGCATGTGCCTGAACAGGGAGAGTGAGTGTCCAGAGAGATACAAATGCACTGCAATCAGTGCCTTCATCAGATGAGCTCTTTCATAGCTCTTCTTGGAAGTACACACACACCGAATTAGAACATGTTGCCAAGGTCTCAATTAACAATGAGTATTGCAACAGGGGACATCACAAAATGCACCCATAGAGCTATCGATAAATGGTACCAGCATTTCAATTCATCGCTTTGTTGAGAGTGATGTCTTCTAGGGCAGTGGGGTAAGGTTCCTGCTGGTACCATTTACCAATAGGTCCTCCAGATGCATTTTCTGACCGCGAGATTTGAATGCTTATTGTTAAATGAAAATCTTGGCAACACATTCTAATTTGGTGTGTGTGTGCCTTTCCAAGAAGAACAGTGTGAGAGTGCTCGTGATGTAGATGCTGATTGGAGAAAATTAGTACCTCTCTGGACACTCACTCTCCCCATTCAGGTACATGCCCAGGTTCATGGGTTTTGTATAGACTTGTGTGAAGAAGCGTTCCTCTCCTTGCCTTACAAGAACATTGAGGAAGGAGAGCCAACTGTTATAGCAATATTCAACATAAAGTTGAGATGTGTGTGGTCTGGAAAGCTTTCCATAAGTATTCTGTCTCTTCTTACATACTGCCGATAAGAAAGGTGTTCTTGATATATTGGACATACATTGACAGTTTCTCATACAGAAATTTGCAAAATGTACTCCATCCTGGGGGGCAGGAGGGGGGTGGGGTCGAATCACCTTCTTGACTGGCTGTTCCATAATTAACATCTCCCAGGGCCCTCAGAGGAGCTGCAACAGGATTACTGCTGCTACTGTGATGTAGGTTGTCCCGATAAGGTTATGAGATATTTAGCTCCTCGTCGAGTCCAGTTCTATCTCACCAATAGCTGATGTTGAAGCATTGTTCTCCTGAAGTTCCTTGTGCTTGGGTCATCCTGTGCAGTGGAGTCCCGTAGCCCAGAGAGAAATAAATGCAGGGAGTAAACCCTTATGTTAAAAAGAATGTCAGCTTCAGTGGAATTCATTTTATAAAATGTCTTCTCAATTCTTCTTATTATTCTCTTTTCTTCAAGGTTGATGTCTGCTAATAGCTGGCTGATGTACATAATCTGGATAAAGAGGGAGGCAATGGTTCTGAATATAGTTGGTTTATTTTGGTAAACATCAGCAGAATTAAATGTGGCATGGTATATCCGTACTTTCACTGTCAGCATGCAGTATCTAACATCTAAACAATCTCCTCCAGTGGTAGTATCGTTTCTAAGGATTTTGATGTTTCAAGCTGCACTGTCGGCCTATTCTGAAGATGGGAGAGATTCTTCTGATTAAAATGAGCTCATCAGTTGGTGGGACGGTAGTCAAATTTTGATTGGCTGTTAATTGATTAACACCCCTGACTGAAGCCTTCTCCTGCACGATGGTTGCCTCCATATGAGTATGCAAACTTTGGAGGAGATCACTCACAGCAGATGGAGGCAGCTCCTGATTGGTCCATTGGCATGGCTTTCCTTTCCAATGTGTAGAGCTTCCAGAAGGCAAGCTCAGCAATGATCTGCTACATTATCGATAATTCTTATATAGGGAGTTATATCACTCCATTCAATGTTGAAATTATGTTTATTCTTATCATAATTACAAATGGTACCTTCCTGAACATGGTAGGAAATCCTCTTGGAAAATCTCATCGTGGTCATACTGTTGCAAGTGCCAAGACATTCTTGGACCTGGCATTTGTACCTTTAGCCAAGGTTGGTTCTCTTCAGAGGGATCTGCACTGAGGGGCTGGTTGTTATTCATATTACCCTTTTAACTTTCATAGTAAATCACTAATTTGAACTTTTTCTTCTGGTACATAGGGTTGATGTTCCATTCCATGATGTTGCAAATTGTGCTCTCAGTGTCTTTGTAGTTGTGTGTAACACTCACTCATAAAAAAGAGACTGGTGTTTTGAAGTGATATGGGGTGAGGTTCCTGCTGTTACCATTTATCAGTGGCCCTACAGAAGCATTTTTAATTAAGACCTTGGCAACACATTCAAAATCAGTGTGTGTGCTTTTCCAAGAAGAGCAGTGTGAGAGAGTTCTCCTGATGAAGGCACTAATTGCAGCGAGTCTCTATCTTTCTGGACACTCACTCTTCCTGTACAGGCGCATACCTAAGTTCACAGGTTTCGTGTACACTTTTGTGATGAATCGATCCTGTTGTTTTATGAGGACATTGAGGAGAGGCTACAATCCCAGCAATATTGAAGAGTGAAGTTGAGGTGACCGAGGTCTTGGAAGCTTGCTGTAAGTTTTCTACTTTTCTCTCTGTGCTGGCGTTGAGGAAGGTGTCATTGATACACTGAACATACATTGATGGTTTCTCAGTGGCAGTGAATACTTGATGCTCCATAGTGCCAATATATAAATTCACAAAGAGTACTTCAAGTGGAGAGGCCATTGCTACACTATGTTTTTGTATGTGCATACAGCCTCTGTAGATGGAGAAAGGGGCATTTTTACATTTCTTAAGGAGTGACCGGAGTACATGTTTGGGGATGTTTAATGGGTGCATGGAATCATCTTTATATACATGACTGAATATTATCTGGTTTGTTTCATTCACAGGGACATTCGTGAAGTGGGACTCCCATCCATGGAAGTGATGATTCCTCCGGGATAGTCCTTTTGAGGGTTTCTTAAATTTCGGCAGAGGACTTCGAACTGTAGTCACCTGGAACATATGGGGCTAACATAGCAAGAAGGCAGCAGTCTCATCAGCCCTATGGATGGTGATATCATCTTTAGCTCATAACGTTTTGGCCATTTCTTTCAGGTACCTGTCGATAACTTTACCTTTGTAATTGCTTCATTCTATGAGGGCCTCAGCCAAGAGAAAGAGCTGGAGGGCATCCATTGTACAGAGGTGATTTTATCCTCATTCTTGTGTATGGTCTCCTACAAGTACTTAATTTCTAGATGTTTCTCCATGGGTCTCAGGAACACAGGGAAATGGAAATTAAAACCCATATGTAGAATCTTTCCATATTCAGTAGTTGGTACATAATCAGTTAGACTAATGTACTTTTGTCTCTTGCTTGGGAGTTGCAGCTTTTTTACATTAGGTCCTGCCAGATTCTTCATTAATGTACACCTTCTCAGCCTCAATTGGGACATGTACCACACCAAGGAATAGATTATGAGGCTGAAAACCCCCGTAAAACAAAATCACTATTGATTAACAGATCTCTGTCAGATTCCACACCCCGCCCTCCACTTCTGGTGGATAGAACTTTGCTGTATGGGTCTGAAGCTTTAACTATTCTAGGTATCTCTTTTGACTTGCATCTCACTTTTCAGAAATACCCAATGAAAGTCTCAGAAAATGCTGCACAAAAGTAAGACTTCATATTATCAGTGATAAAATCAATGTAACCTGTTTTAGGTCCTTTGTACTTCGTTTACTGAAATATTGTTCTCCGATGTGGATGTCTCAGTCTTCCAGAGATTTATCTCTATTAGATAGATCGGTTCGTAGTGGTAGGTTTCATAGTCAGGGCAAATTAGACGAAAAAAAGGGCGAATAAGGGGAAAAAATAATAAGTTTTTTCATGTTTGGCAGAAGTACTCCTCAAAGGTCATAAACCAAGGATCTAAAGAGTTCCTCTTCGCAAGGGGGTTGCAATACCTTTTTTTGGGGGAAAACCCCCATTTGGAAGGTAGCTTTCCGCATACTTAAAGATTTTTCTCCAAAATGGTGCACCCTACTATCAAATGATATATGGACAAGAGACAAGACGCAAATGAGCCCGAAAGTAGAGAATTTATTTTCGCCGAAATGTAAAAATATGCTATTACACCACTCATTTCATGTAAAAAGGCTATATAGACGACATTGTAGATGAAGATACCTCTTTCATTTATCGCCTTTGTTTTACTTAAAATATGAAATCAATGACGCAAACAAAACAAAGAAACAAGAAATTTGAAATTCATAGAAATGCATATCTATTTATTTCACGTCATAATGTTTACAAGGAAAAGTTTATAAATAAAATAATACTTTACACACTTTTACTTCGTAATAGGTGATTATGTTTATTTTTTTTCCAGAGATGAACAAAATGATTATCAGAAGTGAATGAATAAAAAAATTTACCATGGCGGCAAGATATGAAATATGTTTTTGCTGTTTGTCATTGTCTTCAATAGCAACTTCTTGAAGAACGAGTTTTGCTTGTGCACAGTATGTCACCATATGAGCTCTAATAGGCCGAGCATGTGGGGCACTGCTGAAGAACCATACATAGTTGACCAGTTCTGAAATCACACTGCCCTCCATTATGTATCAAGTGGACCCCACATAAGATATAAGGAGATGAAATCCTCCTAGCCTTACAATTACATTGCTAAGCTCACCATCTGGACTTGAAAACACTATCTTAGGCTTTGATGTAGAGTGGCTGGTCAAAAGTGACAAAACACGTCACTTGGTTCAATTCTTTTGCTTCCTCGGCACCAAAGCTTAAAGCACTTAGCACTGAATTATACTCAGTTGGCGGTAGTCTAGTGAAAAGCAGTGCAAGAAGTTTTTACTTATCAAAAGAAAGAATATATTACAGCCTCCATGAAACCTTGCCATGAGGGAAAGGACTGGGTTCAGAAAAATTTTCTATAAAACATCCTTTGGTGTTGGAAGTGAAACACATTGTACAGCTTCACTGTTAGACACAATTTTCACTTTAAATCCATTCAAACCTTCTTTTTGTGATCATCCATACTCTTTTATTTAAATTTGCCAGCTGCTGCGATCTCGCTTGATGATGGAAATGCTCTACAATTTATTGATTTCTTGAGTTTGCACAGTTCCTGATGGAGTTACTTTATTCCGCCCATTGAATGAAATCATCCTTTGCCAGTTAAGGTTCTAATAGTAAACTCAGCATTATCAAAAACATATGGACAAAATGAATCTCCTTTTACATCTGGTTTCCAGGAATTTGTAGCAGATGACTCAAACAGGGCGACATCATTATATGCCGAACAAAATCTCAAGTGTGATGTAGTATTGACGATGGTTTTTGAGCCAAGTTTCCGAAATAAATGCACGTCCAAACCAAGCAATATAAAAGACAAAAATGATTTTAGAGGCGTTGCAGCAGTTATGGCATGGGCAATTGCTGTACATTTCTTTATTAGTTTTTCTTTTTCACTATTTTTATTCTTGAGAATAATTAGGTTTAAAAATATGTGCAATGTTTCAGGGACTACAGGTTCCGCATTCTTCATCAAATACGTAACATCTGGATAATCTCTGGTATTGTAAGGACTTGTTCTTAAGTCCTCGCAAACTATTGTTGCTGGAGTTTTTTGACAATTCTTAATCTTTCATCTTCACTTTTTCTCCCTCTGTATACCAGGTATTGATCAATTTTAGTCCAGAACCACGAAAGCAAACTGCTTTTGGTCTTTTCTTCATTAAAAAAAAAAATTACTTGGCCTCCATATGCGTTCATTAACCTAATTTTCAATGTTTTCTCGGTTACTGATGAACTTTCTGGCATATTTTTTTTCAAGAATTTGCATTAAATCATGTAAAGTGTATTGACATTCCTCCGAATCATCAATGTACGTACACAGGTTTCCAGAAGCGCTGTCAATGTAGTATTCCTCCTTTGGACACCCTCTTTGTGGAACACACTTCATGATAACGTGCTTCTTCAGCAACAAGACATATGACACTGTTAGCTCGTTTAGATACGTTCTCATCCCACTCATCTTTTCTTTGTTTAGCAGTCTAAAATTTTATTTTTTAAATGCAGAATGTAAACTCCCCAAATTGTTTTGCGTATGTGTACATTTCTATCCTTTTCTGAAGCAATATCACAAGCTTCACCAAAGAAGAAGCAGTTACTTTTACAATTAAATTTTTCCTCTGATGTCAAGGACAGCTGCATTTCTGGCGAATTTTCACTTTCTTGCTCCCATCTCTGGCTAGATTCTTCTGCTTTATATATTCATGCCTGCGTATCTTGTGCAACTTCAATAGAGTCAACTTTCAGTATTATTTCTAAATCACCGTCTTTTCGGATTTCACTAACACTTTCAAAATGTCACATTCACCTAACGTCTAGATATGGCAGAAAAAACATTTCATCTCTTGTCGCCGGGGTAAATCTTTACTCATTCACTTCTGATAATCATTCCATTCATCTCTAAGAAAAATAAATAGAATCACATATTAAGAAATAAAAATAATGTGCAAAAAATAATTTTATTTAAAAGCTTTTCCTTGTAACCTTTATGATGGGAAATACTTATGCATTTCTATGAATTTAAACTTTCTTGTTTGTTTGTTTCGTTTGCGTCATTAATTTATTATTTAGAGGAAAATAAAGACACCAAATGAAAGAGGTATCGTCATTCTACAACGTCGTCTATATAGCATTTTTACAAGAAATGGGTGGTTTAAGAGTAATTGAACGGGATGTTAGGGCGAAATTTATATTTTTACATTACGGTGAAAATGCGTCCTCTACCTTCTGGCTCATTTGCGTCGAAACTATATTTAGAGCACAAGGGCATAGGGATGACCTTGTGAAGAATTTATTTTTTTATTTTTCTTGCCCCTATTTCATTTATTAGTACGATGCACTGGTTTGGAGGAATATCTATAAAATGCGAAAAGCTACCTTCCGAAGGGGGGGTTTTTCCTCAAAAAAGGGTGTTACAACCCCTTAGGAAGGGAAACGCTTTAAATTTTGTTTTGTGACCATTGAGGAGTATTTCTGCCAAATGTAAAAAAGATTTATTGATTTTCCCCCATAAAAATGCTAATTTGCCTGGACTATCTGTTTCTTAACAAAAGCAAACTCTGACAGACTCTAGTTTGTCACTTTTTCATAAGTTGTATTTTAACAGAGATCTTTCCCATTCACAATTGATCCCTGATTCCCTTTATCTGCTGAGAGCAACCAGAGTCACTGGACAGCAGAACTAATATGCAGTAAATGTCCCTTGCTGTTGAACTTCTCAGTTCAAGAGGTCCTTTATTCCCCTCACAGTTGTACTGTGGATGAGCCTCCCAAAGGAGGTCGTGCAGCTGGAACTTCGAGATTTCAAGCGGAAATGCAATTCATTGTTATCGTAATAATATGTCTCACATTTTTTTTTTTTTTTTTTTTTTCGATTTATTTACCTACTTATTTTTTTCTTTTTCACTAAATTGCTTCTCTTCCCTCTGTATTTCCCATATTCTTTAGAAGCTTGAATTTTGAGTCAATGGCCCGTGTGGACTAGTTCCATATGGATAAATTTCATCTACTGAATAATGAGAATAATAATCAGTGGCCCTCTTCTACAAGCGGTGCAGGCATTCCATGATGGGCCTGGGTTGTGCTCTTTCTTTGGGGGAATCACCATCGCCATTGGCCATTTTATAATTTGCATCTCTTCCCAGGACACTCAGAAGGGCTGCAACAGGGTTACTGCTGCTACTGTGATGGAGGTTGTCCAACTTAGAGTGCAAGATCTTCTGCTCCTCGTCGAGTGCAGTCTTACCTCGTTCCTTTGCCAATAGTTGATGCTGAAGCAGTGTTCTCCTAAAGCTCCTTGTACTAGGGTCTTCCAGTGCGGTGGATCATGTACTTGGAGAGAATTATATGAAGGGAGTAAACCCTCTTTGAAATAAGTTCTGTTAAAAAGAACGGCAGCATCAGTGGAATTGATATTAAACAAAGTCTTCCGAATTCTTCTTACTGTTTTCTCTTCGTCATGACTGATATCTGCTAAGAGCTGGGAGATGTATATAATCTGTATTAGGTTAAAGTAAAACTATTATTATTTCTTTTATCGATTCAAATCAGCCTTGTTTACTTTTAAGTTACATTTTTGCTGAGTATGTTTACACATGTGTTACCGTAAGTTAAGTGGCTTTACGATTGTTTGTCAGTGTTTTTGCGCCTCCTCCTCCTCCTTTGTGTATCAGTGAACTATAATTTTAACGATTGTTATTCTTTTGCTTTGGGTGTTTATAAACAGTGTGAAAGTGATGAGTGGACTGTTTCCCGCCGCAGCATTTATTTTGATTTGGAGGACGACTTAGAACCTGTACCTTTCGGACCACTCGTTCGGATATTTCTTCCACGGATTCTGGCAGACGCAGATATACGTCTCTTGTGCTGGTGTGTCCTTGGATCACGGCATTTTTCCGCGCAGGTGTTGTAGTCACCTGCGACCTTCACTCTGCAGTGGGGAGTTTAGCAGAGGCTGTTATCTGCGACCGCTGGTTCTGCCCCTTTTTCCCGTCGGAGGATTTTGACGGGAAAACCGGTGTCGTCGCTGTATCCCGGCACTGGATGTTGGACTTATCTAGCCGGTGTATACGGGAGTGAGAGCAACTTGGCTCGTTAGGTGACAAGTAGGGAGGCTGCCACCAGGTAAGATGAATTATCGTTCCTTTTCCTTCGGGACAAGGTGTTGCCCTTTAGTACCTGGCGTTCAATACTGGCCCTTTTGGTAGCAGTTTGAATTGATCACGGCTCAGGATTCAACCCCTCTTCTGGTACTTCACTTGAGGTGGAATTTAGTATTTTTGCCAATTTTTGTTATTTGGATAAAGCAGAAGGCAGTGGTTCTGAATAAAGTCATTTTATTCAGGCAATTGCTAGTGGAAATTCAATATGGTATGTTATGTTCATAGAATTTCGCTTCGAGCATGTAATAACTAACATCTTGCCATTGTCCTTAAGTGGTAGTTTCATTCTTAAATGTTACAGGATCTCCGGAAAGGTTCCATAAAGGCATCAGATCAGTGTTTCGAAGTATTTCAACATCTTATTCTCAAGACATGGGGGGTAGGGGTGGGGGGAGGCTCTTAGTCCGCATAGCAGCCGCCAGGCAAGAAAAAAAAGAAAAATGGAAGGAATCGGAAAAAAAAACAGGGATCCCTTTCAATCATTCTGTCCCAGCTGTTTGGAAGGACTCTGGAAATTTGCGAAAAACTGCGTAGGACTACAGATGCCCTAAAAATGAAGCTCGACAGAAAGCTCAAAAATCTTATTGATAGCAGTGATTGGACTAATTGTGCACGTCATGATTGTGATGTAAACCTATCAAGTAGACAGATGTTGTGAGTGCGCTTGGATAGGGTTTATCTTTCTTTGTAGCGAATAAGACATAACTAAATTTTATAGGGTGAACTAAACCGATAATGGCTATTTCATTCAAATTACCTATACGAAAAATTTCAAGTATTATTTTCATTAATTTTACTTTTTGAGTAGGATCTCATCTTTAAAAGATTTTGATAATTACAAATTTATTCTAGTGCTTCATGTGATTTGTTCAATTTGTATTAAAATGTATGAAAAATAAAAATAAGTTCTGCTATTATATTTTGTAATTATAAACATACTTTTTTCATAGTGTCAATTCGATAACATTATTAACAAATATAACATGTCTGATGGAAGAAATGTCGGTTATTCAGTAAGTTTTCATCCAGATAATCAAGTGCTTATATGAAATATAACGATGGTTTTCTGACAGGTTACATTTAACCAATCATCGTCAAGGAAATGCCTAATTTTAAGTGCTCCTTTGCCAAAATAAAAAAAAAAGAGTATGGTTTAGGAAAGGTTATATGTGGTTGGGTTAGTTTAATCTACAATACTGAAGATTAAGTTAGATAAGGTCTCAGGAGGATGAAAAACCTCTTGGCCAGTTAATGACCCAGTGCCCTAGATTAGGTTAGATTAGAATACATTCCAGTCTTTCACTCTTTTTGCATTTTCCCCTCACCCTAAAAAAATTAAAACGATTTCACTGTTCTGAATCCCCATATTTATAGAACATTAGGTAAGGTCAAGTTCTCTAATTAATGATTTTCTATCGGCAACAAATTAAAACTAGGAGAAATTGTATTGTTAACTCGAGAATACAATTATAGTTCAAAGTAATAATTTACCATTTACTATTTTCCCCTATAATAGATTCAATAAATTTATCTTCATATTCTTAGAATAATCCTGTTATTTTCCATTTGTTTCAAGTTAACTAAATCACTACAATTAATTCAGAGTATCAAAACTCTCCTTACAAGCAATGGTATGTAGAGTAGCATGACAATAATGAAGCCCAGTGAAGTCCTTTGTCTTGGCGAAAAATAATGAGTAGAAACTCAATTTTATTAATTATTTAAGCTTTGACCTTTTTGTTTGTCATTGTTACTAGCTACATGGTATTATCTTTTGGCGTACCCTAGATGAATAGAGGATTTGGCCAATGTCTCGTCCATTTAATTGGATGATGAAGTATAAAAAACCAAAGTCACCAAGCCAAAAATGGGTAGTTAGCTGTACTTTGTAATCCTGTACATATTACAATAATCCTGATAAAATTATATACTAAAAGCCAAAGAAATAAGGAACAGCCCTAATGACAGGCTGTCTACGTATACCACTTTTTCTTCCAAAGATACATATATAAAAAAAACGTTATAGACTGACTACTAGTCCGAAAAGAATTCCAAAGCAAGAGGAAAAAGTATCAGGAGCTGTTTTATTTGCAATAGTGTGATTTTACTGTAAAGCAGATACTATAGGCAATATTTGAAAGACTCACAAAGTACAATGTAGCACCGAAGAGCAAGGATACCACAACTAAAGTAGATGGCATTGTATTAAAAGCAAGGATACTATAGTCTCTATATATAGTATCTTTGTTTAAAAGTGAGAATAGGGTCTGTTAAGTGATTCAGATTCAATTGATATGAAGCACTATTTGAGCTCTTGTGGTACAACTACAGTAAAATAGTGAGTACACAATTACTGCAGGCATGGAAATTATTAACTTTACCGAATGTGTTTTAAAGAGACAATGCTAACCTAATTCTATAAATATAGATGATAGAAGAAAATTTTATTTAATCTGTTAGAAGAGTTTAACATAACTACATTGCATGCAATCACAAACGACACCTCAAAAAATAATTCACATATATCCAACAGGTAGAATTCATAAAGTTTCTTTGTAGAAATGAACCAGAATATGGATATCTTACCAGCACCATCGAGTGTCTGTCAGTGCAGTTTAAATGTGATAATTCTGTCTGTACAAATAAAACTTTTCTTTAGGCATTAATAAATTACATTAAGAAAAGAAACAAATGACTGAACCTGGTTCATATCTCAGGGGGTATTCTAAAGTTACTTTTGCAGAATAGGTGACTGGGGGTTCATGTTAAAAAATGAAGACTAAGAAAAAGATATTTATTTCAATAATTTGAATATTTTCAACATAATTCAACACCTAAAATCAGCACTACATATTTTCATTGACAGGCACAGTATATCACAGATATCTGAATAGAGAAATTTTGAATAATATGCTTCAAATTATCAAAGAATATTCAGCAAAAGTCCAATATTATCTACTTTTCCAAACAAAAAAACTTTTTAGAGGGTTTATTTACTGGAAGGTTAAATACCATTCATGGGACAGTAAATGCATTGTGTCAAGAGAAACCTCCCTTTGGAAACATGATACTACTTACCTTAAAGCTTCTGTCTTACGGAACCATAACTCTACAAAACAGCGTCTGCTAAACAATTAAGTTGTTTGGCTTACAAACAGATCATTCATTCACAATCTAACTACCAGGTTAAGGAAACCCCTTAGGTTCGGGACACGTCAAATGCTGTGCATAATTAGTTTCATGGTGAATTCTGGATCCTATCTTATAATGTTTAGATTTGCCCGCCAAACAATTTGAATGGAATTGGAAAGAATTTTCTTCTACAACACGAGCAGAGTATTGGTAACAAAAAGGCTACTTAATTAACCCTCATTCATGTTAGGCAAGAAGATGCCAGTCCTCTATAGGAAGAGGAAATAGAAAGCTTTGCTGCTCTCTTCTATCAACAACCCACCACCTGTCGACGAACTTGTGTACGACCTCGGGTATCTGTTGGTAGTAAAACTACTACTAAAAAGAACTACCTAACATCCGTAGAAATAAATGAGACTACATTTACTGGAGGGATATGATAATGAAATTGGCTATGAAAATTACATTCTTGACAGTTTGGTCTGGTTGGATGGTGATGAGGATGAAGAACTAAATTATCCTATTCGTACGTATAAACAAGAATGTGATTCTGATAACGATCAGCATAAAGGCGAAATTACTGGTGAAGAATGAATCCTTCGGGGGTAGATGGTCTATTCACCATCAGCAATAGGGGGGGTGGGTGTTGGGTCCTCACCGTCCCCAGATGATGGTTGGATTACTGGCCATAATTTTTGAGCAAATAATCTTTGGGCTTACTGGATAAGCAGGAGTGGCACATGATTCTGGACTGAATCTAGAGAGCCAAGAATCTTTCATTTGTTTATAGATGGTGAGGTAGTGCAAGTCATGGTCGACGAAACCACTCGTGTTAGAGATTATCTGCCATCAGATACAAACTAATATTTTCTAATTTCATTCCACAGGATAGATACCAAAAAATCGTTCGAAATTTTTTTATTTAAGAGACAATACTCTGAGGGACGTGCGGTCAAATGACTTATTGTGAAAAATAAACAAAATTTTGGAGATTATGAGGTATATTCTTATCTCTGCCAAAAACTGGACAGTGATGAAAGTTTTGTTTTATTCAAAGTTTTGGGTAAAGTTTATGAGAGAGAGAGAGAGGAGAGAGAGAGAAGAGAGAGAGACGAGAGAGAGAGATGGAAGAGGAGAAGAGAGAGAGAGAGAGAGAGAGAGAGAATATGATTTTCAATGTAAGTGAGATAACTTCCATACAATTTTATTTTTTGTGAGTAAATTTTTTATAAGCTATTTCCTACAATATTTTACGGGTAAATTTCACTTTCATAATTATATGTTTATACATTATGTTGCTTTCAGAGACACAGAGAGAATTTGATTTTTTCATTGAAAGGTTGGCGAGATTTTTATACCTGTTTTTTGTGGAGTGGGTAAACTTTTTAGTTTTTTGTGTATGCACATTTTTTTCACTGGATAAAATTAATAGCTACATTATTTGCAGCATACAATTGGAAAAATTTAGCCTACTTGGAAACGTACTTCATCTAGCTGCTTCATTGTTTATCGCCTATACAGACTTTTAAAATCAACTCCCTTGATTAGCGATGGTCAGTTTTAGCCCGGATTGTAGTAAGGGAAGGAAACCCATGGTATCTGAAAATAATTCGATTGTGAGGCATGGTATGGGTGCTTGGATATTTCAGGGAGCAATGCTAATAACTACCTTGAACGAGCCTTTGCCACAGATAGAAGAAAATAAATATAGTTATGATGTTCCTGAAGCTGAAAATGCAGTGAATCTTGTGCCTAGTGTGTGAATGGGGTATTTCACTTGTTATGGAACCGAAGGCAAAGATACATGAAGTTACTGTACTTGCTCTGGTAAGACCATCCACTGTATTTTGGTCAAGTCCGTTCACTGCAATTGTGCCAGCACAGAGCGTTCAAAGCAAATCTGAGAGAAAACAAATGAAATATAGTAAATCTCAGTTTTCAGTCATGAAAAGTACAGAATTGGAACAGATCACCTATGGGTCAAGAGCTGCAGGCAATGGAGGCTCACGAAGTGAAAATTCTTGCTCTTAAGTTCAGTATGGTTTCAGATCCTCTGTAACAGTGGTTCTCAATCTTTTTATTATCACGCCCCCCTTGCATCTATAAATAAAATTCACTCCCAGATTCAGAGGAAAATGGAACAAAAGAGAGTAAGAATTGGGGTGTTTATATTCATTTGGGAATGAATTTGTGAGATACTTGACACTGCTTCTTAGCTATCAGATCTGGAATTGCATGGTTGAAAGCCAGAGAGTGCACAGCGTAAGGACCCATCAACATTCATCCTGCTTCAGAATTTGGTCTTGGGAGCAACGAGCGGGGAAAAAACAGCTTTACAAAGATACGTGGATCCGAACATACTTAGGTTCAGAACGAGTCCAACTAGAGTAGTAAGCTATAGGAAGCTAACGTTTAAGGCAAAACTTTTGCATTTCTTCATAAACTTCTGAATTTTAGTTCCTCAATCTTGTTAAGAGAATAACGAATATAATTCGGTAATCTTTCATTTTTTTCATGGGCTCTCGTCCCCCTGGAATTTGCTGACACTCCCCTAGGGGGCGCGGCCCCCAGGTTAAGAACTACTGATCCACAGCAAGTGCCAGAGGACATAGGTAACGACGAAGCCTCCGAAGAACTGGGTTAAGAACTCAGGAATTGGGAAAAAGTAAAAGAAAATACTAAAAATTATGGCTTCCTACTATGCAATTTCCTTTAATAAATACATTTTATAGTTTCAAATATACGGGTAGTGTGTAGGTTTTCTATTTCATATTAATAATGGCCTCATCATAACGTTCTGCTACGTAAAAATTTCCTAATGAATACTTTAGTAAGTGACTTAGTAATTGATAAATTACAAGAATGGAATACATTAACATTTTCTCACGAAAATATGTTTTTACTTTGTGAAATTCGAAGGACAACACCAACATTCAAGAAAAGTGGAAGATGGCTGTGACCACCTGCTCTATCGCAAAACCTAAGCAAAAGAATTGAAAAATGTAAGCCCTTTGACATGCTTGTGTTTCTTTACATACCGTGCCAGAAGTATTAGATTTCTTTTATCATCAAATATTTGACTGATATACTACATATATGGGTAAATAGCTGAGAGAGAGAGAGAGAGAGAGAGAGAGAGAGAGAGAGAGAGAGAGAGAGAGAGAATTAAGGGTATGAAATAGTAAATAAATGACAATTATATCTTTTAAACAAAGATTTAATGATCAAATAATCATGAAAATTTTTACATTGGTTCTTAACGGTTTCGAAAACCGTGCAACAAGTCTCCATCGTTAATTCAGCCGGACAGAGCATTCCCCTCCAGTCCAGCCATATCAAAATATAAATCTAAAGGCTTACCACAAGAGTCGCGTCCTGGAAAAAATCATTGCGGAAGTAGTAAAACAATTAGAATCATTCGTTATTATCATAGGTAATGCTACCGAGTCTGAGAATTAAGACATATTCTGACTGACCTGAATGAAGGATCCCTTTCACAAAGACGATTAATCGAGATTAGCCCCTTCGCTTAATCCTTTAGCAATTAGGGGATGATCGGATTCGACACCGTCTTCAGGTCAAATTCATGATTATATGACGCCTGGGATTACTTGTGGATGACGAGGGCTCACTGGTGAAGAGGAATAAGATGAAATCATGCATAAATAGACGACGACTTGAGGGACCGCCGTGATTATCATTCAAATCCAAGTCATAAGATTTCTCCTGCGGACTTCCTTACAGGTAACAAATCTCTTTATTGTAGATAAAGAAAAAGTTAAACCATAATCCTTTACCTTTTCCATCCCCACCGCTATCCCTCAACTAAGGTTCGGTTGCCTCGATGGTGTTCAACTATGTTAGTCGAAAGCATCTCCCTCTGCCAGGCCATTTTCGTCTAAATCCTCCTTCATTTTATCCCCCCATATAATTAGTTTTCCTTCTCTTAGCCTTCTCTCCCTTGCAGGTTCCCCCAAAGCCCCTCTTCACCCTTCCTCCTCATTCATTCTTACCACATGCCCTTATCATCTCAGTCTCTAATCTCTTATCGTACCAGTAATCTTTACCACCCTCGCACTTCTAGTCATTTCTTCATTCCAGCCTTCCACGCAGCAAGATCGCCAAAATACATTTCAAAATCCTCATTTCTGTTCGCCTTGGCTTTTGTCCCTCCTACCATCTTCATTCTCGTGTTCTGAACCAAACATCATCACCAGTCTGATTAAGGTGTGACAGATTTTTTCCCCTTTTCCCCTAAGCTGCTTTCATCCTCCTTTCAACCTCACCTTCACGTCTCAGTGCTTGCTTAAAGCAGATACTAAGTATTTGAAAGTCTCCACCTGTTTCAAATCTAGGCCTCTTCTATTTTGCATGAACAACACATAAAGGACTACTTGCTGGACACCTTTTAACCTCAGTTCTACCCACATGTATTTTCATGTCAGCCATTCTAAGAGATTTCTGTCACTCGTTTACCTATCAGTGAAGGTCCTCAATTTCTGTCATAATCACTAGGCTATCTTCATATAACGATTCCCATATATTTTCATTCTTAATTCTTTCACTCAATTCATCCAATCCAGTCCTAAAAAAATGGAGGTAGTGTGGATCTTTGATGTACACCATCTCTTGATTTTGTGTTTTTCATAGTTTGTTATTATTGCTTTCCATGTTCTTTTATATATCATTTCAACCAATCTAACCAACTTTTCTGTCACTTTCCTGTGGCGTCAGAGTAGTATCGCCATAGTCCTGCGTATCGTCAAAAGCAACTGAAATGACAACTACTTCCTTGCAGGTAGATTTTATAGTCAAAGGCCGGGGGACCCACCGCTGCTGACAAGAGCAAGGGCATGGGATCTTAAAAGCCATAGCCAAAGGCTGAAACCATGCCAGATGCTTTTAAAAAAATAGCAATCCTTTATTTGGACGAAACAAAAATATAGTTGCTTCTTTTCGGACTATAGAGTCCTGCTATGAGCAATTTCTGAGAAGAAGAAATCATTTTGCTCATGAAATATAATACAAGCACTAACTAAATCGGTTCTTCAAACAGGCACTTCCGAGTAATTTCCCAAACTTTTATTCCTATCATTGTTAATGATATTATATAAAATAACATTTTTACAATTACCTGAGTTTTTAGGACAAACACATATGTAACGCCACTGTACAGATAATATCAATATCCTGAATAGATATGCGCAAATAACCGGAATAACAAAATTTTGCCATGCTGATGATGAAAGACTTTTATCACAATGGAAACTTGTAGAGACCGTAGAGAAAAATATCAAGGCATACGGGAAGTACTTCAGTCCAGATAACAAGATGGAAAATGGAAATTGTATACAGTACAAAGCATCCTTTGATATCATCGTCCTTATTGAATCCCATCTACCATAGGACTCCTCTATTGAATGAGCAGCCGTCATCTTCTCGAAATGTTTTGAGAACATCCCACGCCGTTATACATATGCGGACGTGTGTGTGTGTGTGTGTGTGTATGTATATATATATATATATATATATATATATATATATATCATACATAAATATATATATATATATATATATATATATTACTATATATATATATATATATATATATATATTTATTATAGGCTTACCTGGGTCCTTTTGCAGTTTCCATCCTTTCATGGGGTTCTGATCTAGATCGTGAGAAAGTGGGAATTTCCCTCTCTCTCTCTCTCTCTCTCTCATACCACTGAGTATCGATACTATATTAAGCATGCATTTAACTTAATTTCTGTTTGTATGTCTGTCTCTCTCTCTTTCACACCTACGGGCGTGAGCGCAAACATACATACGCACAAACACACAAACAAACCAATGTAGATCTACCACAAAGAAAACGCAGCACAAGGTATAAATCTTGACTGGTTTCGCCTTTAGTTTAAAGAGCTTCAAGAGGACCCACACACAGCAGCAGAAATTGGCATTTTATCAGGTAGGATGACATTACCAACGAATATAAAAACGGATGACAAAAACCTGACAGGAGAAAGATGAACAGAGGTCACTGCTCCCCTGACATTTCTTGTTTTTCCGTGCAGGTAGTCGCACCCCTTGCCATTTGGGCCAATCTAACTACCCTCTTTAGAATTCATGTATATTACTTATTTCTTTTGAAATAAGTTTTACTGGCTGTTCTAGAGCAAGAGCTTGTGCCAGCATATGCCTAATCTAAAATGAGCATTAAAATAGGTAAATTAAGTATATGCATTCAAAGCCGATATTTTTATTCTTATTCAAGCTTCTTTTACTGGACTGGATTATGGTATTGTAATTTCCAGCATATCATTCGGATAAACCAGCTTATAGCACTTGTTTAGTTCATACCTGGTTTTTGTTTTTACTGACATGAGTGAAAAATACAGTTACCCCATGCGGATCTGATTCGTTTTTATGTAGATCTTTTCTTTTCTCGAGTAATAATGGAATTCCACCGATAAAACCATTGTCACATGTCATTTGATATTCACATTGCTCGGTAATGTCCTTAAATATTTATAAGTGCTCTTTCGTTCTATTGCTTTCCCTAGTGCCACATTAACTCTGAAGTCATTACTTCAATAGGCAATGTGTTTAAAGTTATTACTGTATAATATACTGCAAGCATATTTTTGTGCTGTAATTTTATCTTTTTCACCACACTGGCTGTATTATACAATATATTATAAAGCTATTATGAATTCTTAATTCCATCCATTACATCCTGAATATATTTAAGACTGCTCATACCTAATACTCTGAAGCACATGGATACGAAAAAAGTGTCTTTATTTCATTTACTTTGATAAGAATTAAAATGTTCAGAGACAGAGATATTAATAGGTTGTCCGTTAACGTTGAAGTTAACATATTATTGTCATTAGGTAAATCAAAAAGGATATACTAAAGTCGTTTTCTGTTTCTATGTTACCAAAGAAAACATTAAGATTTTTATTCCCAGGTAAGTCGTCGACGAGTCTAGACCATATTACAATGTGTATTTGGGTTTTGTATGATATATTGCAATTAAAAAAAAAAGTTCAGTTTCCAGAATACTTAGAAACTGTAAAAAATATGTGTTGTCCAAACGTAACACGAATTATTTTGGTGTGTACAAAGGACATTCAATTTTGGTAAGGAACAGCTGTCTTAGAGTAATTCAGACTCTAGGTTAACCAATTAACCAAGGAGAGGTTAAGAACATATACAAGAATTAATGATATTAAATAATCATTTAAATATCCTCTCAGAAATCTTGTGAAGAATAAATGAAGAATGTAGTAATAGGCCCGGATTTAGATTAATATTTTCATTCATTGCATTAATGCAAATTATTTTCCTGAAGACAATATAATTACATCTTATCATAATATCCCAGGACCAATTACTTCTATGGAATTTTTCATTTCGGTGCACAAAAATAGTATTGATCTTCAGCAGCTGTTACTTAATACTCGGTTTAAATTCAAGCTATTATTCAATATAATTCCTTACAAGTCTCGCCCCAAATACCATGAAGCTTGTTTGTACAGTAGGCCCCGAAGAAATGGCGTAGTTTCTAAATTCATCGTTCGTTATAGAAGTATTGCCATATGCAGGTACCAAAATATTAACTTAATCAATAAATAATATTTCCTTTCAAGGATGTTATACTTGAAATAGATTAAATTAGAATTAAGAAGATTTATTCAATGTATCAAGATAATTATTTTGTAATGTAAGGAAAATATATATCCATGAGTCCTCGAATTCTAATTTTATTCTCAACTCAAGCTTCGTGACAGCATAAGCATTTTGAAGTTGGCTTTGCTGCTGTTCGTGTCTTGACCCAACATATCATACTGTACTGGGGTGTCGTCAGTTCCATAGATATAGAGAGGAGAGATTGGACAGCATATAGTAGCCAAACCAGTTTTTGACATGCACTGCCTGGCGCCATCGCTATGCGATGATTCTTATGTAAACAATGGTGCAACCCATACAATCTATAATGGGAAACCTTGTACACTTTAAAACGTGTTTTCTCGGATGTCCGTCAAGAAATAAAAATATATCATTTTGCTGGTATATTTCTTCTACAGTTGAGCCGTAAAGTTTTGTAGATATGGAAACTGCATTATGGTTATTTTCTAAGGAATCTTTAAAGATTGGTAAATCATCATTGCAGCATTTACAAGGGCAATGTGCACTGTATGTAGAAATAAAAGTTTAAATTCTGTCTGCTGTAGTTTGTATACACTTGAGGAATATAGTTAATATTTTGTTGACAATATGTGTCTTTCTTTCTTTCTTTCCTCCATAAATTTACAGTCCTGTTTTGCTCTCTAGAGGCAGAACTAATGATTATCGTTCTTTATTTATGGGTCAAACTGACACATAATGAAATTCAACATTATTATGGTAAAATAATTGTCATCTCTAATGCGGTCATCCCATATAAACTTCACCCATAGGCATGATATAATATAATATTAATAATAGTCTGTATTTAATAGCCTGATACCTAACAGCCAATATTTACTGGTCTGTACTGTTGGTTGACATGAGGAATGAAACAAGCTCATCTTAGGTTAGGTCACAATTAGGGTTTCCAGTTTGAGCCAGATTTTGTATCCCGGGATTTCTGGACAATTAGTAAATAATCCAAGGATTTCCCGGGAAATACAGTTTTTTAGATATAATTTCATTGTTAACCATTCAAAGTAAATGTTTTACTCGAATTAGAAGATAAAATCTTAATAACAGGGATCATAAAACAAACAGCATTAATTTTTACTGGTATTTAATGGTAAGAATATCAAGGAATATAACTTTCAATGAGTTACATTGGCAAATTTGGTGTCATCTTGCAAAATGTCAACAACTGATTTGGATCTTTTAGTAAGCATGTATTTCTTGAAATACTAAATACCTCCCCATGATGATTAACGTTATCATACAGAAAATAGTGTCTCCGTTTGTGACACTAATTAATATCTATTTTGTAAGGTGCATCAGTGTAATCCAGATGTTATAAAAATTATATATATATATATATATATATATATTATTAATATATATATATTATATATTCATATTATATTATATATATATATATATATAGATATTATATATATATATATATATATGAATATATTATTATATGAATCTTATTTTTAGTTTTTAGCTCAAGAAATAATCACATTTCTTGTTATCAAGAAAAATATACTTGAGATTTTAAAAACCTGGATTTTCAATACTTTGCCTTTCCTATATAATTGTAATTCTTAAACAATGCTGTGCATAAACGTATTTGTTCCATCAAAGAAAAATAAAAATCAGATAATTCTGAAAAGGCTTCTATTATGAACAGAGGAGCCCATTGAAAGATTTATTGAAAAACAAAGCACAAGCTTACATGGAATCTAATAAAAAGGCACATGGATATTGTTAGAGAAATAATTACTGTGCCGCGGTCTGCAGACATATAATAACCATATATAAAGCTATGCAACATGTCACAATTATACTAACCTGTAATTCAACATATTCATTTACATTTTACAGCCTCAGTTAGGCTAGCCTGTAAGAATAATTTAGATTTTCATAGCTTGCCAAGACTTGAGCTGTATCCATAAAGTTTATTGGGCTGTAAGGACCACAGGTGAGTAAAATGGCTTCAGAAGCATTCAACTGATTATACTCTCGTACGCATATTGAAATAAAGAAATCCTATATCAATTGCTTAGACCTGTGAATGAGTATCAACTATAAAAGCATCTTTTTGGTTAAAACAGTTTAATCTATACTCTAGCTCTCCAAGGTATTTCAAAATAGAAAGAACACTGCAATAATTCTAGAAATAAAAACTGTTGACGTTGAATAATGATAAATCTATTAGAAATTAAAATACTGGTTTATAGTTAAATCGACATAACTGCTTAAGTGGTTTACCACAAAAAATTATAGATACAGAAAATCAAAATTATAAATCTCTAATTAACTCCGTAAGATTTACTGCGTATGATCTAACACCTCCATAGATGATAAACCGACTGTAATCGTTGAGGGGAACGGCTATAATTGGTACATTCTTCCGCTTTCTTTCGAAATACTTCACTGCCAATTCAGCAGAGTAATGCATGTTGTGACTTATTCATTTGATTCAAAGAGGGTTCTACAGCTCCGCTGGTAACAGCTGTATCCAGGATATCTAATTTCAATCACGTTCTGGAACGTGAAATTCGGACTTTAATTCCAAGCTAAAATTCACTTTCTGAATTGAAGTCCAACCGAAGGTGTGATGGAACAATTTCAATTTCATTTCAGCCTTCCAAACTGGTTCCTTTGGAACAGCAGCATTACCCCTGCTCTCTCTCTCTCTCTCTCTCTCTCTCTCTCTCTCTCTCTCTCTCTCTCTCTGAGTTAACGCAATCTGAGAGGAAAAGTACGAGGACTGGTAGTTCACCTTTTCTCATTTAATTAACCCTCACTCTGCATTCTCTCTCGCACGCGCATGCGCGCTCTTTGTGAATCACTGTATCTGAAAGGAAAAATATAAGAACCATCATTAAGGCATTTCTAATTTATCTGTCTATCTGTATGTCTGCCTAACCTTCTCTCCTCCATCTCTATATCTCTCTCTCTACTGAAATACTATTGGAAAAAGTGCTGAATAACTATTCTCCATCACCCACCGTTTGCTCTTCCTCCTAGAAGTTATGTAATCTACTGTGAGTAACACTGAACTGTTAATTAACTTAAGGATCGATATATGAGTGAAATTTTAAAAAGATATTCTTTTTCTTTACTTGGCTCACGCTGATGCCAGTCATTGGTGATTCCATGGCCTCTGTATAGCAGTAAAATGAAGCGACCATTAGGGGTCAGGAATCGTGTCTCTAAAAAGTGGTGTAGAATTGTCCTATTTTTATCTTTATATACAGCATAGGGATAGTACACTTATGCATACACATTTAATACCATCCTATTCAGTACACTATGAGTGGCGAACATGGGCACCAAAGCTTTAATTTTATCCAAAATCGTCGTTGTCTGCATAAAGATTAGCTTCCAGCCATTTACTATAATATCAATACTATCAGGTGTGAATGACTTCAAATCCACGCATATTTTGGAAATTCTTATGGATGCAATTGTGCTGGTAATATATCGTTTTCTTGCAGTGAATACGATCCACATTTCATGGCATATGATATAATATCTCTTTCACATCCTAGCCACCGAACGTATGTTCAAGTAATTGCTGTGAAGAAACCTTCCTGAGGGTACAATCAGGCATTTTTCTAAAAGTGTGCAAGATAGGCTGATGAGAATGCCTTCGTCTTTACCTAATCTTTTCCTTCTGAGCATTTTATTTCTAAATTCATCCTGACTGTTGTTGTAGCACACCCGGTGGGTTTATTTTGCCTCATCAGGCGCTTTTTTCAAAGATGTATGGTGAAGTTTATTTATATTCTCAACAAAGTTTCTGTAGAAAATGTAAATATTGTTATTTATTGTTTGTATTGTTGCTTACTATTCTGTTTAATTTAGGTTAAGAGTTTTATGCTGTTAATTTTAATTCTTTTGGGAGACATTGAGCTGAAACCTGGACCTGTTACTTAGAACAGCAAGAAAAATAGCAAAGCACTTTACTCAAATATTCGAGGCTTAATGTAAAATTTTCTTGATCTCCAGAGTTGTGCCTGTAACTACGATTTGTTGTTCTTAACGGAGACTCATGTAAGTAGTAAGAAGTTGGAGGTCAAGTTTTTAATCCCATGGTTTGATGGCCCTGATTTTATTTATTGTCCTAACATGACCGGACGGCCTATTTATCATCAGAAAAATTTGAAGTGTATTTGCCATGAGGGTCTTTGTTTTAAAATTCTTAGAAAGTTCTGCAATGTCATGCGTATTTGCTGTCTACCATAATCCAAATATCTATGATTCGATAATTATTTGACTATCTTTTAGAGAGGATTAGTATGGCTTAGTGAGAGGATTCAAAAACTTCATTCTTTATTCGTGGAGGCTGTAATGCAAAGCACAGTGAGTGGTTAAATTTAAATTCCACAGATCAACGCGTTCGTTCAGCTCTTGAGTTCTGTGCATCCTCACATTTTTTCCAGCTAATTGAGGAATCCACACACATTTCTGGTTAGGCAGCGACCATCGTAACGGCTTGTTTTTGCGTCAGCCATCACGTGTATCGTGGGCTACAGAAAAAAAATATCGGCTGATTACGACAAAAGTACAATGTATGCAATGTGCAATTACAACAGCATTACGTACGTCGTGATGAGATTCCCGACCTACGTAATTGTACACGTATGTCGCCGATGATCTAGGCCACTCCCATTTTTAACGTTTTTGAGGGGACAGCAATGACGTAAAGGCAATTACATTAGATATCAGGTAATTAAAACATACTTAATACACAGTCAGATGTATTACATCGTAATTAAACTATATCGTGAACGTGCTGGAATTATATATGCGGGTGGTTGGAATTGGCACTCATTCCCATCCTAAGGACTAACAAAGGCACAAGATGGACGAACAGGAAGTTTTGAAGACCCAACAATATCTGGGACTGATATTAGACAACTTAGATGATCCTGAATTAGCACTGGCCATTTTGGATTATTACTATACCAAGTTGTTGTTAAGAGTAATGTAAATATTACAGGAATGAAACCGCAAGAAACTTAAAAGAACATGCTGGATGTGGTCGGACTTACAAAAATAAGAAAAAGGTTACTATGAGAACTTGATGAGAGAATTAGCAATTGAAAATCCAGGACTCTATAGGAACTTTATCAGGATTATAGAGGATCTTTTCAATAAAACCGTTAAACGTATCTCGCCCTACATCAAGAAAAAACTCACATTCTGGAGAAGACCCATTGAGTCAGGTCTGCATGTTGCAATTACCCTGTGTTACCTTGCAATTGGAGAATCCTACAAGAGCCTGTCCTTCCAATTCCTAGTAGCTGCCAACACAGTCAGCAGTATCGTGCCTGAAACTTGTAGGGTAATAGGTGAGGTGAGGTGGTGAACGGCAAAGGAATGAAGTAGCCCATGGTTTTGAAGAATGCTGGAATTTCCCTCACACCCTTGGAGCAAGAAACGGAAAATTCATCAGAATCCAAAACCTAGTAAAAGGAGGAACTCATTACTAAAACTATAAGAAATTCTACTCTGTAATTCTATTTGGAGTTGTTGACGCTGACTACATGCTCATGTACGTCGGTGTAGGGGACATAGGTTCTGAATATGATGGTGGTGTCTTTGCTAAGACACAGCTGTGTCAAGTGCTTGATCAGAATGGAGCCAACCTGCCTGCCCCTGAAAGATTGCCAAACGAGAATGAAGATAAACACCCAGTCCCATATTTCCTCATTGGATATAACACCTTCACTCTGAAGAATTATGTGATGAAACCATACCCTGCACGAAATCTCACAACACATGATCACATCTTTAATTACCTGCTGAGCAGGGTAAGACGTACAGTGGAGAATGCCTTTGGCATACTAGCAAACAGGTAGATATTATTCACAAATATCATACTGCCTTTATTCAGTCTGCTTGTTTAAAAGCGTATTAATATGAAACACCTTTTGCATATCATTTCTCTTCTACAGAAATAATCCATATTTAACGTGAAATAGCTTTTGTATACCATCTCATAATGAAATCAATATTTTTCATTTGTCTCTCACATAATTCAGTGTTTCACACCCAAAACATCTTCGGCATGACCAAATCGAGCAGCCACCTGTATGTTGAACAACTTAATTTTGATAAGACAGCCTAATGTCGCCAATGAGACAGATCGAGAAGACTCGGTGACACATGAGGCCATACCTGTTCACTGGAGGTCTGACGAAACTTTATACCCAACCTGGTTCCTCCAAGCCGTCCGAGAAACATGCTTTCAACGCTCAACGAAATCACCTTTGGATTATTTTAACTCCCGTTCAGGCTCCATTGATTGGCAAGATTCAATGGCATAAAGTAGGAAAGCAATAGAACATTCCTGTACATAATTCATGAAATAAAATCGATATAACTTGGTAAATATCGAAATAAATGTTGACATTCTAAAATATTTATAGTATTATTACCCAATATATTTTCTTGCGAGTTTTATTCAGTGTCATATTTATCTATATATGACATTCTCAAAGTATCTAAAGAAAAATGCAAGTCTAAAATGGTTTTTTAATTAAAATAGAAGATACCTTTTCATTTATTATACTTCAGAACATTCTAACAAATCGTATTGATTACAATTAAGTCACTGACATATATTTTTAAATAAATAAATCAGTGAAAGTCCTGATTAAAAACGAGAAATATTTACATTTCATTTATGGTTGTATTTTGGTGTCTCAGTACATGAGAAGTTCATAGAATATAGAAAAATATTGAAATCCTTGAATCCCAAATATATGTTCATCTAATCATAAAAATAAACGCAGTTATGTCCGCTAAATTCTGCCCTTGAACTTTTGGGTGTAAAAATCTAAGCCAAATGCCCGGGGGCATATTATTGTCAAAGAGACCTTTTGTTACTTGCCTCCTGAAGACATCTCCAAGCGTTCCTTTATTCCTTGAATGGAATTTGGAGGCATTTCAATAATAAGTATGTAGCACAGAAAATAAGGATCAAGTTGTTTAAATATATTAGGGCTCGTGCCTTGTATGATAAGGCGCCCTATGAGGTAATGTTAGACTAGCGATAATCTATACGCTAAGTCGGTTGGTATTGCACTTCCATCTTCAATGGAGTGTCTGGGGTTTTGTAGATCACTTACGAAGTCGGTATTATCTTTACGACGATGTGTTAAACTCATGGTTCGGTGAGGGTTCTTGTAGAAAACACTAAGTATAAAAAAATTATATATTCTTCTGAAGTTTTGCATGGTGAAGATCAATATGATTGTACAAGTCTTCTAATAACGATAGCTTGATCGCTTCTGCCAATGATGATGGCTAATCCTATTCCTCTACATGATAAAGCTTAGGTAAAGAGGTACAGGTCTTCTAATGACGATCACTAACTCTGTTCTGCTTGTCTACCATCTCCGTTACAAGTTATGAAGGAACAGACAGTAGTTCGAACATATGAACATACATACAATGACATAGTTTCATACGAACACACAATCAAATGAGACGCTACAGATCACGTAGGCGTAGTTTGTCTCAAGCAGGGAGCTTGGACTAATGTTTATAAACAATTGAATGACTACAGGTGACGGCATGTTATCTTAGCCTACTTTTATTGTATACGTCATCTTTAGCGTCTCTAGTCTGATCACATTCCTGCAAGCAATCTGGTTGACCTCTTTAGTTTTAGACTTTTATATATATGGACTAACATTCCATATTTTTATTATGTAAACACTTACATCAGCTCGGTCAGCTACCAAAACCAACCACTGAATATTACTCAAACTTGACTTGCATTTGACTTATAGGAGTGTGATACAGACACTATGTGAATATATATATATAAGTAAATAAAAATTCATGGTGTACATGAATTGATTCAAGTAATAAAATATAAAACAATGATATTGGTAAATAATAGTGATCACATGATATATAATGATACAGTTTCTCACTTCATCTCATTAAGATACATATGCTACAGAAAATACTAATGTATTCTGATAATTGCATAGAATGAAGATTAACATGATAAAAACATATTTAACTGATAAAAATTTTCATATATGAATTGATAACATTATTAATGTTTATGCTGATTGATTCGTTGATTTTTATGCTAAATGTTATATATCTGATTCATTAATCAATATACTAACTCATAAATAACTGCAGATATTGGTAAGAAAAAGGTAACAGATTGATTATAGGCTACCTGATTTGTTTATACATATGTATGGATTCATATAATTATGATTAATATATGTGCACTTTAAATAGATTCCTATTGCGTACACGCAAAGATATATTTAGATTCTGTTATTTATGATCATTTATATAAGAGATTCCTATTGCGTACACGCAAAGATATATTTCGACTCTGTTATTTATGATCAATTATATTGCGTACACGCAAAGATATATTTAGATTCTGTTATTTATGATCATTTAGATAAGAGATTCTTATTGCGTACACGCAAAGATATATTTCGACTCTGTTATTTATGATCAATTATATATAGGATACATGATACTTTATTTATATATAGGATACATGACCCGAGGTTATACTACTTCACTTTTAACTAGCGTTCGAACAACTTTTCGTCCATTACACAGTTCCAGACAACCACCTATAGCCAATGAAACGGCCTTTTTCAATGGTTAAAACAAGGGGAAAATTTGCCTGGGCGGGTCCAACATTCTATATTGCGCTCATACTTATTCTCTGCATCCTAAGCTACACGATTACGTTCGCGATGAATAGATCATCCCAGCACGAGTCCTTCGCCAGCAAAGTAGAGTTGAATATCCTTCGGGTCGTAATTGTCGGAAGTATGTCCCTTATTGCAGTCGATTCCGACAGCCGCGGAGCGTTCCGCATTAAAACGAGATTAACGACGAGATACGGTGTCGGTCGAAGAAGTCCATGAAATTCCTTTCACATTGTAGGCGGTTGTTACTTGACTGTAGTCGTCCGCTGCGACGAACGATTTTTTTTTGAAGTTGCGATGTGAAACTCTCGTACTGCAGGATACTGTAACCAGGTTCCATTAATCAGCCTGCAAGTTAAATTATACTTGTCACAAGGGCAAAGTAAATTCAGACAACATCCAAATACAGGGGAGGGAAGAGAGCCATTTAGACCAGACTTAACCCACATGAATTCGCTGATATTTTGGAATTCAAAAGAGTCCGTTGTACAAACTTTTTTATCCATGGCATTAACAATGTAGTGAACCTATCCAGGTCTATGATGACTGTAAAAATATCCATAATTATAAACAAATAAACAGATATCAATACAAATCCCAAAGAAAATTCGATATTACTAGTAGTAAATTACTAGACAAAGAAGTGGAAAACGGAGCTATTTGTAAGATTGCCAGGCAACATAAGAGTCAAAGAGAATATTAATCATGATTCTATGTCCCTAACAAAGTTTAATTTTCCTCGCGCGCATCCTCTGAGGTTAATTTTAAAAACTTTATTAATAGGTAGGAGATGCAACGAAAAAACCCCACTATGTAACTAATTTCTAAATAAACTTTGGGTTTTTCAAGGAAAAATGTACATTTTCCCATGAATGTTTTTACTTGAATTGTAATAGGCTATGTTGCAAGTAAATATTTCACATATATATCTTGATACTTCTAAATGTCTATGAGGTTCAGAAAAATTAATTCTTTTGTTGATTATAGAAATTCATTGCTATTGCTTATTTTGTTATTAATTTTAAAATGATTGCAACTCCTTAGCTAAAGTTGCAATGCGCACAGCCGATAGACACTTGTACCTAACGTCTGCCTTGCCATGAGAGTTCGGGCTAAGCATCCTTTCTCCAGTCCAATCTGCTTTTGCAAGCAGAGACGACACACAGATGAAGCCTGTGTAAGCAGATATTTGAGGTTAAAGGAATCACTGCTGATACGGCAAACGCGACAGACCTTCTAGAACTGATGACGTCGTCACCAGCTTAAGAGTTACGTTACTTGCTGTAAGAGATACGACTTTAGGATAAATTTTTTGTTTTTTTAATACTCGACCCACATGAGAAGAATGTCTGAAAAAAAAAAAAACAGTACCAAAATTGAACAATATATTAGTTTCATGTTGGAAAAACAAAAACTGCAAGATTATGTTAAATTTAAATATTCCTTATTGAAACTAATGAAAAAGGTTTCCATACAAATTCTATATATTATTAACCCTGTATAAGATTCATATAGGATTATTTCATAGATAACATTTTCACTTCTAGACTTCCTGACTTTAAAATCTCTTTTATTTTATTTTATTTATTTTATTTATTATTATTTTTATTTATTTATTTATTTATTTAATTTTTTTTTTTTTCATTGACTACGAATATAATCACCGGACAGACATATGTCAGTAGGTTTTTGGATATGTGTTTGAACTTTTAGCTTATTTGTCATTACTAAAGCGTTAAGTTAGAGTTCGAATCTTTACGCATATATATTTAGATTTAATTAACCTTGGGTTACGTTTTGCTTATTGATTTTATCGTGATTCCTTTTTTTATTATAATTTGTAACCCTTCCGACTTCTTACGGAGTGTATTATATTGACTCCACTTGTATCCACCATTTATCTTATTTTTTTTTTTTTTATTTATTTATTTATATATTTTTTTATATATATATTTGATAAATTAATGGTTGGCTTGAATATGTGGAAAGTGTTTCTAGCGGCGTACCGTATAAGGCTACTTGCGGCATCGATTCTATAGATACAATATAGAAATGATAAATGGTATTTAAAACCGCGAGAACCGCTATAATCCGTTCGGATCCAATATCACGAGTTGTAACTCGTAAGACATTGACACTTCCTATTTAATATCAGTTATTCTACCAACCGATTGACTCTGGGTGATAAAATATATTATTGGTTTTCTTAATGGAAAGGAATTCACACAACGTGTTTAAGGAGATTATTATTGATTTACACCACCCAGAGTCACAGATTATTATGTGTTTGAATTCCTATTTATTGATTTAGCACTCATAATATTCGTAAACGCACTCAATTGCGGTGTTTGTTTTTAGTGCTATTAATTCTATATAACGTGTCAAGGAACTATTAACACTAAGAAGTGTTTATTCTCTGTCAGACTCGTAATTCTGTTAATAATTCTACGTATATTCTTTCAAGGATTGAATTTTGGCACAGGATAGGCCCTTAACTGACAGGTGTCTTAGTGTGTCCCTTGTTTTCATGACACGTGTTACAATCAGTTATGTGCTTTTTATATCTGTAAGCATTGTAGGCCAGTAAAACATGGATTTGGCTTTCCGTGACATAGGAGGGAACCCTGGATGACGGAATGCAACCAGTTTATGACGATTGGTATGAAAGAGATTATTATTACTACCTGGTCGTTAGTCATCTGCTGTGTTCTTTCGGGTTTTCCTCGTCACAGACCTACATAGAACATTTACATTTGATTACATTATTCTGATACACATACTATAAATATACTTTTGCTTTAGGGTTTCTGCTCGAAGTGTTTTATTGTTTTGCCTAGCCACTGACCCTGTTTCCGTTTCGAAGTGTTTATTGTTTGGTTGGTTTATTTATTGTGCTTATCGCTGTTGACACTTGCTTTGTTCAGTTTGTAACAGTTTCTGCGCTCCGACCCAGATATTCATGCTCGCGATCTCTTGGGTTAAGGGATTTTCTTGTTTAGATACGGTTTTAACAATAGGCACGGATGTTTCTATATCTTTTAGTCCATTAATGGTTCTTTGCTGTATGGTGCGGGATTGCGGGATAATGCGTCAGCTATGATATTTGCTTTCCCAGGTAATATCTTATCTTAGCTCCAATAACCTGAATGATCATTTGTCACCGAGTTCCTTTTGGACTGTGATTAAAGCCTTTGAAAAACTCGGTAAAGGACTCATGTTCAGTAAGGACTTTATCAGGATAGCCATAGATTATGAACTTAAAATGTACTAGTGAGTTAAAGATACCTAGCCCTTCCTTGCTTATTACTGCATATTTACTTTCAGAGGGCTTTAGTTTACGTGAATAAAAAGTTATAGGAAAGAACTGTTTATCATATTGCTGAAGTAGTATCCCTCTTACCCCCTTGGTCTGAGGCGTCTGTTGCAATAAAAAAAAATTCCTTATTTAAATCAGGGATTTTTAAGTTAGGTAAGCTGCATTATTCCGCTTTTAAGATATCGAACGCCTGTTGATGCTTTTTAGACCATAATCAATCTACTCTCTTCTTCGTAAGATCTGTTAAAGGAGCTGTCATGATTTGAAGAGTTACATATTTGCATACGATTGTAATACCCACTACAGCGCAAAAGTGCTGTATCCCCCTTTTACGTTAATAGGTACCGGAAGTTATGAATAGCCGACACCTTACCACGGACTACGTTTAAGACCTTGACTAGACACATAAAACCTAGATAACATGTTCGGTTTTAAAAAACTCACATTTAGATATTTTACTCCTGAGATTATTTGTCTTTGTCTCTGTAGCACTAGCTCTACTTTATGTGAATGTACTTCTAAGGTATTAGAAAAGATTACAAGATCATCCATATAGGCATGTAGGTTATCCCTAAAAGTCTCCAACACTATATTGTAATTTGGGGCGCAACGTAAGCCGGAGGCATGCGTAAAAATTGATAATGTCCCCTGTGTGCTGAAACGGTGTATGAGGTACAATCACTTAGGTAATGGGTATCAGGTAAAAGCCTTTAAGTAAGTCCAAGTTGGTGAAAAAAAAATTTATTCTAACCTAACAGAGATAAGATGTCGTCGGTACATCGCACTGGAAACTATCGGAAGTCGTTTCCTTGTTTAAGCGACAGCAATCCTGCGCAGATACGCCAAGTCCGATCTTTTATGGCATGACGTTTTGAGGGAAAAATTATATGGCTTATTTGATTTCCTAATGGCTCCTATTACTAACATTTTTCAACTTCGTCTTTATCTCTATTTTAAAATTTCATTGAGAATCTATACGATGGTACGTAAATAGCTTTATGTTTGTCCTTAGACCGTGTTTGTTTTCAATGACATCCGTTTTTTCTCCCAGAGATCACTCGCTAGTGGAGAAACTTCCTGGTATTCAGGTAGAAGATAAAAAAAATTCTGCTGAATCACCTCTGCTTGAATGACTTTACGGATATTACTTTAGATAGATTATCAGAGAGATTCATCCACGACTGGTTGGGCGTGATTAAAAATTAGCAACAATAAAAAATGCGATATTTATAACTTCCGTATCCACGATATGTATACTTTTTAGGGCTTTGTTCGCGGAAATCGTTATATTTCAGAGTGTCGGGAAGGATTAAAATTTCATTTCCCAGCAAAGTCTTTTTACACGCACTAAGACTTCGAGGGTGCATGCTTCTCGAGATTTTGCGTGCAAAGTACGACTGCGGTTGTGAATTCTGTTGGGTCATTTGAACAATGTTACGATTTTATGAGACAAATGTATAGTTCCTTTATATAGTTATTATTTGATTAACTGTCTCATTTTTGTTCAAACGGATTTTTACTATGTTTGAAGGTTTATAGGATTTTCCTTTGATAAACACGCCTTATTTTGCAGGATGTAAGATAATATTTTGTATACCCCTAGATGAGATCTTACAATTACACTACATACAGATCATGTTTTTTATAACTATAGAGGTATCTGTAAGCGCTCGCTTATCCGGACTTCTCATTAGGAAGTTCGAACAACAGACGGTGAGTCCGTAAATACAAGATATTACGTGTACTAAAGAAATAAAACAAGATATTCTAATTTTTAAACGGCGCGTACAGTTGGGCTTAATCCACCAGTATTTATTATAAATTATATTATAAAATTAAAACGAAAACCTGCTCTGATTACTTATACGGTCGTGTGTTTCATAGGAAAAATCCTTTTTAATTCAAAAAGATATTGGTATGAACCAACATCGCTTTTCCCCACTCTGCTAGAGTCTTATTGTGTGGAATTTGCTATGCTTTGAACACTTCGGCAGTTTTTGACTAACCTTGACCGCTTTGACTAGGTGACACAGTAACCGAGTTTGCTTGTTTGATTCTGAAAGGCTACTGTTTCTATTTCTTTTTGTAATAATTAGATCCTTCTCTTTATTACCATCGGCAAACGTATTGTGTGTTTTTAGCATTATGTTGCTGGTTACGTATAAAGCAATGAATGACGAACTATTAGGAACTGAGCGATTACTAATAAGACAAGTTATCTCTACTGTATTCAATATTAACTGTTTGTACTTCATTCTTTTGCTAAAATTTGAAATAGTGAGGGATCCTGGTCAGCGCATTTAGCCTGATGAAAGTTTTTTACAGACATGTTATTCCTTGCAATCCAGCCGTATTTTTAAAGTTAAGTTGAGTCATTGAGGTTCGATATTTTATATAACTCAAAAACTCAAGGCTAAAACTGCGATCTGGGGACTTGCAAAGGAGCATTTATTGTCATGACCCGAAATATGTTTTACCTCTAATTTATATAGATTTGTACGGGTGTTCCACTTGTTTTTTGTGTGTTTTCTAATCACTACGGTGCTTAACGACCCTATCCATGCATCTGTATAAATACAGAACGTCCACTGCGTAAACGCATATTCACTGTTTAATATGATTTTTGTTACGTAAGGGATTAATAATCACCCATGATATAAATTAACATAGTATATGATTATGATATTTCAGTAGAACTTCTGGAAACAGACACTCAAAGATAAAAACTCGCAGTAGCGAAATCTCAATGATATAGATAATTTCTGTAAAAAAGTAAGATTAAGAATGTCTCGTAACTTCAGCACAGGAATAACGCAATTCGACCTGCAAAGGAAACACTCAAAGTTACTCCAAATGAATAAAATTGTACTTAGCTTGCTTTTGTGGGAAGTTACGGTGTTCCGATAACGACACACGGCCTTGGTCCTCCTTCTCTATTTAGCGGACGACCTGGTTTGGCTTCAGTTTTCCCCCGTGCGCGTTGTTTCGATGATTCGAGCCCTTGAAAATCCGATGCTGCAGACGCGTTCGGTTTGTTTCTTGCAGTGCCGGAAACGCTCACTAACGATGTTTTCTTGAATGATTCTAATGAGAGACGAAGCTTCCGTTGCCGTAGGAAAAAAAAAGGACACGTCGGTTTTTTGTTTTGTTTCTTGAAGTTATTCACTAACGATGATACTAAGTTGCTTGACGAATCTTGTTGTTTTCTGAAGTCGTTGACTTCATGATTTATTATTCTGTTTTTTCTTCGTAGGACGTTGTAGAGTTCTTCTGGTCCGCTGGCCACCAATATTAGGGCTTGTGCCTTGTATGATACGGCGCCCTATGAGGTAATGTTTAGACTAGCGATAATCTATACGCTAAGTCGGTTTGGTATTGCACTTCCATCTTCAATGGAGTGTCTGGGGTTTTGTAGATCACTTACGAAGTCGGTATTATCTTTACGACGATGTGTTAAACTCATGGTTCGGTGAGGTTTTTTTCTTGTAGAAAACACTAAGTATAAAAAAATTATATATTCTTCTGAAGTTTTGCATGGTGAAGATCAGATATGATTGTACAAGTCTTCTAATAACGATAGCTTGATCGCTTCTGCCAATGATGATGGCTAATCCTATTCCTCTACATGATAAAGCTTAGGTAAAGAGGTACAGGTCTTCTAATGACGATCACTAACTCTGTTCTGCTTGTCTACCATCTCCGTTACAAGTTATGAAGGAACAGACAGTAGTTCGAACATATGAACATACATTACAATACATAGTTTCATACGAACACACAATCAAATGACACGCTACAGATCACGTAGGCGGTAGTTGTCTCAAGCAGGGAGCTTGGACTAATGTTTATAAACAATTGAATGACTACAGGTGACGGCATGTTATCTTAGCCTACTTTTATTGTATACGTCATCTTTAGCGTCTCTAGTCTGATCACATTCCTGCAAGCAATCTGGTTGACCTCTTTAGTTTTAGACTTTTATATATATGGACTAACATTCCATATTTTTATTATGTAAACACTTACAAATATGCACACAAGGTGTTGAATAAAAATGATCCATTAGATATCATGACTATAAAAGATGGAAACGACTGATGTTGTGGATGCATAGAAAGTAATAAGGCTATGGTATACTTCTGTCCCTTTTACAGCTTATTCCCAGTCGGCTGTTAAAATCTGTGTTCTGTCTGGGCCGTGAGTCACCATTGACTTGGCCGGCTATAAGTAGGAGTCCTTAGAGATTTTCCGTTTTTTCCAGGTGTCAGGGCCGTAATACCTTAAATCTTGTCAAGCTGACAACAGGTTTCTTTCATCCATTAAATATGACATCGAATAAAGATCGTAATACCTTACATCTTGGCAAGCTGACAAAAAGTTTCTCTCGTCAGTAAATTATGACACCGAATAAAACTCACAAGAAAATGCGTTGGGTAATAATATAAATATTTTAGAATTTCAACATTTATTGTGATATTTACCATGTTATTTCTGTTTTATTTTATAAAGTATGTAGAGGAATGTTCTATTGCTTTCTTGTTTTGTATAATTGAATCTTGCCAATCAATGGAGCCTGCAGGGGAGTTAAAATAATCACAAAGGTGATTTCGTTAAGCCTTGCAAATCATGGTTCCTCACGGACGCCTTGAGTGAGTCAGGTTCGGTAATAAAGTTTCGTCAGACTTCCAGTGAACAGGTATGGCCTCATGTGTCTCATCTTGATCTGCCTCATTCGCGACATTATCAAAATTAAGTTGTCCAACATACTAGCGGCCGATACCACGGACTCGATACGGTCATGTCGAAGATTGGGCATAAAGTTTCGTCAGGCCTCCAGTGAACATGTATGGCCTTATGTGAGAGAAAAATCATGAATATTGATTTTATTATGAGATGGTATACGAAAGGTATTCTATGTTAAATATGTATTATTTCTGTAGAAAAGAAATGGTATGCAGAAGGTGTTTCATATTAATATTAATACGCTTTAAACAAGCACTGAATGAAAACAGTATTATATTTGTGAACAATATCTACCAGTTTGCTAGTATGCCAAAGCCATTCTCCACTGTAGGTCTTGCCGTGCTCAGTCGGTAATTAAAGATGTGCTCATGTGCTGTCAGATTTCGTGCAGGGTATGGTTTCATTATATAATTCTTCAGAGTGAAGGTGTCATCTCCAATGAGGAAATATGGGACTGGGTGTTTATCTTCATTCTCGTTTGGCAATCTTTCAGGAGCAGGCAGATTGGCTTCATTATGTACAAGCACTTAACACCATCAGACTCAGAACCTATGGCACCTACATCGATGTACATGAGTAAAATCTCTTATGGTTGTAGTATTGAGTTCCTCCTTTCACTGAGATTTGGGTTCTGATGAGTTTCTTGTCTATTGCTCCAAGGGTGTGTGGGAAATTCCAGTATTCTTCAAAACTATGAACTACTTCCTTCCATTGCTCTGGGGTCATGGATGACTGCTCCACCTCATCGCCATATGCAGCCACTATGGCCATACAAGTTTCAGGTACAATACCGCAGACTGTGTCGGCAACTACTCGGAATTGGAAGGCCAGGCTCTTGTAGGATTCTCCGGTTGCAAGGTAACACAGGGTAATTGCTACATGCAGGTCTGGCTCAATGGGTCTTCTCCAGAATGTGAGTTTTTTCTTGACACTTTCAGCAATTTTATTGAAAAGCTCCTCTTTAATCCTGGTAAAGTTCCGGTATAGTCCTGGAGTTTCAGTTGCTAATTCTCTCATCAAGTTGTCGTAGTAACCTTTCTCCTCTTTTCTTTGTAAGTCGGACCACATCCAGCATCTTCTTCTCCTTCTTTTTAGTTTCTTGCACTTTCATTCATGTAATATTTACATTACTCTTAACAACAACTTAGCATAGTAATGAATAATCCAACATGGCCAGTGCTAATTCAAGACCATCTAAGTAGTCTAATATCAGTCCCAGATATTGCTGGGTCTTCAAAACTTCCTGTTCGTCCGTCTTGTGTCTCTGTCAGTGCCTAGAATGGGTATGAGTGTCAAATTCCCAACACTCTTATATACTTATTCCAACATGTTCACGACACAGTTTATGTACTTCATAATATGTCTGACTGTGTATTAAGTATGTCTAAATTACTTTACGTCTTATGTAATTGCCTTTACATCAGTCGGTGTCCCCAAAAAACCTTAAAAGTGGGTGTAGCCTAGAGTCGACATACGTGGACAACTACGTAATTCGGGAATCTCCTCTAGACGTACGTAATGCTGTCGTGATTGTACATTGCATAAATCGTGCTGTTGTCGTATTCGACCGATTTTTTTTTTAGCCCAAGGCCAGCGACTGCCAACGACTGATACAAAAATAAGCCATTAAGACGGTCGATGGCTTGAGTCGCCTATGTTTGATCCCAGCTTAAGGCTATTTTACATTTGTTTCCATGATTCTGTTGATAGATATTGCCTGATGGCGTTTTATTTTGAAAAAGAGAAGACAGAGGACAGTCTCTATATCCCTTTCAGTTTTTTATTTCCTGGCTAGTGTTACTTTTTGCTACGTAACTATTCATTTTATTGAAGACCAATGCTCTTGAAAATGGCCATGGTACTGTTTTTACATAGTATATATCTTTTTTAGTCTCCTACAGCCCTACTGGAAAGAATAATAAATAGTGTTACATTCCTTGCTCACTGCTTTCTTGAACCATCTACATGAACATTTTATAGAATTTTACTCTGTTAGGGCAAAAGATCGATTACTTAGCAACTTAGGAAGGGTATAGTCCCATTGCTTTATTCTCATTAAAGACGCACAAAGGGGAGGTTTAGAATCGACTCAACATCTCTTGAATACAGCAAGCATAACAATACCAAATATACTATATATATGCATGTAAATAATTGCTTGTATCATAGAAATACGGGGGGGGTCTGGTAAGCAGACGAGAGTGGGTTCTTTCTGCGTCATCGAAGTCCAAGAAGGTTCTTTTGTATCATGGAAACATAGCATAAGAATTTCTATTGCACTGAGGCACAAGGCAAGGACTCCTTTCATAATGAAAAGGCAGGGAAGTCCTTCCGGTGTTAATAGAATGGAAGTTGAGGGGAGACTATTCTTTTCTTCACTGACGTACAGGTTAGATCTTTTAGAGATGAAAAGATCGTGCAACAAATATCAAATTCCTTTAAATTCATTACGCTAAACACTGGGTTATTCAGAGATGCTTTTATGATGATAATATCGTAAACATTCTTCAGTGGAATATAATTAACACAATATTTCCTCAGGTTCTGATTTCCATACCACAATATACGCGAAGAAGAATATTTTCTATAGTAATTTTCAGTAGTTCAACAATCGCTGATCTGTGCAACACTAGATTTTCAAAGAAAATTTGACACCAATATTTCTACAGCTCTGCAGCTGTTCTTAATTAGTGCAACATCGTAAGCTTGCAGGCGAAATTTCCAACATCGTTCTACCGAGAGTCTCCTAATCCCCGGCATCCCCCCTCCCCCCAAAACCCACAAACCAGCTCCTCCCAGCCTCATAGCGTCCCCTAAGCTCATCAGTTATCATTACTGTTTATTAGCTCGCCGCCCAGAGACACTCAAATTAAATTCCCTGTTATATAATGAAATATTTAGGGGATGATGAATTAAAGAAGCAAAGTAAAGGGGGACCAATTTTAGTTTATTTGATGTGGAACATTTTAGCTTTCTTTGGGCGAAACATTTTGCAGATGAAAGGGAAAATTTTGGGAAAAATTATTTCCGTGTTCAATTTCAGCTGCGGTTTAAATATTGCTAGTAATTTTATGAGAGAACAGAGACAACCTTATACATCTTTCAGCTTATCATCGTTGCTTTCGTGGAAAAGTTTCAACCGTGAGTTAGTGGAGAAAAAGTATGGAAGAACAGGAAAAAAATAATAAATGCAAACGTAACTAGGTAAGGGGACAGATGAACAAAAAGTACATATAAAAGGTATATTTAGATTATAAATACCAAAGCAAAATTATACATTGTGTTGACAGAAAAGCAATAACAAATGTAAATTGAAGGATAAAAAAAACTAATAAAACTTAAAAGAAAATTGTCTTTCCTTCTCAACACTGTTCATTCGTGGTTACCCAGTTTACCAGAACGTTTTCAGTTCAACAAAGATGCTTATTTTGCGATAATGGTAATAAAATTTGTTTCACAAAATTTTTGTAAAAATTAAACAATTAATTATGGAACAGAATCCGGGATTATGCTCCCGTATTGTGTCCAACCTCGTGCAAATGGAGACGTTTCTTCGTTTTTACATCCATTTTGTTCAACCCAGGACAATTTGGCTTGATCAGTCATAATTGGAAGTGTAGACTTCTCAAAACACGTCAGTAACTGGATATCTGTAATCAGAGATATCTGTAGTCCGAGATATCTCTTTTCCCTGCCCTTACTTAGACACTGTAATGGATTCTCCTAGTCAGTAGATGAAAGGGGGGAAGGGGCGTTCGTTTCTTTCACCTATTTATGGAAATATTTTTATATTTTACACTTTTCACACTGAACTATTCTGGCATTTACAGACTTTGCTCAGTTTCATAGAATTTTGTTGATAAATTAAGAAATAACATTTTGCCCAGTTGAAAGATTCGTTAGTTTTTATGGTTTTTCTCTTTACTAAAACTCCTATAGATTCTATTTTAGAGTATCTTAGTAATAAACTAATCCATCAAGAATTACCTCTACCTGTATGTCATATTATTTCACTCACTAAGTTGTGCAAATTTGTGATTGTAAGTTATATATTCACTGGCGAATTTTACCAACAAATATTTGGTATGGCAATAGGCAACACTTTACTCCTGCTCTCCTCTCAAACTTGTCTACAGAAAGCAAGGAGAATCGAAGAGCAAGTACAGCTCCAGCTCGGAGTTGGCCTCATCGAGGATAGCCACAATGAGTGGTCCTCCCCAGTAGTCTTGGCTCCTATGGAAGAAGGGGGAGATAGGTTATCGATCGACTTCCGTAAATCAAATGCAGTGACCAAACCCGAACCAAAACCCCTTCTGCAAATTGAAGCCTACTTAGACAGCCTAGGCAGTGCCCGCTACTTGAGCAAGATAGATCTAGAAAAGGGATACTGGCAGGTGCCCTGTCAGAGAAGTCATGCCCTCTGACTGCCTTTACCATGCCCATTGGCCTCTCTATTAGTGTAAGGTGATGTCCTTTGGACTAAGGAACATGCCTAGCTGTTTCCAGAGGCTAATGAATAAAATCTTGTGTGGTGTCCCCAGATGACATAGTTACCTACTCCCACTGATAGGAGGAGCACCTGCAAATTCTTCGCCAAATCCTCACCACCCTAAAAAGGGCCAATTTTGTCATTAACCTAAAGAAGTGCCATACCGAAGACCAAGAGGAACCTCAGTGCTTCGTAAGAATTGTCCAGTACTTTTGGTGTTTCATTCCCAACTTCACTGATGCTGCTGTTCTTATAACTAACCTTTTCCGAGGAAAGCAACCATTGTACATCTGGGTGTGAGCAAACATACTCTTCAGTCAACCAGTTCTCCATACACCTGACTATAACCGGCCCCTCTACATGGCTGCGGCAGTGATGCGATCATGTTCCAAGAAAAAGATGAGGTTAGGCAACCAGTAGCCTAGTATTCCAAGAAGCTAAACTCAGCTCAAACCCGGTATAGCATAATTGAAAAGGAACTTCTGGGCATGAACGTGGCTATGAAATAGTTCGAATCCTATGATGCTGACTATAAATTCCCTTTAACAGTCCTTACTGATCATGACCCCCTTAAGTATCTCATGACTTTTATGAACCAGAACAAACATTTATTGTGTTGATGCATTGATCTCTAAGACTACAATTGGAGAATTGAACATATCAAAGGTACAGATAATAAAATTCCTGGTCCCTCCAGAGTGAAGGGTTACGTTATTTCCACTCAGAATAGCACCCCTAGAAAGCGCAAGGTATTTCCTTCTTTTGAATCTGTCCTTTCATCACACTTATTGTCCTCGTATTGTACCCCGAGTGCTAGTGCCAACCGCCGATCAACTGGACTCCACAAGTCCCTGATTCTCAAAACATGCTGCTGCAAGGATAGAAAAGCAACTTGTACTTAAAATCAGAGCCACTAGGCCTTAGCGACAATAGTGTCATGTCTGGCACTGTGCCCCGTCTTATTCCTTGGCATCACCTAACATAACCCCATGTGCACTACATTTGACCTGCCTCATCAAAACAAACTAAATGCATGACTTTGCATAACAAAGTTAACTTAACATATTCTTATGTTGTCATATTTAGTCATGAGATATGCATTCATGATATATTTTTGCTCATACACATACTGCATTAGAGTAACAGCAAAATTTACTTAAAGCATTAACTTCTAGCAACAATTCTATCCTGCTATGGTGTAATTATTCACACTGATGTAACATAATTTACAGTTAATTTTACTACAAAAATACTAATTTTATGTAAATTAATGCAATCAAGGGTAGATAACAAAAGATAATATTAAAGCCAAGTTGCCTTGCTTGTAGACAATCTCACCCAATTAAAGGTGTGATATGTCAAGTTGTTTATTTATATTTATATTTACATATATATATATATATATATATATATATATATATATATATATATATATATATATATATATATATACATATAAACTATAAATCTGCTATTAACTGCATTTAGGTTGGGGAGGAGTAATAAAGGTCCCACTTCCATGCCATCTCTGCTTACAAATTATTTCATAGCTTACAAATTATTTCATAACTCTCCATGAAAGATTACTTGTTGGTTAACTCCGACATAAGCGTTACCTATAGCAGAATCCTATGACAGATCTGGGTTGAAAGCCGACTTCATATTGGGTAATATCAAGATAAACTCTGGGAGTTAGTTAGATTAACTATACTTTCACTAATATTTATATCAGAAAGATTACAGTAACAAGATTACAAATAAAGATCTTATAGTATTTAAATGAAGGTCAGAATCTTCAGATATTTGGACGGACGAAATATGGGGGAAAAGGGTTCCCACCAGAGCAAGCAGGTACTGAAAAGCCAAATTCCACAACCACTCTACCACAACCTGCGTCAATGAACTCAATTGTTTCCTATTTGTTTTTCATCTCAGCATCTCCAAAGAATCCAGCGTTTTGCATCTGTCTCTAACTGGCAAGAGCTAAGGGTTATCAACCCCACTATTTGATATATATATATATCTATATATATATATATATATATATATATATATATATATATATATATATATATATATATATATATATATATCTGCCAGTGCCTTTAAGATGGCTTGGCCACCTTTGCCTTTTGTCCACCCCTGTCACACACTACATTGGCTACTAGTTCATAATGTGTGCAAGATAGCTCCTACAACACATATTTTGACCATCATTATAGCTACCAAAACTGCAATCACTGGAAATGGGTAGCGTTCATCGAAGAATAATTCATCCCCATCGTTATCCTCAAGCGGTGGAACTGTAACCGTCCCCAGTGTAGGTGGAACTTTAACTGCCTCGTGGTCCCATGAAAGTGTTTCATGAACACCTTTGTCAACGAGTTCTATACCCACCAGCTGAGCACCATGAACCATCTCGAAACGACTCTGCATGAGCCATTATTAAGGATCTGCGACCCCTGTAGGTGTATCCTAACACCCTCATTGCTGAACTGTAGATTCAACATCTTCCGATAAAGGAATTGTAACTGCCACCTCGTTGCCGACTTGAAATATCCCGTGACTTCCATGCAAGTGTGTCCTGCACCTGCTTCGTAGAAATATTGTAGATTCCTGATTTGTCCCAGAATCTATCTTGAGACGATCCATCGACGATATCTCGTCCTTGCAATGGCGACCCGTGACATCTTCGCCCGTGTGAAGATCCAACCTCTGGCGTTGTAGATCCTATGTTGTTTTCGTTGTCACCACTCGTGTGAACTTGGGAATTCTCCAAAGTCATCATGTGTCCATGTTTCGTCATTATTAGGTTCTAACTGACCTTTTGACAACTCTACGTGATCTTAGAACAATTAAAGTCTTGCTTTAACACACGAATCTTCATGAACTAACATACCCAATCTCATAGTCAATTATTACGGACTAAAATTCTTCACTAAAATAAAATATGATCTTTATCTACTGACCCCTATTAAGCTTAATGGGAGAATTATTATCAATAACCTACCACTCATTATTAATCCCGTATCTGACAAATATACTATTAAAAACCCCATAATGTTTATAGAGCCAAACCCCTGTAATGTTTATACAGCTAACCTCCATCAATTATGTTGAATATACCTTCCATCTTACGTATCCCAAGACAAATTCTACCTCCATTCTATAATAGACGTCATGGGAATCAAGACAAGAGTGGTGCATTCACTTGTTCATCACAACCTGGGTCTTAGCCCAAGCACTCCCCGGCAACACCACTTGGCACACTAACGCTCAGTGCCACAACATGTGTCTTTGACAATTTTGCCACTGGTGCCATTCATAACTATATTCATGGTGAATTTGCTAAGGAACATCACCTTCATCATTAGCATGCTCATAGAAGACTTACGGAAAAACCACTTCATCCCTAGCTGAAACCTAATAAACAATGGTGTGGCAATTAAAAGACCACACAGAGTAAAAAGTATGTAAGAATGGTGTCACTTGATATTGTGTGCTGCGCACAATTGGCACTCTCTGAGCACTCAAGGAATATTGGAGGGGGACACAGGTGGTATATGTTGAAGAATATGGTTAACCACAGGAATGCATCCCAGCAGGGAGTGGAGCGAGTGCCTCACAGCCTGCGAACAGTGCCTACTACTGTTGTCCGGTCCTACCTGGAAAAAAGGAGCGCTTTGCAGCTGTTGCTATGGGCACAGTTGATGATTCCATCGAGGATGCATTTTTGTGCTTCCAAGCAAAAAAACAAAAGTAGTGACTACCATAGCAAAATTAACAGTAACCTCTTCGAACGTTGGCTGACGTTGCAGCTCCTTCCAGCATTGCCTGAGCCATCAGTGCTGGTGCTTACCAATGCAACCTACTACAACCAGTTGAGTGAGGAAAGTTGCTGCCTACCACCTCCACCATCAAAGCAGAGATTGTGAAATGGTTATCATGCTACCAGATACCTTTCCCACCACCGCCAAATGTCCTGAGTTGCTGCAGATCAGTAAGTAGAACTGCCCACATCTTCTGTACAAGATTGACACAGTCACCCGTGGCTGCTACCTGCTCATCCTGAGCTCAACACAGGTCTGGGGATACATAAAAAATCATATGCAATCTTCATAACAGCGGTTCACTTGGGCAGATATGCAGGTCAGGATAGAGGAAACTAAGGTTAGCACAGCAAGAAAGGTGTGGGAAGGTGCAGTGAGACAGTCCAGAGCCTTCAAGGATGAGTACTGGTCCACAGGTAATGTCCACTAACCTGTAGATCCCATGATTATTAACATTGATAGTGATGGCGTGGACGATTTGTTCCTTGACAGTGACAAAGAGTGTGAATAAAATTGCTGTGATATTCTCAATTGTTTGCATCACTTTTCAACCTATGATAATACTTAATACATGGTAGAGAGAAAGAGAGAGAGAGAGACCGATTTCATAATTCCTCTATCACTCTAAATAGTAGTGTTAATTATACTCTTATACTAGGCTGTAGATTAAATGGTGCGATTTAGTTTTGGGTTACCTTATCTTATCTACTTGTAGTCAACATGTTGGTATGTGGGGTAAAGGATTTAACAGATTGTGACAGTAGGTTTATTATACTGGGTGAATTTGGTGAAGGTCATACGCTCTTTAGCTTACTCCCATTTATATAACAAGAAAAAACAATCACAATTAAAAAAAAACATATTTATAGTATCAACTATTACTCAATATATCATATGCAGGAAAGCAGGCGGCAGAGATAGGAGGCCAGGAAAGTGTGTTGAAGGAGGGATGAGGATTGGAAGGGAGAGGGAGGGAGATAGGGAGGGATGGGTTGGGGATATAGGACATTCAAATGTATCCCATTTGACAATGCACTATATAAAGAAAAATTTGCGGTAGGAGTCTTGTATACTGTGTCCAAGCAACATTTCGATCAAAGAATTAGTTTGAAAGATATTTTGACAAAATGAAGACCCCAGTCCTAGAAATGGATAGTAGAATTCAACGATCACAAATAAATGTTGTTTAGCTACATTTACACTACTTACCTGATATGTAAAGCCATAAGTACCAGTGTATGCTAATTACTAAAATGAGATTATTTGCAAGTCTTCCACTGTCGACTAATTACCAGGTACCTGATTCACCGCTTAGGGTCTTAGGTCAACAGATGCATAAAGTATTCATGCAGTTAAACGATACCAGTCATGTCATTTTAATAACTTTGGTAAGGATCTTGTATTACCGACGATAGATGATAATTTATGGACCTAATTTATAAATAAGAGAGAGATTGATTAAAAAGTCATAGGACGAAACTGAACTGTTCAAGATATTATTTCTAGAAAACCAAATAATTACAGGATAGAACACAAAAATTTAGATTAATTTGATATTCCGTTGCAATGTGCATGGGTGATTTTAACAAGCACGCTTATGCATCTATGACTTTGAGTAATGCACCGACGCTGCTGTCATACGCAAATAAATAATGCTGCCTGTGGGTAAATGTATAACCTCATAGCGTGGAAAATAAAATCCATATGAAAACGTGTTGTTTGTGACTGCTTACTCGTATAAAAAGATTTCAAAAAAGGAAAAAAAAGAGTGCAGCAATATAATCAAAATGGGATAGCACCTGTTCGCCATGACAGTGTTACCCACTGGTTTCCAAAGTAGAATCTACAACACGTCATGTGCTTGTTCTTGTTGCATTGTGAACCCCTAGTGATGTGAAAGTAGTTGGGGATGGATGTTGGGTTTGATTTGATACCCTGCTTAAAACTAACTCGTTGATCCAGAAGTTTTTCTCTTGAGTCTAGGTTCCAAGTCGACGTGGTTTCAATAATGAAGGAAGGGGAGGATTGGAGACAAGATTAGAGGATTAATAATAACTGAGATGGTATATGTACGACTCAGTTCCATGAGCTGCCACCAGGACGGTGCCATAGTCTTGTAGCCTTCTTGAAAAACCAGAAAACACCGGAAATAAGACAGCGCTTAGTATGTCCTGCATTTTTTCCCTGATTGTTTTCGTGTCGACGTTGTTGTATACATTCGTGATAGAAATGTTTCCTACCAAAGGTGTAAGAACTTTTACAGGCCATTTAGATAATTATGCGAAACTGGGCCTACTGAACTAATGATTAGTCTGATAGGGTTGTTGATTTTATGTCTTGAGTAAACCATACAGATAAGGTAGGGAGGAGCATCGAGGTGTAAGCTGTTTAATTAAGTGGTCAAGTCCTTTAGAACGGATTATATTTGTTTACTCAAATAATAGTTCACTGTCTGTGTAGGATCAGACATCAGTTTCGTGTAAGTTTCACTATCATTAAAAAATGTCATTATTTTATTTAACTAGTTACTTATCATTACCACTGCATTAGACGTATCTGCCCTTGTTACTTGCACTGTTTCGTCTTTTTATATGGTTTTTTATAGGCCTGGAGAAATCTTACGGGTACATTAGGGGGAGTAGGCCTGGGCACAGCACCACACGCAATACCTTTACAAATATTTATGTCCTCAGGTCATAAATTATGACTAAATTTTTACAAGTAACAAAATTATTTTGAGATATCGTCATAGTCCAGGTCACCGTCAGGAACACCAAAGCTCAATCCATAAACCAAAGCCGCTGTTGCAGTACTATCCACCTTTTTTTTCTGATGAATTAACCATGAAGTCTACGTTAGCATATATAGTCCAGTTGCTTTCAGCAGTAAGGTACTTCAGCTTGAATTGAAGCTTCCTTTCAAGACGGTTGCAACACCGGATCAATTTCATGTAGCAGTAATCCAGCATCCAATTCTTCCACTCCAAAGGAACAGTCTGATTAAAGCCATACCGTCTGCTTCTAAGGGTACGGAAAGCATCTACTTCCACTTTTGTGATTTCGATCTGTTTTCTAAGTATGATGCGTTGAAACTCGTCGAAAGGCAGTTCTGCTAAACGAAGAATTCTCCTTGGTAAAATCGACTTAGGCATCACTTTCTTACTCAAACACTCCCGTATCCAGTTAAGTCGAAGTTTCGGTTTGTGATGTTTGATAGAGCATTGTAGAAAGAAGTCACAAATAGAACGAGGCTCGGAAAATTCACAGAGAAGGCGTAGAAGTTGTGCGTGGTTTCCATTTTGCTTAAAATAATCACAGAAGATGCACATGAATACCACAGGAAAATGACAAGCAGAAGGTCAATATCGAGCACTTTCTCCTGTTTATTCATGGATCGCCAGGGCACAAATGAAATAAGGATGAAAAAGAGGTTACTATAATATTATAGATGTATAATTGTCAAAATGGTAAAAATCAGAGATTACTCATATTAATCCGGGATTATCCGGTCACAAACTAAAGCCATATATTTAACCATAAGAGATACGGAAGCTTAGCCATACAAAACATGTATAAAACTGAATATATTAATTTTGTTGCTTATATTTCTTTATAACTTTTTTAATCATGAAGGCATCGAGTTTAAAAAAACAAGTCTTGGTTTGTTTAAACTCGAAGCCTTCATAATTGAAAAAGTTGTTGATAAATATAAGCAACAAAATTAATATATTTACTTTTATTAGTGTTTTTTTAAATTTTGTATGGCCAAGCTTCCGTATGCTTGTATGTTAAATCTATGGTTTTAGTTTGTGACCTCGTGATCCCGGATTATCCTGAATCATCTCTGATTTTTACCATTTTAACAATTAACAATTTGGTATTCTTGATCTCTTTCCTTGCCCTGTAACCATTTTACACACACACACCACACCACCAACACACATAATAAATATATAATATATTATTATATATATATAATTATAGTATATATAATTAGATATATTAAATAATATTATTAATTTATATACAAATTTAATATAATACATATATATATATAGAATATATGAGTATAATATAAATTAGATGTATCTACGATGATAATATAATATTGATAATATAATAGTTATTATATATTATAATAATAAATATATCGAGCTGCAAATGTCCTTTTAATACAAATGTCCTTTAATGCGCTCTACCTCTGAGAATTTTTTTTTTAGTCAATAAGAAATTTGTCGGCTCACGGACGCGAACCATTGCGAGGTAGAGCGAATTAGATATTAAAGGACTTTTGTAGCTCGATGTACGTATATGAATCACGGTAATGTGATATGAATCATATAATGGCTACTGCGGACAAAAGCACTACAACGTTACTGAGGTCGAGGTGGGTTGATGCCGACTTCAAAACAAAAAACACCTGAGAGCGACAGGTAGTTGTAGTTGAGAGGCGGCATAAACTTATACTCTCTTGCAGTGGCGGTGTGGTTTAAGGCTTCACTGTGCGTTCTGGATTTTTGGGGTTCGATGGTTCGCTCCCGTGAGCCGAGAAAATTCTTATCGACTAAAAAGACTACCCTTCGGTTAACATATGAAAATATATTAATTCCGAGGTAGGGGGAATTAGATATTAAAGGATATTTGTAGCTCGATGTATGTATATGAATCACGGTAATGTGATATGACTCATATATATACACACACACATTATATATATATATATATATATATATATATATATATATATATATATATGTGTGTGTTGTGTGTGTGTGTGTGTGTGTGTGTGTGTGTGTGTAGATTCCAAATTAAAATAAATGTTATGATTGGCATTGTTACTAATTTACATTCAAATACTGATTCCTCTGTGACGTCCACATTACCTCGTAAGTTTCAGATATAGTTTTCCCCAGTGACCGAGCAGAATTGGCTGTGGCAAATTTCAGATCCTTGCAACTTCCTGCAGTTACCCCGAAACGTAGTGTAGCTATCAATCTTTCATTGTTGGTATGGATGTCTTCATAAAAGTAACTTGATTCTTAAGTAATGGTTCTACTAATGAGAGAACTTTTTAAAAAAAATTTCATGGTCCATTCAAATCAGAGTTTTTTCAAAATGTTGGTGTGAGATAGCTTTTGTCGTTTAGACCATTTTGTTCGATTACGTTTCTTTCTGCTTATCATCGTAACCAACAAATCAATGGTGCTCAGAGACAATGTCTCGATATCTTCTAGCACAAGAGGAGTGGTAACTATGGCTGTCCTCTCCTAACTAAATCTCAAGTAGAACTGAGGCGCTGACTGTAATTCGAAATGAATTGTGCGTGGATAAGACTGAGGTTCTTTAGTCTTTTAGATCACTCCAGCTGACTCTTTCTCTGACTTCTCTCAATGGATTGTTCTACAAATGCTGCAGTTCCTTCATCAACAGACCGTGATCTATCAATACCAGAACTTTTTTCCTTCTATTTATGCAATTTCTGTGTTGGTGCTTTAATGTACTGCGTTGTAATCATACTTTGGACATGGGTCAACAGCAGTTCGTTAAAGCAAGTTCCAGAAATTATGGAAAATATTTTATAAAATAGACGTTACATGAAACTTCAGAAAAACCGAAAAGCGAGACACATCATGTTAGAGTAATTGTAACGAAGCCATTAGTATTTCCAATTGCACCATGACTTTATAGACACCCTGCATATTACAATTTCTCAATTATGTTCGTGATAGCAATGGAAAATTACCATTTGCATCCAGTTTGAAGGGGAAAAGTTCCCCCTAAACATTTAGACGCTAAAGCACTAGTATCATAACAAGTTATCATCGAATACATATTTTAACGGAACCAAATTGCAATTACATTTATCTGCGCTACCCACATTACCCCATTGTAACCAGTTAAAAAGAAAAACCACCTCAATTTACCGTCCATGGCTAATTCGTACTGCTGATAACATTGGTGTTTGAAAACAAATTGCAGTGCGTTGTGATTTTCAAATCATATTCGTGTATATCCATGAAAAAAAATCAACTCCCAAAAGTTGTAGAATGCTATATTGCACGAAATTGAAAGAGGCTGCAATATTGCCGTCGTATTCCTGATAAACAGTCCAAAATGCACCACTGCAACCATTTTCAAAGAAAATTGATTTTCACCCACCTCCTGCATCGGCCTCCTAAAAACGTTCATGGCGATTGTGTATTGTAAAAATTTGCAAAGAATTGCAAATGTGCAGTCTGATTAATGATCAGTGACCCAAAATATCCATGCATCCAGTTTAAGTAAATAAATAAAAAAAAAATCCCCCCAAAAATTCAGGGCTGTAGACAAATGTTTTGAGAGTTTTTACATTGAATGCAACTTTTCAGTATATAATCCGTTCCATTATTTTGCTACCATATTTGTAATTTGCAACCTGGAATACATCCATATAACCAGTTTGAGAAAAGAAAGCATTTTCTCAACCAAAAACTTTTCATAGTTATAGCCTTCGTGTTTTAGATTAGAAGAATTTACGTATAAACCGCATCGCACGCAATCTGGAAGAAAAAACATTTATATACATATGTAATGCAATACATTACTTAAATACAGATATTTTCCATATCTGTAAATAAACCCAATGACCCAAGGGGTCATTGGCGAGATAGGAGGGTGATCAACAGCCATAACAGGACGTAAAACTAGACCATGCCATGCTTGCATTTGTCTGTATCAACAATTATCAACAATTCTTGTAAACAGGTCACAACACCTTCCATGGGAAGCTGTCGACCTATTCACCTGTAGCGGAAACACATGACTTCCGAGCCGTATGGCTACGTACTTGTTATTTCTTGTAAACGCTGAGATAGCTAGTGTTAAGCTATCGATGCGACCCTCTTGTAAAGTTAGTTCTACCTAAATCCTCAAACTGAGCGGTCATCTGACCAACCTTTCCTATACTCCAGTGGTGGAGCAGAGAAATAAAGTTGTTAAGAAGTTAACTCAGGAAGTTTGAGTAATCTCCCCCATTCTGAAGAAGAACAAAATCTACTTGATGTCGCTCCAACGAGAAAGGGAAAAAGAACCACAAATGCTTGCGTATCACAGTTGCAAGAATAGACCCATAACTGATCTCTGTCCTATACCATTGTAAGTGGTGGACCGGAGACAGTTAAACGCATACACTCACAAAAGTCAAAGGCTAAAACTGTTGTGATTTCAAAATCTTCATGCTGATTGCAAAATCTAAAGCTATCAATTGTCAATGTTTTGTGAATTTCGCCATAGTCTGCTCGCATTTAACGCCCAAAAAAGACATCATTTATGATTATCGATCCAAAACATCATATTATATCCTCTGAAAAAATAACAGCGATTTTCTTCCAACAACTTTCTTGTGCATCTCAATATTTGCATTAGGCACAATAGTCCTGTAAGGCCAAATTTCACCATTATGTACAATAAGAAAATATCCATTTTCATACTAAACGTCTAGGCAAAATACACATAGATTTTCGCATTCCTGCATTGAAACAAAATTTCAATACATTTCAGTTTTACAATCATACTCAATTTTACAATCATATTCGTAATTAAATATTTTCACCTAAAATATATAATTTGGGTTTTAGCAAAATTTTGGTTGGTAAGAACGTTTTCATTTCGTAATCCCATTGCAATGAACTGGAATTTTACAATCACAATCGTACCTCAAGATGAAAGATATACAATTACCCGGAGAATGAAGGAGAAAGCTATTTTTAACTCCAAAAACATCTCCAAAATATATTCTTGGAAATTTCCGTGAGAATATGCCTTAGTGCTAGGGAAATTTTGCTTAGATTACAATACTGTATTGCAGTGAAATGGCCTGGCATGTAATTTTGTAAATTTACTTGGTAGGGGCTGGCAATACTCGATTATACGAAGTTTAAAGAAGCTGCTTTTAAACCCCTCAAAAAACTTTGGGACAAAATTTAAACATACTACTGATCAGAGATATAAAAACCTTTTCACGCAAAGATATCCTAAACCACAGCCTTATAAGTTTCATTAAAAGTTCAATTCACATCTAAATTTCCCATTCTACCCTTTGTACGAATAGTGTGGATAAAAATCACCGGAAATTTTTTATTAGGCACTACAGTCGACAGGTTGATCAAATTTCCAATGATTGCTGTGAATTGTAGTTTTCTAAACACTTTCGAGGTTATCCCTTTTCAGGGCTATATTTTACGTGTCCTACTAGACTTTTTGAAGAGCAAATTGTAATGTACTGCAAATTTGCAATTTCATTTGTGATCATTAAAAAGTGCGTTATTATCTTTAGCTTGCAATAGAAAGTTATATTTGCCTGAAAAACATCTTGGCATTTTGATTACAATAAAGATTCGGAATATTGAGATACTGAAATCATACACGTGATTAGCAACAAGTGCTTTGAGAAAATTAATTAATTTAACAACTTCTGTGAAGATACCAAACGACAATGTATAAATTTGCACTACGTACAATTTGGGAGAGAAAAGCGCCATCACACCCAAGAAAGCATTGTGCTTTTGGTATTTGCATTAGCTATGATATTTTCCTATACCAGATTGTAATCTATTGTCATTTTAACTCATATATGTGGTTAGCGTCTCATAATACCTCAATATAAAAAGTTGAAATAAACTTTCCCAAAACGAAACCATTCAGAATTGTTTGGCCTCAAGTAAATTACAACACAAGTTCTCAGTGATATTCATGTGTAGCGATATATGATGTCCTTCTAAACCAGGTTTGAAGGGGAAAAGCAACAGTTACCACTGGAAATGTCGAGTGTATTTTGACAAAAAACAATTTTGCTGTATTGCAGCTAAATTGCAATATATTGCGATTTCACATGCTGTTTCGTCATTAGTGAATTAAAAGGATTCAATATGCCTAACTTGAAAAAAGTTCATCATTATGACTAGGTTCAACTGCGCAATATCTTGCACTTTGTTTTCAAAAGAGCAATATTGTAAAGATCAAATTTTGTCAAAGCACCAGCACTGTGGCTTTAGTCGATTTTAAGAGGTTGGATAAAATGGCTCTCTCTCCAATAAACTATTGTTGCATGCAATGCAAATTTGGCCAATTCTTTTACGTTATACTCGGTCCTTTTTTTTATTTTAAGAAAGCCGCAATCAAGGTTTTTTTTTGTTTTTTAATACTTAGTATTTTTAACTAGATACCATGAGATGGATTGGACCGTTAAAAAGCAGTTAATTGGCAGACTCGAAATATATTCCAATATTGCCACCAAAGGAAATTTTGCGAAAACAAACTTCTAAGATGAAAATGTATTTTTTATACTATGTGGAAAGGGGTGTTTACGGTCACTAATCACAGGTATTCTGCAGAATTGCAATACGTTCCAATCTGTTGCTACACCAGTTTACAAGTTATGCAAATATCCCCAAAACACCAAGAATTGGATAGTTTTGGGAGGAATTTTTAGTATTATTGTTGATTGATGAGCATGAATAAAATTCAGTCCGTATTACATAACGATTAATTTTTCTATTTGAATTGTAATTTGATTCATTGCATCTTAAATCCTATAATTTTTTCTCAAAATGCCAAGACTATAGCCTGCATGCTTTTGTAAGGGATGGTGGTTTTTCTTCATGGAATTGGATAAGTTATTTTGAGTCGATAATAACGAAAGTGACTAAAAATTGGCATTTGGTGGAATTCTTATCTAAAATCCTTCAATATTACAACCAATGAAAATTTTATATAAACTGGAAATCTATACATAATTTTTTTACTGGAATTCAATCTAATGGATTATTTTAGGTCAGTGTCTAGTTTCATGATTTAGGCGTTGGCTCCTGCAACGGAGGCTTATTCTGAATGCGATTAAAGGGGAAGACTAATCAAACCTTTTCACGAACGGAAAAAGGGTTAGCTGATGGCCAATACAATTTAAGGGAGGAAATCGTAAGGAAACTCCAAGGGTTATATTTACAGGGGAATGTATTTTCACCTTAAATGTTACTTTACTAAATCAAGGCGTTGGCAAGAACGCTCGTGACCATCGCATATGACTACATACTGGAACAATTGCAATGAGCACATGTTTAGGGACACGTGTGATGATTCGCAGCATGCATTATGGGCACCAGAGCATAAAGATAAGGGTATCCACCTTCACAGCAGGGAAATTGCAGGCACCTGCAATACAGACAATCGTATGAACACGTGTGCGACAAAATAGGGCGGGGCGGGGGCGTTCGGATATGAGTTTAACATAAATCTTAAGATTCCTCAGAGGGCAAAGAATGAATGAATTACTGTTAAACGTTATTGTACCTAGAAAGGGGGGGGGGGGACCAGCGGGGGCAGGGGTGGAATTGAACACAGTCACTTCCTAGGGGACCACAGCTCTTAAACCAAGACATCTTCAAATGGAGCACAGCAGTGGGAATTAATGACTCACAATGGAGGATTGCACAAACACTGATGAAAAAAGGGGAGAAATAATAGCAAAGAGAATTAGATAGCCACCACAGATTCATACTGCCCCTTTCTCCTAGGATATTGCTTCGTGATAGAGTAGACGAAGGGCACAGATAACTCCAGGGGCGACGATAAGGGCAAGGCCTGCCACATGAGTACACACAAACACGTGCGTGGGGAGGGCGGCCAGCATTGCGGCCTAAGTGGGTTTTGGATGCCCGGATCTGATCCGGGCTGCGATCTGAACGCGAGTGAGGCCGATTTCCTTGTGCTGGTTGGTTTTATTAATCCGGCTGACTTATCTCTCAGATCTTGGGATCAACGCCTCAGTAGCTATTGAAAAGAACAAGCAGGGGCAGCACAGGAGAAACAAAAGAGAGATGGGATGCACGAGAGAGAGAGAGAGATAAAAAGGACACCCAGAGTTCGTGTTTAGCTAAATTTTATTTTTTCATGGGGAAAGTGAAGGAGAGTCATTATACAAGTAACATGTATTAGAGTGCGACCTTGTGGCTCCTTAAAAAAGCAGATGGTCCTTCTTTACCAAATTTTTTTTTCTCTCACTCTTGCTCTCATAGCAAGAAAAAAGTTTTTCTCCAGCTCACACACTTTTTTACTCTAAAATTACTTTATCTATATAATTACATGCTCAAAATTCTAGTTGAGAACTGGTTACTTGCTCATAGTCAGGATACAGGCACTGCCTAAAGACCATTGGTTTAAACCAGATATTAATGTATAATATATATATTATAATATATATATATATAATAATTATATCAGTATATATTTATTATATATATATAGATATATATATATATTATAAAAAAAAATTCAGTTAACAACCATATGTAAATGCGTATGGAGATGAGGTGGTGCATTTAGTGAGCAATAGAAGGATATAGACGGGAAAGACGTCAGAATCCAGAACCTAGTGATAGTAGCAACTCATTACTCCCGCTATAAGAAATTCTACTATATAATTCTATTTGGAGCTGCTGGCACTGGCTACAAGTTCATGTATATCGATGTAAGTGCCATAGGTTCTGAGTCTGATGGTGGTGTCTTCTCTAAGACATAGATTGCCAAATGCTTTGTCGGAATGAAGCCATTCTGCCTGGCCGTGGAAGATTACCAAACGAGACTGATTATCAACCCCTAGTCCCATACTTCCTCATTGGAGATGACACCTGTGAAGGTTGCATTTTCGTGTCTTAGTATATGAAAAGTTCATAGAGTATATAAAAATACTGAAAATCTTGAATCCCAAATATTTGTTTATCATATCACAAAAATGAAGGCAGCTTGGTTTTACAATATGCCTAGGAGCATATTGTCAAAACAACCTTTTATCAATTTGCGTGGTAATAGTAGTAGTAGTGGTAGTTGTAGTAGTAGTAGTAGTAGTGGTAGTAGTAGTAGTAGTGTTAGTAGTCTCCCGGAACATCAATCGTTCACTTATCACTTACATGGAATTTGGAGGCAGGTCAATAATAAGTATATAGCACCGAAAATAAGGATCATGTTGTTTAAATATGTTCACGTAGTGTGGAGTAAAAATGGTTCATTAGATATCATGACCATTAAAGATGGAAACGGCTGCTATTGTGGACGTATAAAAAGTAATGTCCATATGGTACACTTTCGTCCCTTTCACAGCTAATCCCAGTTGGCCGTTAAAATCTGTGTACTGTCTTGGCCTTGAGTCACTAGTGACTTGGTCGGCTAAAGGAGTCCCTAGAGATTTTTTTATATTTTTCCAGCTGTCTGAGCCGTAAATAACCTCGAATCTTGGCAGGCCGATAGACTACAAATAAATTAATGAAAATTAATTTATGCTGACATTTAACAATAACAGAAATGTGCAAGCAAAAAACAATGTTGGGTTATTTCACGACACACACACACACACAGACACGCACACAGAGAAAGAGATTTGTCAACTCAGCTGTTTAACGGCTAGAGCGGGGGGGGGGGGGGGGGGGGGGGTTAGTGCTGTCAGTGCATCTCATTCGGTGCAATGTAGCCATTACTTAAGGTTATTTGCAGCGTCCCTTCGGCCCCTAGCTGCAATTACTGTCATTCCTTTCGCTGTACCTCCGTTCAAATTCTCTTTCCACATTCTTCTGCCCACCCTCTCCTAACAATTGTTTCATAAAACAACTGCGAGGTTTTCCTCCTGTTACACCTTTCAAACCTTTTACTGTCAATTTCCGTTTCAGCGCTGAATGGCCTTAGTTGCCCCAGTGCTTGGCATAATGCCAAAAATTTATATAAATAAAATCAAACCAGAAAATACCAGAGGAAAATTGGTGGGCACTTTTGATCAAGTTCGCTAAGGAGCTTATAACAACTGCTTGTTGTTATTTACCTTCATATACGAATTTCTGAAAAGTATTTTATATAAATAATCTTCATTTTGGATTTGCAAATACTTTTCAAAAGTTTTATGATGAAATCAGCATTGCAATTTTGCTTCTGAGGCTTTCGTCAATGGTTGGGTCACTCGTTTCATCACTCCAACGCATAGAATCAATGTTTGCTTACTGAATATGGACTTCCTAACCCAAATCAATAACTAAAAAAATCCTCATAACCACTGCCCATATTCCAGCCATCAATAGCACGGCAGAGAATCCACTTATTCCTCAAGGCTTTACCAGACACGACAGACCCAGCTAGAAGACACAATTATTCTGGGTTTTCCACAGGTCATGCAATGCCCACGAAGAAAAGATCAATGGTATTTGGCAAAACCATCTGTGTTCCAAGTGAACTCCTTCCCACCAACAGTGCCAGACACCCAAAAGACGATCTTTGAGAACTTGCAAATTTTTGAAAGCAATCAGTCATGCATACAAACATATCTGTTGGTCCATCTTCCTACAAAATTATAACCAAGTAAATGTTTGGAGCTCTTGTCTGCATGCTTCTTATATAATAAATAAGGATGTTGGACAGGTGTCTGTATGAATATACTGTAAAAATTTACTATATTAGATGCTTTTGTACATTACTCTATATTTCGTAGCAACCAAGTACCTTATCAGCATTCTATAGGGCTTGCACATAATAGGTATGTGAAACAGTTATGTTATTTCTATTTCATATACATACATATGTCATTATGTTTGATTTGAATCTGTAAATAATTCTACTGTTCTCGCGACCTAATACTGCATCAGCATCCTGAAAGGCACAAAATATATCAAGGATGTCACACATTTGCATATTCCGCTGTAAAAACAGTTACTTATTATATGTGCATATCGATCGTAAATTACCCAGTGGCGTATGAGCCCGTGTATATTTCTTTCATTGTCTCTTCTGGGGTTCTAAGGGAATCATCTGAGCTTCCACGCTTTACTCCCGAACACCCAGGTTCAGCAGCCAATTACAAAGAGCCCGTCAATTTAGGGAATTTTTTTTTTAGTGTTGCTTATGAGTATCCTTGCGTTTCTATGAACTTGCATAGATAAAAGAAATTAAGGTTTGGCCATTCGCGAAACAGTTGCTTTGTCCTGAATGCTTTATAATTTATTTTGCTTAAATTATTTTTTTGTAGTTTTAAAACGTGATTTCGTCCAGCTCGTTAACTGAGAGCCTTTCGTTAAGAATGTAGATATTTCTGCAAAATGTCCAAAAATGTCGGTACCAAGTTACGTTATATTGAACTATCTCTATTAGTCATGTTTAACTATTGATTGTTTCCATTTCCTTAGGAGTTTTACGAAAGGAAATTCTGCCATTTCTATCTCTGGCCGCAAGACTTTCCGTGTGGGAAACGTGGTTTGTCTCGTGTATTCATGAAGGTCGTAGACCTTGAGAAATTTAGTCCTGACGAGAGACATGTTTCTTATTAAAAACCATTTTGCCTAAATGATAATGACAAGCAGGCAGGTATAATCATACACATATATGCAAAACATTTTATTACATCATAAGTAAGTCAATAAATATCTAGCGCTATTTACACTTTTGTTGGCACCAGAGACAAGATCCGCCCAGGAATTGGTAAGGCTATTTACAACTTGACCTTTGACCTTGTTTTATTCACGTTACAACAGATTCGTGTCGAAAAGCCACCAATCAGCAACCGTCAGTCCAGCCTTTGTGTGTGTTGTGTGTGTGTGTGTGTGTGTGTGTGTGTGATCAAGGTAAAAGCTACGCCGTGATTGGCCAGAAACTTTCAGCTTCAACCGACCAATCCCGTGCGTCAAGAACAAGACTGACGAAGGATGTTTTAAATAGGATCAGTTACAGAGCCAGTCAGGATGCACCTTGCATTTCCAAACGTCTTGGAACGCGATAACTGATTGATGGCTTTCCCAAAGAATCACATGATACCATACTGAAACTATACCTAAGTAAAAACATTTTGATTTTAATCTATCAACTTACATGCAGAGCTTAAAATGCCTACAGCAGTGACTAAGGAAAGCGTTCAATATATGGATTATAATATAATATCAAATACAAATGAAACCCATCAGAGAGAACACAAAATTTCAAACTAAGAAGCACAGCAGAGAAAATCAAATGACAAACATCTTTCCATTACAGCTTCATCACTGTTTACACTATAACGAGATATAGTTCTTCCGGTTTACTCATGAAGTCGGATATGCGGCAAATCATATAGTCATGGTGCTACAAGGTTCCTTGTTTTGAGGGGGAACGACAGAGGATGTATATAGTATATCATCAGGTCATAGGTGTGATGCGGGAGTCGCTGAGAGATGTGTTGAAGGGGATATAAAAAAAATAGAGGAGGAGGAGAGCAGGAAATATGAATAATGTGTGTGAATGAATTTTCGTTATGTAAAGCACATGGTGCTCAGCCATAATGAATTTGTTAGGAAAGATAAGTTTTTTATATAGGAAACTACACAGTACTCTGTGTGTGCATGTATGTGAGAGAGAGAGAGAGAGAGAGAGAGAGAGAGAGAGAGAGAGAGAGAGAGAGAGAGAGAACCTGCACAAAAAGACAACAATGAAGTTTTCTACTGATATATAGTAAAGAAAATACGTTTGTATATAACAACAAATCTTTTGCAAACAGATGAACCGATAACGATATTCGGTAAAGTTAATTTAAAATGAGCAAATTTGGTCAATGTATATAACCTAGGTTTCATCTGCACCATGTTAAAGGTCAATTAGAATTTGGATGAAATTCTATGTTCCTAATGATTTATTTTGATTGTTAACGAAATAAATAAAACAAAGCTTCATTAATATGAAACTTAAAATAAAAAAAAATATCCAGATACTCAAAAGGCAAAATTTAATGGGATTCATTGATAAAACAAATACTGTTTAATATCGGGAAATGACAACATATAATGAAAGAAGTTCAAACATCACCAAGAATAAAAAGACAATAAAGTTATTTGCTCGATAACACACGTAGACTTAGTCTAACAAAAAAAATGTATTATGATCGATAGAAAATCATATATATATATATATATATATATATATATATACTATATATATATATAAAACTATACACAAATATATAAATATGTAAATTTCAGCCTACCAGATCAAGTTATAACATTTATACATTGAAATTACACACATTTCAAAAAACTGACTTCCAGTTACTGAAAAGAGGAGAAAGGTAAGAGAAAACAAGCAATTTAACATGAAAAGAACACTAATAGCATGAATAAACACGGTCTTGGAACATTTAGAAATACAGTGCTGTTGATTTTCGATTCCTACCGGAGACATTGGTAGGACAGAGGATTATAATGATATATCGTAATATTGTTAAAAAAATCAATTGATTTACAATCGCTATCATGAATAAAAACATTTGCTATTTTTTTCCCGTCATGGATAGGTCTGCTCGTCTGTACCATACATGCATGCATATCACGTGTATATATATATATATAAGTATATAATGATATATATATATATATATATATCTATATATATATATATATATATATATATACATACACATATATTATATATAAATATATATATATATATATATATATATATATATAATATACTATATATATATACATATATATATATATATATATATATATATATATATAGACGTATATATATATATATATATATATATATATATATATGATGTATGTATCTATATATAATATATATAGTATATATATATCTATATATGCATATGGACAATATACTCTATGTTGCTGTATATCAGCATACTCTCTGATATATATACGTACATATATATGCACATACTTGGATCATGAAAACGATCACAACATAAACACTCAATGAGACATAACAATCATTAATAATAAAATAATGACTTTTAGCATAAAGCCACTTAAGTATACTGACTGTTAAATGATAACAAGATAAAGCATTTATAGTAATTCTTAAAGAACAAAAAATATATAAGTTACATTCAAAACGAAAGGCTATAAATACTACAGGCTGGCCATACTAATTCGTTGTTATTAACATATGCGTGGCTTCGAAATGTCACTAATTCTACAAACAAATCTTCGGTCATATTCATACATACAAAACTATAAAGATAAAAGGTCCTTATGTGGAGACACACATACATGAATGTGCTTCAAAGTGCCTTAGTATAAAATGTCTGTCTGTGTGCCCAATATATTAAATGTGAGACATGTCTATGAATAAGGTACAGTAATATAGTGATAATATATTTATAAATAGCCATTGAAATAAGGTAAGAAAAAAACGTTAACTGTCGAATATATATATATATTATATATATATATAGATATATAGTATATATTTATTTATGTATACACACACACACACACCCCCCCCCCCCACATATATATATATATATGTGTGTGTGTATATGTATATGTATATGTATATGTATATGTATGTAATATATATATATATATATATATATATATATATATATATAATATATTATATATAATATATACTAGACAATGATGATATGCCATTAACACTATATACTTCTGAAGGCCTAATGATCATGGTTCATAAAAGAAAAGCAATCGAAAAATTGACATGATTTTCGAAACCTATGGAACAACTTATGGTGGCGGTGCTGGTGTGAAAAGTATCAATCACCCGACGATGACGGATAATTGCCTCTATTTTGTTTCTTACCGAGACCAGTAACGTATTTTTGGGAAAATGTGAATTTAAAAAATTAAACATGAAACCACAATACTGTGACATAGAATCTTCAAAAGAAAAATTCTCTCGTTCTCCCTACACATAATTGTATCCATATACGAATGTGGCATACACCCGTGTGAGCATGTACACTGATTTGTATTTTGATTCATTTTGATTTTACGACGTCGAGGTAAGTATATATATATATATATATATATATATATATATATATATATATATAATATATATATATATATATATTATTTAAAATCCCGGTGTACAAACTCGGTCTGAATATGGCTACACGCGTGTCTACTATTAACAAAAAAAGAAAGATAGCTAGGCGTGATAGCTATACATGTACATTTCTAAAGTGAAGCAAACCTTGAATGCAGTTGGGGCCTTAAACAAATACTCACACACACAATCATGTTGTTAAAATGATGTTCGAATATTGCCAGTGGCGGATCTTGAAATATTTCAATAGGGGGTGAGAGGGGCACTTAGGATTATGATATATATGTAACCTGTATATACATACGGTACATATATACCAATATTCATATATGTTTACACATATATAAATATATACACAGTAATAGTTGTTGTTGTTATTGTATTTGGTGTACAGTTGTTGTTGGTTGTTGAGTAAATCATTAACGAGGCAAACGTTTCCTGCTAATAGTGACTTATTGAAAGAAAACAATGTTCTGTTATCTAAGGAGTGTCACGTGACCAGGTCCTCCCTCCCTTAAATCCGCCACTGAAAACTGGATAAAATAATAGTTATACAATTTAATGTAAGTTTTGATTCACCATTGTTATCTAGTATTTATGTGAGTAAATATAAATACATCCATGAATGGGCGTGTGCGCGCATGGGAAAGGCTCCCATTCAAATCGTGATATGTGCATTCCTGATTGTCTTTGCGCGCGCTCTCTTCTTCTTCTTCTTCTTCTTCTTTGCGTGAGCTTATAATAATGACAACTTAACCAAATCAATGACTGACTGACAAGAAATCTCATCCCGTATGTTTTGAATCTTCAGTGAAGGAAAGTACAAAGACTAACAGGATCGTGCTTTACCGGAATTAATATAGTTTATGTCATACATATACTTAAGAATCTTGTGCCATAATACTTGAAGTGTGTACGGCTAGTAATATATAAAACGTGTAAAAACACGCACATACTTACGTGTGTGTGTATATATATATATATATATATATATATATATATATATATATATATATATATATATATATATATATATATATATACATATATATAACGGCCGCATATTATTTTTGTGAGAAATACGGCAAATTACAATTATGTGACGTACATCTTTTCCTGTGCAAAACATGAATCGGCGTACTATTGCAGTTTTGTTTTTAGGCTAAAGAAACTTGTATGAATCGTTTATGCTTAAAAATGTGCCGACTTTTAAAAAAGAAAGACGAAACTCTCCCTCACTGATAATCCTAAGCCAGACTTACTTTTTTTGAGTTCGTTCAATGTCGAAATTCTTTTGATTTCGGCGTAAATGAGAAGTAATGTATTCATTATGGGAACTTTTCCCTTCTCATTGAAAAATTTTATATATATATATATATATATATTAGTAATGTATATATACATAATATATACAAATATATATATTATATATATAATATTAATATATATATATTATATATATATATATAATATCATATTAATATATATATTATATCTATTATTAATATAATATTTATATATAATTATATTAATAGTATATATTATATATATATATTATATATACTATACATATACATATATATATACATATACATATTTAATATAATATATATATACTATATATATATATATATATATATATATATATATATCAATGTGTGTAATTCAGGTGATTGAGCAATGGGTCCTCAGGAATCTTTGCAATGTTAAAGAGTGTCAATTAGTAATTTTATTAATATTTCGAATTACAAGGGGAATATTAATAAAATAAAATAAAAAGTTAAGCAAGGCCGAAGTTACAACAATTACTCAATGGAAAATATGGTGGCAAAATCGTTATATAAAAAAAGAAATTTAATCTATAGCTTGCCTGTCGGTTCCGTCAGCGTTTTGTGTTCTTACCAAGATATTCGGACGAAAAAATAACAACTTTTCCTGAAGCCAAAATTTACAAAACATGGAGAAGCAATAACTCAAAAAATGAAGTATTTCATGATGTAGTAGATGCACATTCCGTTTGGCACTGGCGACGTACTTTTTCCTTTATTTCAACATAAAATATTCGTTCGTGCTACTCCTCTCGTAGTCAAGGTTACTTTTAATCTGAGAGAGAGAGAGAGAGAGAGAGAGAGAGAGAGAGAGAGAGAGAGAGAGAGAGAGAGAGAGAGAGAGAGAGAGAGAGAGAGAGAGAGAGAGAGAATATGGACAGTTTAAATAAAATAATTTAAACGTCCTATGCTTCAGTAAATGCTTACATTTGTTCCTTATTCTTAAAATACCTCTAAATTACCGTATATATACATTCAGACACACATCGATCAGATATCACATTTAGGAGTACAAGAAATATTGCAGACGAAAATCAAATGAAATAATTTTAATATTTTATCTAGCCTTCTTCCGGTGACTTGACAAACTGTTTCTTTTCTGCCCCGTTTTACAAAGAGTCCGTTGGAAATGGGAACTGGATGATAATGCTGAAAATTTCTGTTTCTACTGTCACGAGATTTGACAGTGAAGCATTATATATCTCCAACACATTTTGCAGTGAACTAACCCTTTTGGATATTGATAAAAGTATATCTCGACAAATTATTTGTCAGGGAATGGATTTTTCTTCCAGTCCTCCGAGGCTATCAGAATGAAAATGATGAAAATGACTGTTAACTATATTCAAACTACATGTCCTTACAAAACATGGCCTTCTAAGTAAAAGCATCAAAAGAGGACAATTCCCTACTTGCGAAAAATTCTAAATACAGACTTATTTAGCATCTATGAATATGGATGAGTGCAATAGTATTGGTGACATACCTTTATATCAGTCAGAGACACTCTCTTTCATTCCACA